>NC_132862.1:46000168-46300168 GCF_048164855.1 Canis lupus baileyi
TGACTAGTCAAAATGACACTGAATTTTCTTAGTGATCTTGAAGTCTGAAGGCAAGCTGATTAAATCTGCAGATGACAGAAAGCTGGGAAAGATAGCCAACAGAAATAAACTGAAGTCTATTTCTAATATATAGATGACAATATAAATATTAAAAGTGATCCGCCTGGGATGATAGGCTAAACCCTATCTCTACCCTAAGTAGAGATTCAGCATCAATAAATGCAGTGGCGGGCAGCCCCGGTGGCGCAGTGGTTTAGCGCCGCCTTCAGCCGGGGGTGTGATCCTGGAGACTCGGGATCGAGTCCCACATCAGGCTCCCTGCACGGAGCCTGCTTCTCCCTCTGCCTGTCTCTCTCTCTCTCTCTCTCTCTCTGTCATGAATAAACAAACAAACAAATAAATAAATGCAATGGCTGCACTTTTAGCTGAAAAATCTATTGCATGGTATAGGCCTAATTTGGCTAAAGTTCATGTGAAACAATTTGGTGGCCTTAAGTCAACTATGTAAAAACCCCAAGTGAGGAACAGCTGCTTAAAAGGTTGGTGTAACCTCTGGGGCTGTATTAATAGGCAGAGAGTGATCTGATGTTGTAGGAAGTGTGTGGTCATATTTATATCACTTTATGTGGTACAGGGTACAATGTTCTGAGAAGGATCTTGTAAACTGGAGTCCATCAACCAGAAGATGATGAGAGGCCTGAGCTCCGCTCTATAGGATGAAAGGCCACAGCAGCTAGGAATGTTTAGTTTGGAGACTTCTGAAGGATGTGATTCCTTCAAATATCTCACGGACTATCAAATGAAGAAGAGATATGTTGCTTGTTCTATGTCACTCAACGGGCAGAAGTAGGATTATTAGGGATGATGATTAATGATCATTAAGGATTTCTGCTCTAAGATTTTCCAGCACTGCTGACTCACAATGGAATGATCTGGAACTGTGGTCAAGGAAATTCTGGGGCCCATACATTAGAGATCTTAAAGGAGGATACTACTCTGGGAGAAAGGTTGACTCCATGAGTTCTAAGTCCCCCCCCCCCTTTTTTTTTTAAATTATTTATTTATTCATGAGAGACACAGAGAGGCAGAGACATAGGCAGAGGGAGAACAGGCTCCACATAGGGAGCCTGATGTGGGACTTGATCCCAGGACCCCAGGATCCCAACCCAAGCTGAAGGTAGATGCTCAACCACTGAGCCATCCAGGCATCCCTTCTAAGTTCCTTTAACTCAGATTCTGTGAGCCTTTGTAGGTCATTTCTCTTGTACTGCTATTCCACTCTAGTAGTTAATGTTTTTGACCTTCTGACTTCCCAAAAAATTCAGAGTAGTTTGTAATATTAGAATATATATTTTTTAAAAACAAATAAAATTTTTAATGAAAAATTGAATCAGAAGTACCCTTGGGGAAAAATGAGTTGCTATAGAATTTGGGGACTAAGTTAAAATCTAAACTTGCTCAAAGTTTGGACAAATAGAGGAATTATGATGTAGACTCTTTTTTTTTTAAAGATTTTATTTATTTATTCATGAGAGACACACACACACACACACACACACACACAGAGGCGCAGAGACACAGGCAGAGTTGGAGAAGCAGGGTCCACGCAGGGAGCCCGAAGTGAGACCCAATCCTGGGACTCCAGGATCAGGGCCTGGGCCAAAGGCAGGCGCTAAACCACTGAGACACCTGGGCTGCCCTATGATGTAGATTCTTATAGTTCAGAAGAGGAAATTTAAACTTTTATCAGTATTAGTGTTGATCCTGACTTCCCAATGGAATTATACGGTCCGTAATGATAGGGTACAAATCCTTTACTTCATGTTAACTCTAATAACATATTATTTTATACATTTTATACAGGGTAGTGTTTTGTGTGTTTTGAATGATTTGACTTTCTTAAAGATGGAATAGGACATTTTTTTCCTTAATTTATTTTCTTAGGGTCTGGTAGAAGAAGTATCCTGGTTAGGCTCTAAGACATAGATCTGAAACTATATTACCTTGTTCCAATGAGGTATCCTGAACTTGGCCTATACTGAGCCCCAGACTGCCGTAATTACATCTCCTGGTACATCTTCATATTTTTAGAACAAGTTTCTGTCTTAAATGCATCGTGCTGTAGACTATAGCTGCTCTGGGACACTGGCTTCATTTCTTTTTTTTTTTTTTTTTTTTTTTCCACTGGCTTCATTTCCTCTGTGAACACCAGTTATACATTGTATCAGTAGGAACAGTAACCAACATTTATATTTCGCTAACTTAGAACACAAACGCTCTTCTAGATGTTTGTCCTATCCACCGCTCTATTCTGTAGTTACTACTTTTAGCTCTATTTTTTCAGATGAGGAAAGGGAGGTGGAGAAGTTAAGTGACTTTCTCAAGGTCACAAGTTAGTAAGTGGCAGAGCCAGAATGTGAATTTAGCATTCTATCTACAGATTTTGTGCTCCTAACAACTATGCCCTTCTGTCACTCAGCAAGATGTCTACGTGCAATGTGTACATAATCAAGTCACTAAGGGCTCAAAGTCCAAGCAAGTTTTGTCTCCTGGGTGCAGGACACCAGGTGGTAAAGAGTTTGCTCTGTGCCTCCTCTTTCCATTGTTCCCTCTGTTCCCTGCAGACTAGCTCAGAAACCTCCCCATTGTATTTCCTTCCCCAGCCCAGCTTTCTGGGATTGGCTGCTCTCCAGCTCTGCATGGCTCGGGGCTTTGGAATGAAACACCCAAGACTGAGCTCCTTAGAGTGACTCACATCTGTTGGAGCAGTTACAGCCTGGTTTTTGTGCCACTTAGCAATTCTTCCTCTCCAAACCCAACCCTCTCCGTTTTCCTAAAAATGCCAGATGGTATATATTTATTTTTAAATCGATGTGAATTTTAATACAGTTAGGTTTGGGGAATTTATCAACACTTCCTCTGTCCCTTCACTGCTCCCCCCCGCCCCCCAACCCCCCACTCCAAGGGATAATTAGACTCACTCCATGGTATTACAAAACAGGAAGGCCTGGGTAGCTGCTCAAGGGCATGGCGTTGCAGAAATCACTCTTCGCCTCTGACCTACAGTTAGATGCTTAATGGGAACTTTCTGATGATGACATCTCAGGTCAGGTGGAGATAGGCCCAGGACCAAGCCCTGCCTATTGCTTTGTCTGAGCCAGCATGGAAGAGGGGCAGGTCTTTGCCTGGCATCTCTTCTATCCCTATTAGACACAGCTAAGCTCAAAGATAGGAAGAAAAGAGGTGTGTTCATGGGAACTCCTCTTCCTTTATGCAGTTTCCCATACATCCAGCTGTCAGCCCCTCTGCTTCATTCTAACCAGTCGAGTCACTGGTACCAAACACACTATCTGAAGTAGTGTAAGTCCCCATAGCAGTGAATGTTCTCTATTTTAGGAGGCCTCTTGGGGCTAAAGAATTGGGAGTGACTCCTAGGTTTAAATCAATAAATGAGCAAGTCAATACTCTTTTCTACCTGGACACAATGAGCCTTCATGCCTGGAAGCAGCTACTGTTCTTCCACGGACTTAGTCAAATCCACTGAGATAAAAGCCAGATGGAGTACTGACTTACGGGGTCACTCAGAGAGCATTCCGATATTCCAGTCCTGTCTGGCCCTGTTGCAGGGTAGCAGAAAGAGGAAGGATAAACGAACACCAAGGATACTTTAGACCTAAAATGAGAAAGCCTAAATTTGAGTTCCAGCTATACCTCCTATTAATTGTATAACCTTGAGTAAACCAAGGTACTTCTCTCTCTCTCTCCTTTTTAAAAAATATTTATTCATTTATTTGACCCACAGAGAGAAAGAGAGCACAAACGGAGGGGCAGAAGGCAGAGGGAGAGGGAGAAGCAGACTCCCCATGGAGCAGAGAGCCAGATGTGGGGCTCCATCCCAGGACCCTGGGATCATGACCCGAGCTGAAGGTAGGCGCTTAACCACCTGAGCACTCAGGTGCCCTCAAAGTACTACTCTAAGGCACATATTTCCTTTTATGTCAAATAGGAATAAAAATACCAGTTTCTCTCATTTCGCAGGGACAAGTGAGGGTCGAATGACAATACACATGAAAACACTCTGTAAACTGTAATAGTGCTATGGAAGCGTAAAGGATTATTATATGTTTTTATTTATTTTAATTAAAATAAATAATAATAGTTTTATCAGTTTGTTCTTCTCAGTTTTTTTTTAGATTAAAGTATAGTTGACACACATGATTACCTTCGTTTCAGGTGTACAACATAGTGATTTAACAAATCTTTTCATTATGCTATGCTCACTGCAAGTGCTACTCAATTTTTCACCAAACTGTGTAAATAGTAAAGTGGAGAGCTTTTCCCTTCTGTCACTTTCTATTTTTTGTTCTGCCCTAGGCAGGCAGAGAGCTGTGAGGTGCAGACTTGCAGGTGACATGTGAAGTACAAAAGAGGCAAGTACCTGTGTACTCATCATGGTAAGGAACAGAACCAGACAGAATTCAGAGTCAGATGGAGATCAGTCTTCGTCACAGTAGTAGGACTACTCTAGATAGAGCTGACCATTAGGTGATGGGCCAATGTGAAGCAAAAAAGGTGATCTCAAGCACAGTTTGAAGCCAAGACAGGTATAACATAAAGGTCTTTTAACAAAGTCTCCCTACAGAGTGGAGCTTCCAAACCTGGGCTACTCAGAAAACCCTGGTCACTTCCACTCTGGACCTTGACTGTTGTAACCCAGGAAAACCTCTAAGAGAGATGTTTAAGGAAAAGGAAATCAGGAGGCTTGAAGGAGAACAGTGTAGATGGTTCAGATCATTCCCAAACTAGCCTATCAGTCCTTAGAGAATTAAGCATAATGGGTAACTAAGGGCAGAACACAGGATCTTGGGTCCTAAATTCATATTCACCTGTTCGTAGAGGTGATTTCTATCAAAAACCAAAACCAAAACCAACTGGAGCCTTACAAATGATTTTCCAAAGAGGACTGTTGAGAAGCCTTAATGCTTTGAGTAAAGAACTCAAGAAATGTAGACTCTGGTCTTCCTGAAGTATCCAAAATGAGGAAAATAACCCCTTAATAGATAAGTTTTTGGCCTAAAGAGGTTACAAATTGGCTATGGGCTATGTATGGTCAGCAGGTATATTTTGTTTGACCATTTTGTTACACATACCCAGTGGTTTGGACTTTTTTAAAAGTTTCTTTATTTATTTATTAGAGAGAGAAAGAAAGCATGAGCAGGGGAGAGGGAAGAGGGAGAGAGAGAAGCAGATTCCCCACTGAATGGGGAGCCAGATGCAGGACTCAATCCCAGGACACTTAAGTGTGAAGATAGACACTTAAATGAGCCACCCTGGTGCCCATACACAGTGGGCAATTTAAGAGACTCTGGAAGTTATCTGGTTGAAACATACTCTATGGACATCAAGAAAACAGTGAGAGCAGGGCCTCTGATTGGGCATACCAGGGTATTTGATGAGAAAGCTGAGTTTACAATCTGGTTTGAGGAAATGTGATGCATGCACATGGAGAGGACTTACTCTAATTGTGAGCAGCAGGTGGCCAGTGGAGGTTGAGTAACAGGAACAAGGACCAGTAGAGTTCCAAGAGAGAGAGCTCACTCTGAGTTCACACTGATGCAGTGTTTGGAAATGAGGGTGGTGGTGGATAGGTGCATTCTGCAATAGGAGGATTAGCAAACTGAGACTTGGGAGGCAGGAAATCTCCAGGTGTATTCAGAAGACAATGAGCAGGGTGAGGCAGGGAAAATGAGTTGAAGAAAAATGGGAGATCTTGAATGAAGAGGAGTAGGAATCCTGTCTCTGAGTCTAAAAGTCATGGAATTAAAAATAAAATAAAATAAAAGTCATGGAATTAAATGTTTCCTGATTAAAAGAATGGTCTTCGGGGGGAGAGTTAAAGGAACCAGGTAGCCAGAAGCATGGGCTGCCTGTGGCTTGCTCCCCTGGCATCAGTCTTTCCTCTCTACTGCTGAGCTCCCTACAGGTATCCCCCTCCCAGCTCCCTCCTTGGGAGGCAGAGACCTTCTCAGCCTGGTTAATCATATAGTGGTTAATAGGGATTATCATCTTCATCAGCAGGGTGAAGGGGCTGTGAAGAAGGCTGAGTGTGGTAAGATTATAGCTGACATCATGAGGCAGCTTGAGGCCTCCCAGCAAGAATGTGTTCACTTTACTTGCTTTTCATCCTGAGCAGAAACACAATTAAATCTCAGCATTTGTTTATTGTGGTAAAATATATATAACATTCAACTTACAATTTGAATCAATTAAAAAGCATAACATAAAATTTACCATCTTAAACACTTTTTTTTTTAAAGATTTTATTTATTTACTCATAGAGACAGAGAGAGAGGCAGAGACACAGGCAGAGGGAGAAGCAGGCCCCACGCAGAGAGCCTGACGTGGGACTCGATCCAGGGTCTCCAGGATCATGCCCTGGGCTGCAGGCGGCGCTAAACCGCTGCACCACCACGGCTACCCCATCTTAAACACTTTTAAGTGTGTGGTACTATAGTGTTTAACTGCATGCACATTGTTTAACAGATCTCTAGTATTTCCATCTTGCAAAACCGAAATACTATACCTATCGAACAACAACTCCTCATTTCTCCCTCCCTCAAGCCCTGGCATCCACCATTTCACTTTCTGTTTTCAGGAATTTCTTTATTTTAAAGATTTTTATTTATTCATGAGGGACACAGAGAGAGGGAGAGAGAGGCAGAGACCCAAGCAGAGGGAGAAGCAGGCTCTATGCAGGGAGCCTGATGTGGGACTTGATCCCAGGACTCCAGGATCACGCCCTGGGCCAAAGACAGGTGCTAAACCACTGAGCCACCAGGGATCTCCTGTTTTCAGGAATTTGAGTACCTTAGATACATATAAGTGGAATCAAGCAGTATTTGTGTGTGTGTATGTGTGTGTGTGACTGGCTTATTTTACTTAGCATAATGTCTTCAAGGTTCATCTATGTTGTAGCATGTGACAGAATTTCCTTCTTTTTAAAGGCTGAATAATATTCCATTGAATATATCTATATTTTCTTTATCCATTCCTTCATCAATGGACATTTAAGTTACTTCCACCTCTTGGCCTTTGTGAAAAATGTTGCAATGAACATGGGTGTGCAAATATCTCTTTGAGATCCTGTTTTCAATTCCTTTGGGTATATACTCTGAAGTCAGGTTGTTGGATCATATGGTCACCATTCTATTTTCAATTTTTTGAGGAACCTCTGTATTGTTTTCCACAGCAACTACATCATTTTATGTTGGGGGTGAGACTTAAAGGAACCAGGTAGCCACAAGTATGGACTACTTCCAATTCCTCTGTATCTTCACCAACACTTATTTTTTGTTTTTATTCCCCTTTTTGATAGTAGTTATCCTGGTGGGTATGAGGAGATATGTCATTGTGGTTTTGATTTGTATTTCCCTGATGATTAGTGATGTGAGGTATATTTTCATGTGTTCTTTTTTTTTTTTTTAATCTTTTGTACATCTTCTTTGGAGGAAATGTCTACTCAAGTCTCTTGCCCATTTTTAAATCAGGCTATTTTTTTGTTGTTGTTGTAAGAGTTCTCTCTATATATTGGACATTAACTCCCTTAATTTTTTTCCAGATTTTTAAAATATACTTTTATTTATTTTTTTAAAGATTTTATTTATTTATTTGAGAGAGGGATAGAGATGGAGATTGCAACAGAGATAGTGAGAGAGAGCACAAGTAGGGAATGTGTATATCTAACTTTCCCAGCACCATTTGTTGAAGAGACTATATTTTCCCTATTGCATGGTCTTGACATCCTTGACGAAGATCATTAGACCATATATGGGGGGAGTATTCTGGGATCCTCTAGTTTGTTCCATTGGTCCATATGTCAGTTTTTATGCCTGTACCATACTGTTTTGATTACTGTAGCTTTGTAATGTAGTTTGGAATCAGGAAGTGTTTCCCTCCAGCTTTGTTTTTCTTTCTCAAGATTGTTTGGCTATTCATAGTTTGAGAACATTTAAGCCATTTTTAAATGTGCAATTCAGTGGCCTTAAGTACATTCACCATGCCTTACAACCACCACCACAACCCATATTCAGAATTTTTTTCATCACTCCAAACTGAAATTCTGTACCCATTGAACAAAAACTCCCCGTTCTCCATGCTACCCCCATCCAGACCCTGGTAACCTCTATTCTACTTTCTGTCTTAATGGATTTACCTATTCTAGGTACCTCATAAAAGTGAAATCATACAATATTGTCCTTATGTGTTGGTTTATTTAACTTAGCACAGTGTCCTCAAGGTTCATTCACCTTGTAGTACATGTCAGAATTTCCTTCCTTTTAAGATTGAATGTTGGTCCATTGTATGTATACAGCAAATTTTGTTTATTCACTTATATGTTGATGGACAAAGGTGATATTTTATTTTATTTTTAATTTTTTTTAGATTTTATGTATTTATTCATGAGAGAGAGAGAGAGAGAGAGGCAGAGACACAGGCAGAGGGAGAAGCAGGCTCCAGACAGGGAACCTGATGTGGGACTCGATCCCCGGTCTCCAGGATCACACCATGGGGCAAAGGCAGCGCTAAACTGCTGGGCCACCGGGGCTGCCCCAAGAGTGATATTTTATAAACACAAATCACATCATTCCTCTGTGCCTTAAGGTGCTTCTTAATGCTCTTGGGATAAAGTACAAAATCCTTCTGGCCCTGCCTGATGGGACCTCTGCCTACTTCACCAGCGTTGTCTCCTGCTGTTCACCCTATATTACTCTTTAATTTATTTTCTCCAATAAGCCGGACTTCTTCCTTCCTTGGTGTTCCATACACGTTGTTTTCCCTCTGCTTGAAACACAGTTCCTTCCCCTTCACTCATATCACCCTTTGTCTAGCTAACTCCTAGTCAACTTCCAGATCTCAGCTGAGGTTGAGAAGCCTTCTGGCAAGCCTTCTCTGATCTCTTTGAGAAGGTGTCCCTGTCATCAGTGCTTATGACACCTGCATCCCTTAAGAGGAGCCCTAACCACAGTGAGGAGGAAGCAAAAGGCAAGCTGAGGACAAAGCACATGTTAACATCCCAGACCCCCCACCCCAGGTGGGATATGTGTGACATTCCTCTGCACTCCTGGCTCCCAAGAACAAAGGAAAGGTAAAAACAGGTGGTTAACTGATAGAGATCACAGTCATGCAGGACATGAGTCTCCATCAGTTTGCAACTGTCTTAATGATTTACAAGAAAAAAAAACAATCTCCAGAAACCTATAAACTCAATTTCCTGGAACCTAACATCACCCACCCTTCCATAAGATAGAAAATTTTATATAATCAGCCACTCCTCACAATCCCAGTGCAGCTCCTTCTGCCCATGAGTCCCGTCCCTATGTTTAATAAAATGATATTTGTGCACCAAAGACGTCTCAAGAATTCTTTCTTAGCTGTTGGCTCTGAACTCCACCACTTCAAACGACATCAACAGTTGTAGATATAATTATCAATACTATGAGAATTCATCTTTTTTTCTCCAGACCATTGAGAGATATTACTGCTTCATCAGGGAGTGAAGAGTGGAGGGGAAAAGGTCATTTTGGGACTATGGAGTTTGCAGTGTGGAGGATCCTTCTCTATTGATATGCAGGCTGTCTATAGGTGAACAAAGACCCTGCACTAAAAAAAAAAAAAAAAGACCCTGAACTAAAATCTACTACTACAGCTTCTTTTGCTATTTCATCCCAGCATGTCCAATTTAGGTCCTAATATCTCTGCCTGCTGTACTCCTCCTTAACCCCCCTTCTCTCCTTTCATTGATGCTTCTTAGGTTTCTTCATTTCCTACCCACTAGCCATTTCCAATGCAAGATTTGGCTCTCACCTCCAACATGTCCAATCAACTTTTCAAGAAAGTTTCCTTATAGCCCCATCCCAAACTGTGAATCACAACTCACTTTTTCTAGAAATGTGTACTATTTCATTAGACTCTCAGCCTTAAAAATGGATTCTACCCTTACCACAGAGAAAGTTCAATAGTTTAAATCAGTCTTTGTCAATAAATATTTATTTAGCTTCTACTATATGTTAGACATGATGTAGGTTCTGGGGATACAAAACAATGAACCAAAAATGTTAATCCTTGCTTTGGGACAGATAAGTGATGAAAATGCACACATAAACAGATGCTTTTTACCTACCATGATTATGTCTATGATATAGGTACGCAGGAATTCTTGGACCAGTCTGGGGGTAAAGTGAAAGCCTCTTGGGAAAGAAACACCTTGATTTGTTTTGAAGGTAAGTAAATGTAATTAAGGTGAAGAAAGGTGGGAAGGCTCTGACTTATGAAATAACACAGAGAGTATGATGGAAGGTAGTTTGACTACTAGAACATAAGGAATCAGTGAATGGTGGGAGAGAAGATTGAAGTACTAGGAAGAGCCAGGTTAGAGAGGACCTTGAAGTTAAACTAAGGAGCATACATTTCATTCTGTGGGATAATTGGAGCCACTAAAGAATTTTAAGTAGCATAATAACATGGTTAAGATCTGAGTTTTAAACAGACCTAGTTACAGGTGGAATGAACCTTAAGATATACTGTTAAGTAAGAGAAGTATTATACAGAATGGTGTATATAATATACTACCATTTATGCTAACAAAATATTATACAGACATCTATATGCATGTATGTACGTACATGTACTGGAAAATGCATAGACTACCTACGTAAGTATACTCAAGAAGCAAGAATTGTTTTGGGTAGGAGAGCTAGATAGCTGGAGACAGAGATGAAAAGGAGACTTATTTTTCAGTGGATATATACTTTTATGTTTTTTATTGCTTATTAAGAATGAATTTAGGTTTGCTCAGGAGTAGTCTTTAAAGATGATGATATAGGGACACCTGGTGGCTTAGCGGTTGAGCATCTGCCTTCAGCTCAGGGCGTGATCCTGGTCCTGGAATTGGGTCCTGGGTCCTGCATCTGGCTCCCTCCGGAGAGCCTGCTTCTCACTCTGCCTATGTCTCCCCTCTCTCTCTCTCTGTCTCTTGTGAATAAATAAATAAAATATTTTAAAAAATAAATAAAGATGATGATACAGGAAGCTCCTAAACTCCCCTCCCTCTTTGGACACACCAAATGAATAGCTACACATGGAGTAGCTCCCTCTGAAAATAATTCAGAACTGGTTGAGTAATTTCTATACATCAGGCAAAACAAGAAGATATCCACATCAAATGGATAGGAAAGTCTGAGATACACGCTTATCATAAATCCCACTGCCAGCACAGTGCCATACAATCAGGAGGGAACCCCTAATTCCCAGCTTCCCAAGGAGTGAAGGGTTTGGACCCAATATTTAGTACTCCTACTTTTAAGATTTCCACTCAATAGATAGGCTCCCAAAATATCTATCTCTGAAAGTCGCTGGGGCTTGAGTTTATGAGACCCACAAGACTACAGTGAAACAAAGGAGCAGTTATTAACAGACCTGAGCACTCACTCTTGCCATTACCTCAGGGTTCAGTGCATGGGGAGCCAGCAAAACCTGCCAGTCTCCCAGCCTTTCCCTGAATAGGGTCCATCTACATTCTTTCTTTAAGGTAGAAAATGCTACTCTTGATCTCAGAATCATGAGTTCAAGTCCCACACTGGGCATGGAGCCTACTTTAAAAAAAAAAAAAAAAAAAAAAGCTGCTGCCTTTGGGTCAAGCTTCTAATTTAGCAGGTATTGAGGAGCTGATTGCAATCATCTTCAAAGACCAGGGAGGGATCCCTGGATGGCGCAGCGGTTTGGTGCCTGCCTTTGGCCCAGGACGCGATCCTGGAGACCCGGGATCGAATCCCACGTCGGTCTCCCGGTACATGGAGCCTGTTTCTCCCTCTGCCTGTGCCTCTGCCATTCTCTCTCTCTCTCTCTCTCTGTGTGTGACTATCATAAAAAAAAAAAAAAAAAGACCAGGGAAACTGGCAGACACCTCCCTGCTTCCCCTGCCTTCTACCTCCTGCTTATATCAAATCACCATATCTCTCTGGATGAAGTTTATATCCATGTCTGTAGCCCACTTTTATGGGTGCCAGCTGGGAGATGGGTCCACAGATCACCTGGCTCTGATAGCCAGTGGGGCATGTATTCAGGAGTCCCATGGTACTATTAAAAGCACACAAATTCTTTTTTTTTTTTTTTTTTCTTTTTTTTTTTTTTTTCACACAAATTCTTAATAGGCCCAGGACTACACTCTCACCCATGATTACACACCCAGGGTTCAGCACAGAGGCAATAGACAAAAATGCCCACTTCCCAGTTTCTCCCTGGAAGGGGCCTAACTACACACTTTCCCAGCAGCTGCCTGGTTAGCTTCCAAACAGCCTGTATCTAGGTATTGACATTGACCATAATCATTCCCTTTGGGACACTTATGGGTCTTGGCACACCTTCAACTATGGGAGCCATTAAGAACAAAGAAGGTGGCTTGGGTTATCACAAAAATTCAAGAGGCAACCAGGCACACAGGCCAGGCAAATTGGTGAGGTTCATCTACCACACAAGACTATTCTTTCAAAACTGGGAGAGATTGCTGTTTTATTTAATACATAGAAACCAACACAGGGAGTCAAAGAAATTTAAGAAATAGAGAAATATGTTTCAAGCAAAAGAACAAGATAGACCCTAGAAACAGGTCTTAATGAAACAGATAAATGACTTACCTGACAGTTCAAAAAAATAGTCATAAAAATGCTCAGTGAGGTCAAAACTACACATGAACAAAGTGAGAATTTCAACAGAATGATAGAAAATATAAAAAAGTACCAAACAGAAATCATAAAGCTGAGGAATTTAAATGAACTGAAAAATTTAAGAGTTTGAGCAGTATTCTAGCTCAATTGGAAGAAAAGATCAGGAAACTAGAAGACACGGCACAGGAATTCATCTAATTAGAGGATCAAAAAGCAAACAGAAAAAAAGTAAAAATACAGAAAAAAAAAGCAAACAGAAAGAAAAAGAGAAAATAGCTTAAGGGACTTACAGGACACCATAAAGTTGAATGGGGTGTGTGTGTGTGTGTGTGTGTGTGTGTGTGTGTGTGTGTCCTAGAACAAAAAGAGACATTAAAGGGGCAGGAAGCTTATTCAAATGAAAATTGGCTGCAAACTCCCCTAACCTGGGAAAGAAATAGTTATCCAGATCCAGGGAAGCTCAGGGAGTTCCAAGGAAAATTATTCCAAAGAGACCCACACTGAGACACATTATAATTAAATTGTCAAAAGTTAAAGGTGACAGAATTTTAAAAGTAGCAAGAGAAAAACAACTTATTATGTACAAGGGAACTTCCATAAGACTATTGCATATTTTTCAGCAAAAACTTTGCAAGCTAGGGAGCAGGGGTGCCTGGCTGGCTCAGTTAGTGGAGGATCCAACATTTGACCTTGGGGTTGTAAATTTAAGCCCCACATTAAGGGTAGAGACGTTTTTCTAAAAAAGGGAGTGGGATGATAGATTCAAAGTGGTAAAAGAAAAAATACTGCCAACCAGGAATACTCCACCTGGCAAAGAATTTTTTCAGAATTGAAGAAGAGACAAAGAATTTTCCAGGTAAACAGAAGCTGAAGGAGTTCATCTACAGTAGCCTTCCCTTACAAAAAAATGTTAAAGTGAGTTCTTCAAGCTGAAAGGAAAAATGCCAATTAGTAACATGAGATAATATGAAAGTATAAATCTCATTGGTTAAGATAAATATGTCATTAAATTTAGAATACTCTAATGTTGTAATGGTAGTGGAGAAATCACTCATAATTTAGTATAAAGGTTAAAGACAAATGTATTAAAATAAATATAACTGCAATAACTTGTTAATGGATACACAATGTAAAAAAGAACTGACATCAAAAACAAAATGGTTGAGAGCAGTGTAAGAATATAAGCTTTTATATGCAAAGTTAAGTTGTGATCAGCTTAAAATAGATTGTTATAAATAGAAAACGTTTTATAGGGGTGCCTGGGTAGCTCAGAAGTTGAACGTCTGCCTTTGGCCCAGGGCGTGCGTGATCCTGGAGTTCCCAGATCGAGTCCCACATCGGGCTCCCTGCATGGAGCCTGCTTACCCCTCTGCCTGTGTCTCTGCCTCTCTCTCTCTCTCTCTCTCTCTCTCTGTGTGTCTCTCATGATTAAATAAATAAATAAAATCTTAAAAAAAAGAAAGAAAGAAAACGTTTTATATAAAACAAGGTAACCACAAAGCAAAAACCTATAATAGATACAGAAAAGAGAAAGAAAAAGGAATCACAGGATACTACCAGAGAAAATCATCAAATCACAAAGACAGCAAAAGAGGAAGAAAGGAAAAAAGGAATTAGAAACCAATCAGAATTCAATTAACAAAATGATAAAGGCAAGTCTATACCTATCAATAATTGCTTTAAATGTAAATGGCCTAAATTGTCCAATCAAAAGATACAATGTAGCTGAATGTATAAAAAAAGACAAAACTATATGCTGCTGACTCTAAGCTCACTTCAGATGTTAAAGCCATGTACAGACTGAAAGCAAAGGATGAACAAAGACATTCTATTGAAATTGGAAGCATTAATATTGTTAAAATATCCATACTACTTAAGATAATCTACAGATTCAATGTAATTCTTATCAAAATTTCAATGGCATTTTTCACAGAAATTGAAAAAAGCAATCCTAAAAGTGATATTGAACCACAAAAGCCCTGAATAAGTGATCTTGAGAAAGAAGAGCAAAGCTGGAATCATAACAGTTCCTGATTTCAAACTATATTACAAAGCAACAGTCATCAAAACAGTATAGTATTCGCAAAAAACAGTAGAACAGAATAGGGAGACCAGACATAAACACACAAAAATGGTCAATTAACTTATTACAAAGAAGCCAAGAATTTACAGTGGGGGGAGGATAATCTCTTTGATAAATGGTGTTAGGAAAACTGGGTGTCCACATGCAAAACAATGAAACCAGGCAATCTTACATTATACACAAAAATCACCTCAAAATGGATTAAAAACTTGGAAACCTGAAACTGTGAAACTCCTAGGAAAAACACAGGGGGTAAATCCTTAACATTGATCTTGGCAATGATTTTTTGGATTTGACACCAAAGGCAAAGGCAACAAAAGCAACAACAAACAAGTAGGACTACATCAAACTAAAAAGCTTCTTCACAGCAAAGAAAACCATCAGCAAAATGAAGAGACAATCTAACATAATGGCAGAAAATATTTACAACTCATATATCTGATAAGGGGTTAATATCTAAAATACGTGTATGAAACTCATACAACTCAATAGCAAGAAAACAATGACAACAAAAATTCAATAAAATAACAAAACAAAACAAAAAAAAACAAACCAAAACAAAAAGCAACCTGATTGTAAAATGGGCAGAGGAACCGAATAAACTTAGTAGATACTTTTCCAAGGAAGATACAAAAATGATCTTCAGGTACATGAAAAGGTGCTCAGCATCCCTAATAATCAGGAAAATACAAATCCAAAACACAGTGAGCTATCACCTCATATTTATTAGAATACCTATTGTCAAAAAGACAAGAAATAACAAGTGTTTGGTGAGGATGTGGAGAAAAGAGAATGCTTATGCATTGTTGGTGGGATTGTAAATTGGTATAGTGACTATGTAAACCAGTGTCTAAATGTAAAAATAGAACTATGATAAGATCCAGCAATTCCACTTCTGGGTATATATCCAAAGGAAATGGAAATATCTATCTCAAAGATATATTTGGACCTCTGCGTGCCCTGCAGCGTTTATTCACAATAGTCAAGATATGGAAACAACCTAAGTCTGAGTGGATGAATGGATAAAGAAGATGTCACACACACACACACACACACACACAGTAATAATTATGTGATGTGATGGAAGTATTAGTTAATGGTATGTATGGTGGTAATCATTTCGCAATGTATAAGTTTATCAAAACACATTGAACATCTTAAACTTATACAAAGTTATATGGCAATTATTATACCTCAATAAAGCTGGAAAAATGAATTTATAATTAACCATCATGGCCAATTAAAAATCTTCATGAGGGGAGCCCTGGTGGCTCAGTGGTTTAGTGCCATCTTCAGCCTAGGGTGTGATCCTGGAGACCTGGGATTGAGTCCCACATCAGGCTCCCTGCATGGAGCCTGCTTCTCCCTCTGCCTGTGTCTCTGCTTCTCTTTCCTTCTGTGTCTCTCATGAATAAATAAATAAAATCTTAAAAAAATATATTCATGAATTTTCAATAAATGTGTCTTTTAGGGACACCTGGCTGGCTTAGCCAGAGGAGCATGGGACTCTTGATTTCAGAGTTGTGAGTTCAAGTCCCTTGTGGGGTGTCGAGATTACTTAAATAATACTTTACAAAAAAGTCTGTGTTTTTTAAAGCATGCATAAACCGAGTCACAAGTTGAGGAAAGTGACAGACGATGATGGCTATGCCACACATTTGGTTGTCATCCTTATTAATAGTTTTATTTTTTGTGCGTCTGGTTTTTGGAACATTAATATATACTGTTGAGTAAAGTTATGTTGCTGTTCATTAATTACTTAAATATAATCATTGGTATAAAGAGACAGTAGAGGAAAAAATGGCTTGCAAATAAAACTTAATAGGACAAAAAGCATTAGAGACAAGACAATCAGAAAAGAGGTGTCTGGGCAAGAAACTCTTAGGGCCTCAATGAGGCCAAGTTAGTAGGGAGGAGAGGACGACATGGGAAAGAAAAAAATTGGTTGAGAGAGAGGAGTAGAGATAATGGATATTGTTGGCAGGGAATGGTCTGAGTATCTGTGCCATCAAACTGGGTACAGTTTTGATATGGTGGAAAAAGCCAACTGGATTTGGGGAGGAGACTTGGACTTGAGTTCCACTGTTGCTACTTCTTTTTTTTTTTTTTTTTAATTTTTATTTATGATAGTCACACAGAGAGAGAGAGAGAGGCAGAGACACAGGCAGAGGGAGAAGCAGGCTCCATGCACCGGAAGCCCGACGTGGGATTCGATCCCGGGTCTCCAGGATCGCGCCCCGGGCCAAAGGCAGGAGCTACACCGCTGCGCCACCCAGAGATCCCCCACTGTTGCTACTTCTTATTTGAGTGACCTTGGACATTCTACTTCATTTTTCTGAATTTTAATTTTCCTCAGTTTTCCAGTAGTAATTGTTGTGATTCACAGGGTTATTGTAAAGGCTAACTGACTCAATATTTGTAGAATATACTTTGTGAAGAGTTAGACCTGAGGAGGCTGAGTAAGGATGTATGCTTAAAAAAGGCAAAAAAAAAAAAAAAAAAAAAGTAATTGAAAAAAACTCTTATGTTTATGAGAAACTATTACACAGAATATATTGAAAAGGATACAGAGAGCCCATTTGTTCCTGGGGCAGAGATCGTTGGTTGCCCAGCCATTACCCACTCTCCTTGTGTGTCACTAACAGAATCCTGATTTTATTTGAGTGGCAATGTTCTCAGCAATAAAGAACATCTATCAGCCTCTTTTGCAAATAGAGCTGCCCAATTAGGTATAAGAAGAATATTTGGATAAAAACGAAGGAGGAGGAGGAGGAGGAGGAGGAGAATAATATTTGGATAGAACTTCTGGTGAAGCTGTTTATTGATAGTTAACTCAGTTGGGGGACTGCTGTTTTGTCCTGATCACACTGTCACTTTCTAGTCCTGGGAACATGTGTGATGACTGGGATTCCAGTAGCCATTATGTGACTGAGGTAATCGTCAAGATGAAAGCCATTAAGGAAGATGGCAAAGCAGAAAGATACAAGAAGCCTTAGTTGTTGTTTTTTTTTTTTTTTTTAAAGATTTTACTTATTTATTCATGAGGCTCAGAGAGAGAGAGAGAGAGGCAGAGACACAGGCAGAGGGAGAAGCAGGCTCCATGAAGGAAGCCTGATGTGGGACTGGATCAGGGGTCTCAAGGATCAGGCCCTGGGCTGATGGCGGTGCTAAACCGCTGAGCTGCCCGAAGCCTTAGTTTCTGATGATCACCAGGACACTATGCCAGCTTAGTCTGCCTTTCTTCAATTTTCTTTTTTTACATGAGAGAAAAATGAACCCCTAACCTTGTATAAGCCACTATTATTTCAGGCCTCTGTTTCTAGTAAACCAAACTTATTCCTAAATATATAGATCCTTTCCCAAAGTTATTTAAGGATAGAAAAGTCACACTGTAGGGACATCTGGGTGGCTCAGGGGTTGATTGTCTGCCTTTGGCTCAGGTCGTGATCCCGGGGTCCTGGGATCAAGTGGAGTCCCGCATCAGGCTCTCCGCAGGGAGCCTGCTTCTTCCTCTGCCTATGTTTCTACCTCTTTCTATGTCTCTCATGAATAAATAAACAACACCTTAAAAAAAAAAAGAAAAAAGAAAAAAGAAAAGCCACACTGTAGAGCAGGTGTCAGCAAACTTCTCTGGTAAAAGGCCAGATGGTGAATATTTTAGGTTTTGGGAGCTATATGGTCTCTGTTGTAGGTAGTCAACTCCATTGTTGTAGTAAGAAAGCAGCCATAGAAAATAGGTAAATAAGGGTGGCTATGTTCAAATAAAATTTTTTGGACACTGAAATTTGAATTTCATATAATATCACACGTCATTAAATATTCTTCCTTTTTTTTTTCCAGCTATCGAAAAAATACAAAAGCCAAACTTAGTTCACAGATTGCACAAAAACAAGATTTGGCCTTCAGGCTGTAGTTTGCCATGCCCTGTGATACAGGATACAATTCCAACAAATAAACCAAGAGATAAGCATTGGAAGCATTTATTGCATACTTGTTAGTTATCTTTATGCTTCTGTATATTTCAAACCCTCTTGGATATAGCAGAATTGGACCTATAAAATAATGAGACTGTTTTTAAACAGCATATCAAATGTTACACATTTAAATGTAACAAGTAACGCCCCCCCGAGAAGTAAGAGACCAATTCTAGTGATGCAGATCACAATATCACATGACATTTTATTTGGATATTTAACACTGGTCTGTTTTTTAAAAAATGTACCATTTTACATCATAACCATGTTTTGTAAGACCACATTTTCTGTTGGCCATTCAAGGTATTAGGTTAGTAAAGACCAATTTGAGGTAGCCTGAAGCAACACAGGGCATGCCAAGGACCCCTACCCGCTTTTGCTGTTGCTGCTTGCAGTGACTTGGAAAGGCCATTAATGATGGTATAAACATGTAGAAATAAATGGAGCAGTAGTCAGGGTTTTGTGGGAAAGACTGATGAGTAAAACTCACTAGGGGAGCCTGGAGAGACATGAGGACTGGTCTTTGAAAAACCATAGTTGTGTTAACTTTTCAGGTGGGAAAGATGTACTGTTAGGGGAAAACAGGAGGATGGAGTTCATGAGTTTATACTGAAGAGAGAGGGTTTAAGGACACATCATAAAACTTTGAAGTAGTTTAGAAAAGATCAGGTGTGTGTGTGTGTGTGTGTGTGTGTGTGTGTGTGTGTTGTGTGAATTGCCAGAGCTGCTAACATCTTCCAAAAAAAAAAAAAACCCAGACTTTTTATCCAACATCAGGTGCAGAAGTTATTGGATTGATAAAAATGTTGACTTCCCTTTCAGCAGGTGTGTTAATGATATATGCACACCCTCTGTATTGTGGCTGTGAGAGAGTGTGTGTCCATAGGAATGCGGACAGAAGCATGTGTGTGGAGGACAGAGGATGATTTGGGTGTGAATAGTCCAGAAGTGGAGTGAGAGGTGGTTTGTTATATAACTAGGGGTAGGGGTCAGGGAGAGAATGTTTTGATGGACTTTCAGTCATGCCAATAATAATTGTTTAGCCTCACACATGTTAATAATAGAATGGGTGCTCTCTCTGTCTCAGTCTGTCTCATTTTTTTTTCCTGCAGGCAGCTGTGCAAAGATTTAACCATGTGACCCTGAAAGCACAACACTGAAAGCCTCTAACTGTGCCAAGAGGGGAGAGTAGGGAAACAAAGGCCAAAGCCAGGGCCAAAGCCAGCTGCCAGGAGCCCCCATCCCCAGCAGCAACATAGGAAAATAATAGCAAGACTTCATTTGCCATCACTCTCCTCCCTAGAGCAGCTATCTGGCTTGGAGATGAAAACCTCCTCCCCAGCCCTTCTCCTCACCCCTCTCCCCGCTTCTGTCCTCCCAAGTCCTGGGACTGGAGCACCAGGGCTCACTTCTCTCTCTCCCTGGAGGGATGAGTGCTGCTCTCACAGGCCCTGCAGAATCCCTGGAGAGCTTTGGGCTTAGGGATACACGAGAGTAAAGGAGGACCCCTTGCAGGTGAAGCTCAGAAGTTCACAAAGGATGTATAACCTGAACAGGGCACCAGCTCAGCAAACTCTTAGACCTAGGATGTGTGCAAGGCTAAAACATCTCTGACTGGTCATGCTCCCATTTCTCTATGCAATGCTTGTCTTGCTCTTAGTTGATGGATTTTGCTGGGCGGCCTTCAGGAGGAAGCAGAACCAATCTCTTCCCTCATTATCTTTCCCTCTTTCTTTACTTCTCCAGACTTACTTTTCTCCCTCCCTTCCTCCCTCTTTCTCAAGTCTTAGTTCTACCATAGGCCCTAGACCTAGATATTCTGGTTAGACTCCTACTAGACCCACAACATACTTCCTAAATGATCTTAAACCAAACATTTTTACTTTCCTTGATTTTTGAAAAATACTTACTTCTACCTACCCTTTGTCTCTAGGGTAAAATGGAGTTTAAAAAGTGACTAATAAAGTATAAAAAAACCTATAGAAATATTACTGACATAAATAAAGGGGCAGATGTCACAGATCCTGCAGATATGTGTATGAAGGACAGTTGTTAAGTATAAAAATATTGGTAGCGTTCAATGGGTTATTTTTAATATGGGAAATTGAGCTTTTATCCTTATAAGACATTCATTTGCTAATCCCTATTACTTGTCAAGTATCACCTACAACCAATAAAAAAAAAGGCTCTAATTGACAAGTTGGTTTTGGCATTCATTTTTTTCTGTCATAAACATAAGATTGAACAAACAAAAACTATTTTTATGTGCTTTTCCACAGTGTCAAAAATTTTTTAAAGATTTTATTTATTTATTCATGAGAGATGCACAGACAGAGAGGCAGAGACAGAAGCAGAGGGAGAAGCAGACTCCCTTCAGGGAGCCTGATATGGGTCTTGATGCCGGGACTCCAGGATTACGCCCTGGGCCGAAGGCAGGTGCTAAACCGCTGAGCCACCCGGGGATCTCCCCACACAGTATCAAATTGATCACAGTCACTCAATCCTTAAATGTTATCATTGAATCTACAAGTAAACCTGAAATGCTATGGGGTTGAGTGGAAATGAAGATCTTGATCCTGTCTTGCACCTTGCCATGTGCCTTTGGGTAAGTGACTTGTCTTTATTTTTTTATTTTTTATTTATTTATTTATTTTTTAGTGACTTGTCTTTATCTGCTATATGGTAACTTAAGGCTCATGGGCATTCAGTCTATGAATCTATAAGCTAACGATTTGGTAACTATTCCTTAGAAGGAAATAAAGAATAAAGAATCACACCATTGAAAACCTATACAGACTGCCTATATGTCTGTATAGGTCCTGAACTTTACCAAGTTCAAGATGGTAACTTGCCGTCACAAATTGAACCTAAGGTATTATCTAGGTAGCATTAGGTGACCCCCAAATCAGAAAATCATTTGTAGAAGGAAAAATTACAGACAGATCAACTTGAAGGGCCAAATGATTGAGTTAAACTGGAGACCTTTCTTCAGAAGTTTAGTTTTTCTGATCTCCCCACAAACAATGCTTAGGAAATACTAGGTATCTCTGATAATGTCTTTATTAATGCTTACAATACTTTCCAACAAAGAACATTGGTTTAAAAATGGACTATTGGCTGGGGCACCTGGGTGGCTCAGTCTGTCAAGCAATCAATTCTTGGTTTCAGCTCCGGTCATGATCTCACAATCATGAAATCCGTTTTCACTTAGGGTTTTGTTCTCAGAGGAGACTCTTTCCCTCTTCCTCTTCCTTTCCCTCCCCTTCTGCTCCTTCCTCTACTTGCTTGCACACATTCTCTTTCTCTCTAAAATAAATAAATCTTTAAAAAATGGACTATTGGCACATATATATTGTCTTATGTTCTCTGGCAATCTTAAGCCATGTCTTCTGGTTCTTGGTGCATACTCTATCTAGATCACATCTCTTATTGATTTCTTCAAAAGGAAGGTGTAGATGTCATGAAATATAAATAAGCTAACATGAATTAATAAATAAGAAAAATATTTTCTCCAGGACCTGAGAATATTTAATAAATATAGCTCTCAAATCTGCATCATGTGTCAGTGCATTTAAGAAGAATCCAGGAAGCAAATAACAAATCTAGAACCACACAGAGAGCCAGAAGCACAACTAGAACAGACATGCACAGAAGTGACTTGCTCTCACTGCTGGTTTACATTCCCTTACTCCTTGGGAACCATGTGGTGTCTACAACAATTCTTTTGACCCTCTTAGAACCCATTCCTTCTCCAAAGGGATTAGTTCCTTCCTTCCAAAGGCAAGCAGAAGCCCTTTCTGTCTTTCTCCATTTACGGAGCTTGGCAATCAGCAAGTGGAGCTCACTGTTACTGATTATTACATCAGGCTTCTTTCACCCCAATTATCTCACCCTGACTCCTCTTACTTATCTCTTTTTATCAACCCTTCAATTTTTATCTGTCTTATTAATTGCCTTTAATGGATTCCCCTTCCTGTCCTCCTTCATATTCTAAGTGTTTCATTGCTTCACTTTTAGTTTTTTTCATTGCTTCACTTTTATGGGGATTTTCAAAGCTACTCTGTTTTTTACTACCACTCCTTAGCCTGCGGAGTCAGATAGGCCCATAAAAAAATTCACCTTGAGGGCTCAGGGACAGAAGTCAAGAAAGACAGCATCTACAGTGAGAAAGATGGCGAGGTGTGATTTTCATATATGAAGTCTGGGTCACAGTCCTTATTCCTAGTAGAGCCTAAGGAAGGAT
Source organism: Canis lupus baileyi (assembly GCF_048164855.1). NCBI lineage: Eukaryota > Metazoa > Chordata > Mammalia > Carnivora > Canidae > Canis > Canis lupus. Next base: position 46,023,191 of record NC_132862.1, read on the forward strand.
CATGGGGCCTCAGGGATGTAGCGTCTCCCTTCTTCTCTCCTGTTTCATGAATGTACTTTGCAAAGGGCAGGGCAAATAAAATCCACAGTCCTTTGTGAAACCATCTTTATTTTAGGCGATGATAACTCCTCTAATTGAGTGGATCACAACCATTTGGAGGAGACAGGAAAGATAACGAAATTTGTCTAACTTCTAAATGATCTCCATTCTGAGACAAGACCATAAAACAGGGGTATATGAAGGAGTAGTAACTACTGAAATCCTGAAGTGGCCTGGACTGGATTTAAGCCTAATAGGAAGGCCTTTGTGCCATCCCAGAATCTGAAGATAGGGGCTGTGCATTGCACCATATGTAATCAGAGGCATTTTACTTTATAGAGTGTTTTGGAAAAGCTTTCCAAACATCCAGTTTTATGCTAGAGGGGCTATAGGTAGCGGAGTGGGGAGTTAAGGGATTCAGAGAGGGGAAAATGGATCAGAAGAACCCCTGGCTTTAGAGAATCTTAGTAGCAGCATGATGGCAGAGAGCCATAGCTACAGGGAAGGGCAAGGATAAGATAGGATTTGAGTTGCCTTTTAGGGAAGCAGCCTTACCAGCAATTCCAGTTTTAAAAAATGACTTTGCCAGCACAGATCAAGTCTTGGATCCTTCTGCCTGGAACACTATGGGGAGCACATCTTTGGGGTTCAGCCATGAGTCTCTCCATTTATTCCTTAGCCTGCCACTTAAGGGAGGCAGGAGAATCTCTTATGACCCTTTTGCGGGGATAGCTCCCAAGGGCCTCAGAGGAGGTCTAGCCTCAGAGTTGGATAAGGCTGATAATCATTGATAGCAAAACAGACTGTTCCATCATGCAAGGAACAAGAATGTGGGCCCTTTTTTCAAGGGAAAAAGATGTGGATGGATTTCAGCATGACCTTTTTGGTTATCTTTCTGCCAGAATATTTCCTAATTAGCAGTTTCCCATATGCCCTGCAAATAATGATGTTAGGAACAGGAAAGCCAATTAATATGGAAGAAACCTTCTCTTGCTTCAGGAGACACTACTGCCCAGCCATCAAAAGAACTCCCCTTAGAAGCCTACTGAATTCTTCTGCTATTGTTTCAGCAGATGACACAGGATGGATGGGTCCTCATTGGACAAAGCAGGCAAATCAGCTCTACCTTATTAGAGCAGTCTTAGGGCACTATTCATGATAAAGATGGATACAAAGGTCCAAGGATTTTAGGTAACAGTGGCCTCTGGTTTGGGGATAGTTGAATTCCTACAACCTATCTTTCAAAGCTGAGCTCAGACTCTACTTCCATGGGGAGGCCATCCTCTATCGTTCCAGCATATGACAAATTCCATTTCCTCTGAATTTGATAGCATACTTTTCTATAACATGCTCTTTTGGTTCTGAACGGAATAATCTTTGGCCTCAAATTATTTAATTTATTCTAAAACTTTTCTCTTTATCCAGACTGCACATACCTTGTTCCCCTCTTTATTCCCCAAGTGTGCACTGCAATGCTACACACACAGCAGCTACTCACCAAACACCTGCTCAACTGAGAATAAATAATTGGAACAAACCGCAAAACCAACCTGGTATCATGTGAGGCAGTTAGAGATGCCAGATTTTCTCCCACCTGCCAGGCTCTACCTTTCCGTGGGCTCCTCCTCCCACTTTAGAGAAGACAGTTTCATGTTCCTGACTCTCATGTTATTCCCTCCCTGCTCTACATACTAGAAAATGAACTTGCCCCATATTTCATAGAGAAAATTGGTGTGGTCAGAGGACAACTGTCTCCTCCCTCCACACGTCCCTGTGGTCCAACTGCATTTGTAACACACCAGCAGAATCTCCTCCTTGTTTCTGCAGCAGAAGTGTCCTTGTTAACTACAGTCTTCTACTTGGACTCTGGGAATCAATTCTTGTCTCCACAAGGTCTTCCTCCTGCTGCTTCCCTGTCTCTACCAAATTTTCAACATTTTTTTCCTTGCTCTCCTCCTCATCACCATTTGCAATTAAAAAGAAGAAACTGCCTTATTATTAATATTAAAAACTCATATCATGCTGCTTGTTCTGTGCCAGGAACTGTTCTGTTTTATCCACATTAACTCATTTAATCTTCACATCAACCCAGGAAGGTAGTAGGTACTATTATATTATAAAGATGAAGAAACTGAGGTATAAAGTTCACCATGTTCTTTTCGTGTCCAAGAGAGAATGTGGAGTACTCATCTCAAGGTCAATATATCTAAAACAGAATACTTAATCCCTTCCCACTCCAAACCCATTTATTTCCTGGTCTTATTAAATGAAGCTATCATTTACCTTGTTGCTTAGGACAAAAACCCAGGAGTCCTCCTTATCTTTGCTTTCTCTTACATCTCACAAGGAATCTTATTATTTGTTTTACCTTCAAAATATACTGCAACTAAATACCCCATTGTGTCCACCTAGATCTAAATCATTACCCTCTCTTTTCCTTGGACCCAAGCCCCTACCTAGTCTTCCTATCTCTATTCCTGGCCTTGTCTGGCCTAGTCCATTGTCTACATCACAGCCTGAGTGATCTTTCTAAAATAGATGTGCATCATAGTACTCTTCCTTTTAAAATATTCTCAGAATCCAAATCTCTTTCTATGGCCTACAAGGGCCTACATAAGTGGTCCTGTCTGGTTTTGCAGACACCTTCCTCTTCTCCCTTTGGCCCACTATGGTACTGCCCTACTGGCCTACTTTATGTCCTCTGAACATGCCAAGCTGTTTTCTGACTCAGTGGCTTTCCATTCCATGTTCCTTCTTCTTGGAACACTTGGCCCTGTTGCCTGACCACCTCCTTTCAGGTTGCAGCACCTGCTCAGACAGGCCTTCCCTAACCTCCTGAGCTAAAGAATCCTTCCAATAATTCTCTGTCTCCATTTTGTGTCTACATAGCACTTATCAGTATGTAAATATCTCATATATTCATTATTTATGTTGTCTGTCTCCAGCTATTCCCCAGTCTCCCATTCCCAGCTCCAAATGTAAGCTCTTTGAGGCAAAGAGTTAATCTCATTCATTGCCATATTCTCAGTGCCTAGAACTCTATTTGGCACAAATCAGGGACTGAATATTTGTGGAGGACTCCAGTTCTTCTCCTGCTCCTGCCTGTACAATGAGTGTCCTTCAGAGTAAAAGGAAGTCCCTGAGAAGTGGAGGCTGGGGTTTTGTTTTTAGCCTTTTCCCTCCCCTAGGCCTGTGTCCAGCTCATAGCCATCCGCCTTTTCCTGTTTTTGACTCCATTTGTTCAGTGTGGGTAAGCTGCTAGCCAGTTTGTTGTGTGTGTGTGTGTGTGGGGGTGTCGGTGGGTGGAAAAGGTGGGGGCCAGCATATCAATGAAAACACAGGCCACAGTCCAGATTGATGGTATCAAGTCTTAATGACTTCAGCTGCATTTAATTAAAAATGGAATGGCTTATTGGAACACAGACCGTGTGGGCTGGTAGTCTGATTTCTGCTCTCATTTCTGTTCTCTTCCAAGCTTCAATTAAGGGAGCAACAGAAGATTCCTATCATGAGCCATGTGTGGTGATCTCATCAGCTAAGACAAATATTTTCTTTTCTGGCTATATTTATAGAACTCTTTGTTTCCTTGGACAACCCTAGCTGGCATTATCTTGTTTACCTTATTTTCATCTAGATTTGCATTTGGTGGGCAGCTTTTTATCTGTTGCTCTTTGCAGGCTTGGATTTCTAATTCCACTGTTTTTCTTCTCTTAGCTTGCATCTACGGTGCTTGCTTGCTTATGTATGTATGTATGCATGTATGTATATTTTTGTTTTAATTCCAGTTAGTTAACATACATTTTTATATTAGTTTCAGGTGTACAATAGGGTCTATGGGGACTCTTTAAAATCATTTTTACTTTCTGATTACCAAGGCAGTGAGTAGAATAAATTAAAAAGTAGACAACACTGGCTGGGAGTCAGCCTCCCGTGTGATGTCTCATTGCCTCTCTGGAGGAGGGTGGAGCTTGGTACTCCTTTTCCCTTTCTACCAGTCATGTGTTTCCTGATGTCAGGCCTCATCCATTACCAGGTGGAAAGGACAGACTATGCCTGCAGACCTCTGGTCTGATACCTGACTACATTCCAGGGGCACCTGGCCCTGCACATCGTCCCATAGTGAATCACAAGTGTTGCTTGGGGACCTACTTACCCAGCAACATTGTCTCTTGCTCAGAGGCCAGTTAATCTAAGTACTGTCAGGGCCAGGAGTATTAATAAAAAAGTATACAACATTGGCTCCAGCAATTTCTCCACAAGTGGTGAAAGACTGTATGGGCTGAATTCTGTTCCCACAGTCTGGGATGGTTATCAAGGATGCAGAAAGGCAGTGTGCTCAAATCAAGCCAAATAGCACTGTGCAAGCGGTGTCTCTGGTGCCTCTCAACTTCTTAGTTATGACTATATTTTCCTTCTGGTGATGGCTTCTCAACTATGCGTTCTCAATGAGGACAATACTGACCCCAAGCAGGGACATTTGTTCTTGGGGGACTGGGGAAACCACAACTCTTTTTTGGTATAAAGAAAGCCCTGGGGCAGCCCAGGTGGCTCAATGGTTTAGTGCTGCCTTCAGCCCAGGGCGTGATCCTGGAGACCCTGGATCCAGTCCCACGTCAGGCTCCCTGCGTGGAGCCTACTTTTCCCTGCCTGTGTCTCTGCCTCTTTCTCTCTCTCTGTGTCTCTCATGAATAAATAAATAAAATCTTAAAAAAAAGAAAGCCCTGATACACATACAATGTACACACAGCTGTACAGTCTATCTGTGGTATTCAAATTTCATGGGGGGAGAAATTATCATAAAGATGGTTAAGCATACTCCATAAGGTGTGACAAAAAGGTTGTCATTCTAGTCTCCTACTCTTGCTTTTCTTTCTCCAGAACAAAACTTTGCTTTCAGCATAGAATCTAAAACACTTTCCCTCCAAGTTATAAATGGCTGATAAAAGCTCGAAATAGCATCTCTCTCAGGAATATTGCCCAGTAGTAGCCCTGGCAGCACCTTCAGATAAAAAAGGATGAAGCTCCAGCTGTGGAACTGAAGGTTGGAGCAAGCAGATGGAATGCTGCTTTTGGAAACACCTAGATTCACTGACTATAGGTTGTTTGTTTTTTCAGATGTCAGTCTTTTTTTTTTTATTTTTTATTTTTTATTTATTTATGATAGTCACAGAGAGAGAGAGAGAGAGGCAGAGACATAGGCAGAGGGAGAAGCAGGCTCCATGCACTGGGAGCCCGACGTGGGATTCGATCCCGGTCTCCAGGATCGCGCCCTGGGCCAAAGGCAGGCGCCAAACCGCTGCGCCACCCAGGGATCCCCCTTTTTTTTTTTATTTTATTTTTATTTATGATAGTCACAGAGAGAGAGAGAGAGAGAGAGAGAGAGAGGCAGAGACACAGGCAGAGGGAGAAGCAGGCTCCATGCACCGGGAGCCCGACGTGGGATTCGATCCCGGGTCTGCAGGATCGCGCCCTGGGCCAAAGGCAGGCGCTAAACCGCTGCGCCACCCAGGGTTCCCTGTTTTTTCAGATTTCAAAAGAACTTTTTATCTTGTTTCTCCATGGGAATAAGGAAATTCAATAACCATGAATATTTCAAAGTGCTTATTTATTTTTTTCTTTTTTTGTATATTTTTTTTTATTGGAGTTCGATTTGCCAAAATATAGTATAGTATAACAACCAGTGCTCATCCCGTCAAGTGCTCTCCCCAGTGCCCATCACCCAGTCATCCATTCCCCCCCACCTACCTCCCCTTCCACTACCTCTTGTTAATTTCTTTTTTTTTTTAATTTTTTAAAATTTATTTATGATAGTTACACAGAGAGAGAGAGAGAGAGGCAGAGACACAGGCAGAGGGAGAAGCAGGCTCCATGCACTGGGAGCCCGATGTGGGATTTGATCCCAGGTCTCCAGGATTACGCTCTGGGCCAAAGGCAGGCGCCAAACCGCTGCGCCACCCAGGGATCCCCCTCTTGTTAATTTCCTAGAGTTAGGAGTCTCTCATGTTTTGTCACCCTTTGATTTTTCCTACTCATTTTCTCTCCTTTCCCCTATAATCCCTTTCACCATTTTTTATATTCCCCGTATGAGTGAAACCATATAATGATTGTCCTCCAGTTGACTTACTTCACTCAGCATAATATCCTCCGGTTCCATCCACATCGAAGCTGAAGGGGCTTCGATGTGGATGGAACATCCATACCCATGAATGATGGGTATTCATCATTTCTAATGGCTGAGTAATATTCCATTGTACCACAAAAACAGACACATAGATCAATGGAACAGGATAGAGAACCTAAATATGGACCCTCAACTCTATGGTCAACTAATATTTGGCAAAGAAGGAAATACTATCCACTGGAAAAAGGACAATCTCTTCAATAAATGGTTCTGGGAAAATTGGACATCCACGTGCAGAAGAATGAGACTAGACCATTCTCTTACACCATACACAAAGATAAACTCAGAATGGATGAAAGATCTAAATGTGAGACAAGAATCCATTAAATTCCTAGAGGAGAACACAGGCAACACCCTTTTTGAGCTTGGCCATAGCAACTTCTTGCAAGATACCATAGTTTTTTAAATTAGAAATTTGGATATTGTGTCTGCCAATGAACCTTCTTTTAAAATTGATTTTATTTTTTTTATTTTTTATTTTTTTTAATTTTTATTTATTTATGATAGTCACACACACACAGAGAGAGAGAGAGAGAGAGGCAGAGACACAGGCAGAGGGAGAAGCAGGCTCCATGCACCGGGAGCCTGACGTGGGATTTGATCCCGGGTCTCCAGGATCATGCCCTGGGCCAAAGGCAGGCGCCAAACCGCTGCGCCACCCAGGGATCCCCCCTAAAATTGATTTTAGATGTAAGAAACTTTTCCTTAAGTGTTGGCACTTCTGGTTTATGGAAAACCAGAATAAACTTTTTGAAGTCAGGAAAATTCCAGGACTTGTGATTATGGAGACACAGGCCTTCTCAGTGCTCCTGAAAACAGAGTCTTGGGTTTTGCTAAGTTTTACATTGCAAAAGGCAAAGAATCAGTCCTTAAGTGACCTAGATAGAGGCAACGGTGACTGTGGTGTGTGTGTGTTTGTGTAGGAATGGGGAGGGTTTTTTGCAGTCTAGCCGTTCTTTCTGTCCTTTCTCTTGTGCAAAGGCAGTAGCCGTGAGCCTCACAGTGTTTGCTTTGCTCTGTGGACACAGATGGCTGGATTTTGTATGCCTGACATGCACTAGTATAAATATGGTGGGTAAGGCTCAAGGTCCATGAAGTCATCCTCCCACTATTCTTTTTTTATCTTATTTTAGTTTTAGTTTTTCATCATGGTAAATGGACTCTTGAATCCTCTTCCCCTTTTTCTCCCATCTCCCATGCCCCCACCCACCTCCCCTCTGGTAACCATCTGTTTGTTCTCTGGAGTTCAGAGTCTGTTTCTTAGTTTGTCTCTCTCTTTTCCCCTTTGCTCATTTGTTTTGTTTCTCAAATTCCACATATGAGTGAGATAATATGGTATTTGTCTTTCTCTGATTTATTTCGCTCAGCATTACACTCTCTAGCTCTATCCATGTTACTGCAAATGGCAAGATTTCATTCTTTTTGATGGCTGAATAATATCCCATTGTATATATAGACCATATCTTCTTTATGGACCCTTGGGCTGCTTCCATAGTTTGGCTGTTGTAAATAATGCTGCAATAAACACAGGGGTGGATGTATCTCTTTGAATTAGTGTTTTTGTATTTTTTGGGTACTCAGTAGTGCTATTCCTGAATAATATGGTAGTCAACCTCCCACTATTTTTTTTTTCTTCATCTTTGCACGATTCTTGCATTTAACCAGAATCTTACTGGTGACTCATGTCCAGTTTTGGCTCTAAAAGTAAAGAAGAGACTGGGAACAATTGGATAGAGTCCACATAAGAACAAATATTTTATTTGACTGAATGCTTGGAAAACAGATCATATGCAAAATGCAATTAGAATTGTTTAACTTGAAAAAAAAAAAAAAAGAATTGTTTAACTTGGACCAGAGAGGGCAGAAGGAAGACATTACATACATGGGGACTAGTGCTAAACTCTTCTCCTTTTCTGTCTTTTTGGATGCAAATGGGATATAAATAATATTAATGCTTTATTTATTTCTCTCTGCTGAGAATCAAAAGAAATTGGGCTTGATTTGCAACACAGAGATATAAGGTGAATGTAAGGGGAAAATCCCAGATATTGGTCCTTGGAGTGTTTAGTTTTCTTTCTTTTTCTGGAAAATGAGAATAAAGCAAGGCACATCAGGCCTGGTTTTGCTGCAGTGCACCTAGTTAATATTTGCTAATATTAACAAGGTCTTGTGAACTAGGACCCTATTAAGACCCTGTGGAAGCCAGAAAATAGTATACTGTTTTCTGAAAAGTCCTGGTTTCAGAATTAGTTATTCTGATTGTTTTCATTTCTGAAGGTTAAATGCATCATAGTAAAGTGAGTGGAAGGAAGGTGTGAGCACTTGTCCTGCTTTTTCCATTACTAACTTTTTGACCTTGGACAGCCCATAGTATCCTCATTTATAATGAGGTGATGATGGTGGCTTTCCTTCTTACTTCACACATTATTTTTATTTATTTATTTATTTATTTTAAAGATTTTATTTATTATTAAAGAGAGAGAGCACAAGCAGGGGTTGTTGGCAGGGGTTGCTGGCAGGGGTTGCTGGCAGGGGTTGCTGGCAGACTCCCCACTGAGCAGGGAGCCTGATGCCGGGCTCAACCCCAGGATCATGACCTGAAGGCAGATGCTTAACTGACTGAGCCACCTAGGCACCCCTGTTTTAAAATTTTTTTTACAAAAACAAATTGACTTTTAGGAATTTCTTTCTGCTTTCTCTCTCACTCATTCCCTCTTGCTCACTGTATTTTATTATTTATCTATTTGACTTTTCATAGATGTTGGTTCATAGATGTTGGTTGCAACTCATAACCATGTTTTTAAATTAAGAATTAAGATAAAGTGTAGTACTCATTCTGTTACAAAGTGTCAAGACTTCTATTTGTGGTTGGTTATCTTACTTCATAGGTTTTTTTTTTTTTTTAATTTTTATTTATTTATGATAGGCACACAGTGAGAGAGAGAGAGGCAGAGACACAGGCAGAGGGAGAAGCAGGCTCCATGCACCGGGAGCCTGACGTGGGATTCGATCCCGGATCTCCAGGATCGCGCCCTGGGCCAAAGGCAGGCACTAAACCGCTGTGCCACCCAGGGATCCCTCTTACTTCATAGGTTATTAAGTCTGTCAAATAAGATAAAATATATGACAGTGTTCTATAAACTGTTGAATGCTGAACAAATATAGTAACTGTTATTAATTTGGATGAACCATTCTTTAGATCTTGATCAAAGGTATTTCAAGCTGAAAGTATTTGAATTTCAAAACCTGTGAATGTGAAATCTATTCATTTGAACATTCTTCTATTTGCCCACCTACTCATCACTCAGAGAGTATCTACTCTGTGGTAAGTATTATAGTAGGCACAGGATGCAGTGATGAATCAGATACTGCCCCTGGCTTTAAGGAGGTAGTTGACAGTCTAGTAAGGGCAGATGGAAAAGTAAACAGATAATTACAGTACAGCATGGTAATTGCTCCGATCTGGTCAGGCCAAAGGGACTGTAGGACCTCACTTGAGGCCCCAGATCCAACCTTAGGAGAGTTTACCCTCTTCATCATTTAAGGGTGTTAAATGCATCATCTGAAATGTAAGCATTTTGATTGGCACTAAGTATATTCACATTGTTGCGATACCATTCCCATCACCCATTCCCAGAACTCATCTTGCAAAACTGAAAGTCTGTGCCCATTCCCTGTCCTTCCACCCAGCCCCTGGCAAACACCATTCTATTTTCTGTCTTTACAAATGTGACTAGTTAAGGTGCTTCAGATACATAGAATCATTACAGTATTTGTCCTTTTGTGATGGCTTATTTCATTTAGTATAATTTCTTCAAAGTTCATCTATCTTGTAGCATGTGTCAGAATTTCCTTCCTTGTAAGGCTAAATAATATTCTATTGCATGTATTCCCATCCATTTTAAGCTTTTGATTATGGCTCACAATAAGTAATGTATTTTAGAGCCGCCTTGGTAGCTCAGTCAGTTGAGTGTCCAACTCTTGGTTTCAACTCAGATCATGATCTCAGGGTCGTGAGGTTGAGCCCTGCATCTGGGCTCTGTACTCAGTGGGGAGTTTGTCTGAGATTCTCTCTGTCCCTCTCCATCTTCCCCTCCCCCCACCATGTGCTCTCTTTCTCTCAAAATAAATAATAAATCATAAAAAATGTAGTTTACATCATAACTAGTACACGTGTTTGTATTATGTTATTGAAATAATACATTGTTGGTATATGTTACATAATAATAATATATCTTATTATATTATTGAAATAAATGTTTTACCTCAAACCACTGTTTCTACATGTGATATTTTATTTCCATTCTGCGTCTTAAAAAAAGCCTAGGGGCACCTGGCTGGCTCAGCGGTTGAGCATCTACCTTTGGCTCAGGTCATGGTCCCAGGGTCCTGGGATCAAGTCTTGCATGGGGCTCCCTGCAGGGAGTCTGCTTCTCCCTTTGCCTATGTTTCTGCCTCTTTCTGTGTCTCTCATGAATAAATAAATAAAATCTTGTTAAAAATTAAAAAAAAAATAAAATTCTAGTCACAATCCTCTTTTTTTTTTTTTTTTTTTAAGATTTTATTTATTTATTCATGAGAGAGACACAGAGACACAGGCAGAGGGAGGAGCAGGCTCCATGCAGGGAGCCCGATGTGTGACTCAATCCCGAGTCTACAGGATCACACCCTGGGCTGAAGGCGCACTAAACCACTGAGCTACGGGGGCTGCCCCTAGTCGCAATCCTCTTAATCAATTTCATGACACACTAATGGGTTGTGATCCTTAGCTTATAAATAATTGGTCTGTTTGACATTGAAGTTACCCAGGATGATAGCAAGACTTGGCATAGAGTGGAAGACTAGAAGTTTGGTGCCAAAGTGTTCAATGAATAAGGAGGGCCTAAAACATAGCTTCATACATTTATCTTAATGCATGGCTGTAATTTCAGGACAATCTATTAAGTAATGGTCCAAACTATAATTTCTGGTGTAAACAGGATAATTCACGGATTAGCTGATTTTTTCCAATAGTCCCTAGCTGGCATAGGGTTTTTCGCTTTGATTTATTCACTGCTAGTGACTGTTCCACTCCATTTTTCTATGACAGGGAAGAACCGGGTAAATTGCCTCCTTATATTCCTAGATCCCCACATCTGATCTGGGAAAGAGGAAGAGAGGAGGGGAAACTTGGCTACAAGTGACTATGACCTGCAGACCCTGCAGTGCTTCCAAAGACTCCAGCTGTTTGACAGCTGCAAGAATACTCCAGAGGGAGAGGCAATGTCCAGAGGAGATGGTGGGGTGGAGTTTAGGCCTCAGGCTGGACCTTGGGGACAGGCCTTGCCAAGAGAAGAATGTAGGGCCCAGGAAACAATGAAGATTGAGGGTTAGGCCCCCCACTGAGTGTCTGTTCACTGAGAAGGAAACAGCGGCAACTTCTTGTCATGATGGTCTGAGGAGACCAGAGGATTTCACCACTGTCTCCCTGAGTCTCCACACTCCCAGCTATTTCTGTCAAACATTAACTCAAAGTGCCAGGAGAGCTTTGTCCTTATTAATTAGCTGATCTGTGGTGTTCCCACAGGATGAGGTCAGAGAGATTGCCATTTGATAGCAATGAAAAAATAGGCAGAGATGAGGAGGGAAATCATAGGAAAATTAATATATTCATTAAATATTTACTGAGTAGCCACTGTGTGCCATGGGCTGCATTAACTATTGAAGATACGATGTGAATAAAGACACAGTCTAATTTTTTAAAGATATTGACCTAAGGGGGATCCCTGGGTGGTGCAGCAGTTTAGCGCCTGCCTTTGGCCCAGGGCGCGATCCTGGAGACCCGGGATCGAATCCCACGTCGGGCTCCCAGTGCATGGAGCCTTCTTCTCCCTCTGCCTGTGTCTCTGCCTCTCTCTCTCTCTCAGTGTGTGACTATCATAAATTAAAAAAAAAAAAAAGATATTGACCTAAGATGTGGGGATGGGGATGATCAGACCAAGCATTTTAAGTTAAGAATGTGGAGTTTGTGAAAGTCCAGTGATGAGAAAGAAAATTCAGAAAAATGGAATTGAGATTGTTCATATTAGGACTGGACAGCTAGGCAGGGAATGATCTTGCCAAGAATTTGATGAAGTCTATTTGGATGATGGGAATCACAGAGAACCCTCACAGATGCTTCATCACTTAGGCTGCATTTCATCTTTGTAACTTAGCAAGGTCAGTGGAATGGGCACTTACTTATTCTCATCTGTCTATCCTCCCCCCTTATCCTCTTTCTTTGATAAAGGAACTAGGGATAAAAGAGTAAGTAACTTGTCATATGTTACCCAGAAAGAGAACCCAGATGTTCTAACCCATGCTAGGGCTCTCTCCACTACTCCAGGACACTTTTTCAGGTTCAGACTCTGTTCTCCAAACTGCACAGTACTTCAAGTTCTAGCTCTGTTAGAATGAACTGCCCCAGCTAGGAAAAAGGGCACGTTGGCTTCACATATATTGGTGCTCAGAGGCAGCACTGTATGTCACATGCATGAGTCTGATGGGCACTGAGAACTCAGTCCTATTTTTCCTTCATTCCACATCACACAGTTTGGAAATAGTGCCAGAAGCCAACATTCTCCTAATTAAGGAAGAAATGGAAGGTTGACATCCAAGAACACAATGTGTTCTCTTTTTGGTAATCCAGAAAGACACTACTCTTTTTTTTTTTTTTAATTTTTAAAGATTTTATTTATTTATTCATGAGAGACAGAGAGAGGCAGAGATACAAGCAGAGGGAGAAGCAGGCTCCATGCAGGGAGCCTGATATGGGACTCCATCCCGGGTCCCTAGGATCATGCTCTGGGCTGAGGCAGAGCTAAACCACTGAGCCACCCAGGCTGCCCGACACTAGTGTTTTCTTAGCTCAATGAATACTGAAGGAGAGCCTTAGGATAGAGGTTGGCAAGATGTGGGGGTGATGACTGGGTGGGGTGGGGAGAAGGGAGAGGGAGGGTTTGAGAGCATAGGTGGAACATTTTCCAGGAAATAGGTGTGTTAGTTAATAAGACAGGTGATTGGCCTTGAAAACAGATCATGGCCTTACTTTATTTTACCTCACTGGTAGAGACCTGGTGACTCATTAGGCCAAAGCCTTTATTAATTCAACAAATGATAGCCACCACTTCACTGGGTTGGAAGTTGGAAATACAGAAATAAAATACACAGCTCTTTACCCTGAGGGAGTTAATAGCTTAGTGGTGAATTCATTTAAGTAAACACAGAGCATACTACAGCACAGTTAAGTATAGAGTACTACAAGAATACAGATAGGAAGGCATTTTATCTGAGAGAGGTGGAGAGGGATTCAGGAAACATCCTCAGAGGAGATGATAATTGAGCTGAACTCTGGAGGGTTAGTCCAGTTCAGGAAGTAGGAAAGGGCTCCCAAAAAGGGAATAATTTTCTCCAAGTCCTAGAGAGACTTGGAGAAAGCAGGGTTGGTCGGGAAAAGGGCAGAGGGCTTTATGCCTGGACATGTGGGTGTGAGAAACAAGACTGGAAAAGTAGGTAGGGACTTATCCTGAAGGTGATGGATAAGCACTTCCAATAGAGGGGATGAGTCTATGCTCCTCAAAGAGCTCTACTCTACAAAGGAGTGTAGAGTTCTACTCTACAAAGAGTTCTACTCTACAAAGGTGCTCTACAAAGGAGTCCACCAGTGTGTAGTCAGTGGTTACAGCCCTCAGTCAAAGCTGCATCATCTCTGAGTCCAAGCTCAGGAGGAAGCTGTGCAGTCATGCCAGTGGAAAGGAAAGTGAGAAGAAGGCCAGTAGGCAGAGGTTCTCAGCCATTGTGATGAGACATAGCTATGGTATTCTTGGATAGACCAGAGGATCAAGGATTCTATCTATATACTTTGAGACTACCATGCTAAAGCCAATAACTTCTTCAATGGTTCTCAAAAATGGGTTTTGTAGAGTGGGGCAGGACATGGCAGCTCTGTTTGCAGCTGTATACTTAGTATTTAGTGCAGGGACTAAAGGGCAATGTTATTTCAAATGCAATGACTATATAGGAAAGGAGGAAAGGAGGAAAGATGAGAGGCTGGAGAGGTAACACTGTTGGAATATGGCTCACTTTGGATTTCCTGGGTCTGCCATGTCTGAGGGAGTGTGGAAACCCAGTGTGATAGCCCAAGAGAATGTTTTATTGCTCTTCTTATTATTAAGAATGTAAAATGGATGAGGCAGCTAACATACCAGTTCCAAACATACAACCCTGTGCCCTTTCCTGGGGAAGCATGCAAACATGCAATGTTCTGCTGCTCCCTGTTCATGCAAATTCCCTTCTCTGTATGGCTGCCGAGGATTGTGGGAAGAAGAATGCACAGAGGGGAATGTCATTTGCTTCGAGTTTATTTTGCGTCAATCTATTGGAACCACACCATTGTTCCCCCAAATTCAGGTAGAAAGGGAACAGGTGGGAGACTCCTTGGTGAGGTGCTTAAATGGATATAACTCAGTAAAGTAAAGTAACTGGGTGGTCAATCTAACTGTCTCCAGGGAAGATTCTTCATTAGATGTCCTCCCACCCCCAAATCATAGCTAGGCTCAGCAGCTTGCTGCCCTCCTGAAGCCCACAGACTTGAAGTACCATGATATTCTGCAGGAGAATGACAGCCACAGGGCAATTCTACTAAAACACTTGCAGCTCAGCTATCTGAGCAATCTTTTTCTCCCTTCTTTCCACCCTTCTTCTCCTAGTTCCTTTACTTCTCTCTCATGTTCCACTAAGCAAAAAGATGACCAATATTAAGGGCTTCTTCTCTTGCCTCCTCTTTGAATCTCTCTTTTGTCCATTCTCCTTTTTCAGTTCTCCCTGCAGCCAGTTCAGCTGGGCTTTAGTCTTAAAGGTGAAGGAAGCTACTAGAGCACTATGTGTCACCTTTGGGCAGGTTGGTACTTTATCCTCCAAAATGTTAATCAGGGCCTTTGCTATTGTATACCTCCAGAGGGCATCATTTGCCTTGTGGTTTATCTCATACAAAAGGGGGCACCTTTCACATAGGACACAATGTAAGGGTGCCCTCTGGAATTGTGCAACTCAGTTGCCTGGATTTCAATGTGGGAAAAAAGTCTGCCAAGCAACAAGTCTCTTGGGAGAAAATGTTGGTCCCTGGTGAAGACCAGATTCTCTGACTGGATATTTAGGTCTGTGAATATTGCCTCTGTGTATTCAAATCTCCGATTACTCTTAACCTGAGATTCAGAACCTTGTGACATAGAGACCTTATATTTTTCCAAGATTGATGATCTGAACATGCCATGTGCCATCCTGACTGCCCACCTTGCTCCTGGAGTTCCTTCCAGCTGGAATGCCTTCTCTCTAGATCCAGATTCTACTTAATCACTGACAGCTTGCATTCCATTCTGCTAGAAAGCCTTCCTTGTCCATCCCAGTTCAGTGATACGTCTCCTCTATTCTGCAAACTCTGTTATAGGTCTGTTCCCCTCATCTGGCACTTTACATCAAATCATAACAAACTACTGCTTAAAAACAATGGTTTCCCAATAAGAACTTAAGTCACACATTTTAACCTTATAAGGAGGCCCTGTGTGATTTGATCCCAGACTAGTTCTCTGATTTCACTTCTTCCTACCCTTATCCTCATCCAATCCCCTTTAGCTGCACTGGCTTGCTCTCAAACTCACTAAGCTCATATCCATCTCAAGGCTTTGCACTCACTGTTCCCTCTGCTTAGAGGACTCTTCCTCCAGACACCCAGGGGCTACCAGAAAGTAATATCTGTGAGGACAGAAGCTTTTGCTTTTGGTGTGTTCACCATTGTGCTCCAAGTGGCTTGAACGGTGCCTGGCCTATGGTGGGTGATCAATTGGCTACATGTTGGATGAAAAGTATAAATAATAGACTGTATTGCATTGTTTGTCTCTTTCTTTTCTCCATCTTTCCTTTTGTACCTAGCCATTCCCCCAATCATAAGCATCCTGAGGACAGAAATCTGGTCTGATGACTTGTTTCTCCCTCATTAGCTAGCCCATTGTCCTGAGCATAGGTGCTTTAATAAGTGTTGACAGAATGAGATAGAATGGGGGGAAAGAGTTCTCTCATGGTTTTCCCACCAGGCGGGCTCAGCTGTCTTCAAAGCAGAAAGAGAATAACTCTTGTCTTCCCAGGGCTGCTAATTCTTGAGTTCCACAAACCAGCCACCAGCCCCAGCCTGTGGAATGTTGCTCCTATCACAGCAGAGCTGTTCTCTGAGTTCTTTCTCACCACTGCCACCATTACCATCTGAGCTGGTTGGGCTCAGAGGAGGTCTTTGACCTTCTAGAACTGAACCACCCCTGCTAGCATATATCTAATCTCAGGAAAAAACAGGGTTCTGCTAAAGTAACTATTTGGTTTACAGAGTGAGATCTAGTAAGATTTATGAAAAGATCATGACTTTGGCTGCTATATTTCAAAACCCAGGCAGACATTTGGGTGATAGAGTTAAATATTCCAAACTTACCTCATACTCCCTCTGTCTCTCCCTCTCTTTCAAGGGTGAGCATTCTGTTCCTCTTCCAAAATCCAGTCCTTCTCCATATTTGGGAATCTGGCATGGGCAGTAGGGGCACAGCCCTGTCTTCTTGGTGTCTGCTGGGAGCTGTAGTTCCCAATGAGTGACGGCTGCTTTTTTCTGGCCAGCAAGTGTGTTGTCCTTTCTCAGGAGTCTACGTCTATAAACATACAGTGGAGTGGAAGGGTGCTATTAGGAGGCTTGCCTTCTATTTTCAGCTCTCTGGTTTTATGCAAGGCACCACTCTTCTGTGGCTTGGTCTCCTTGCCTGCAAAATGGGGATAATTATCTCTCTCTTTTCCTGGCTGCCAGATTGTTGGGTGGGGTAATTAGCCAGTGCCCATTAAATGCTTTGAGCTTATTCCAGCAAGGAGTGCTTTATAAATAAAAATTGTCATCTTTAAAGAAGAAAATATTAATTTTCACTTCTTAATTGCCTCCACAAACCAAATCTGCCTGTATATCAAAAAGATTCTATTTAACTCCTTGTATATGCCTTCCATCTACCCTGTTTTCAATGTTTTCCCTGCATCTCATTCTATTTTGTTTCATCATCTCTCATTTCGTGTCATCAAGAATAAATGCTGTCTCTCTGTCCTCTCTGAAAGTAAAGGATAAGACAGACCAACTCTCCCTTACATCCAAAGCACAAGAAAGCATGAAGAAGGAGTGATTTGGACCTGATCTGAGCTCTACAGTTTCACACCTTCCCAACCCGCAAGTGCATGTGATCAAGAGCTTGGTCTCTGTGGAAGAGACTGACCTTTGTTCTCGTTGAAGAAGAAATAGATTTCACTACAGCAGGACTGGCCCAGTGTAGTGGAAACAGTAGTAGATTTAGAATCAAATGATTGGGTCCTGGCTCTGATTCAGGTAATTATTTGACCTCTCTGGCCTTGGTTTCTTTAGCTACGAAATGGAAATAATAATATATTATAGAGTGTTTTGTACAACGTTGCACTAAGGTTAGTTGTTATAAAATGCAGGATGATGCTGTGATTAAAAACAGGATCTCTGGGCAGCCCCGGTGGTGCAGCGGTTTAGCGCCGCCTGCAGCCCAGGGTGTGATCCTGGAGACCTGGGATCAAGTCCCATATCAGGCTCCTTGTATAGAGCCTGCTTCTCCCTCTGCCTGTGTCTCTGCCTCTGTGTGTGTGTGTGTGTGTGTGTGTGTGTGTGTGTTTCTCATGAATAAATAAATAAATCTTTAAACAAAACAAAACAAAACAGGATCTCTGGGGCAGCCCAGATGGCTCAGTGGTTGAGCGCCGCCTTAGGCCCAGGGCGTGATCCTGGAGACCTGGGATCGAGTCCCACGTTGGGCTCTCTGCATGGAGCCTGCTTCTTCCTCTGCCTGTGTCTCTGACTCTCTCTGTCTGTGTGTCTCTCATGAATAAATAAACACAATCTTAAAACACACACACACACACATACACACACACAGGAACTTCGGGCACCCAGGGGAATTAGTTAAGTGTCCAGCTCTTGATTTCAGTTCAAGTCATGATTTCAGGGCCCTGGGATCAAGCCCCAGTATCTAGCTTTGTACTCATCGGGGGAGTCTGCTTGAGATTCTCTCTTTCCCTCTACCTCTCCCCACTCTCTAAAATAAATAAATAAATCTTAAAAAAAAACCCAACAGGGAATGTTAAAGTCAGACACATTTCGATTAAAATCTCACCTGGTTTTCCTGTGGAAATTGATCAAATCACTGCTCTCTAAATCTTAGTTATATTATCTCTGGGGATAGTGAGGATTACATGAGACACACACAGAGAGAAGAGAGTAATGCAGGGGGAGAGGGAGAGAGAAAAGCAGGCTCCCTGCTGAGCAGGACTGACCGATCTTAGGGTCAGTCCCAGGACCATGAGATTGTGACCTGAGCCGAAGGCAGACAGACACTTAACCGACTGAGCCACCCAGGTGTCCAACTTACCTCACTTTCAATCATCTTACTTTGTAATAAATAAAGTAATGTAAGATGCTTCTTAATTGTAAAGTACTACACCAACATGAGGGATGATTAGAATTAAACTCATAAAAAAGGGAGATGGGACTTCCCAGAGTTTTCCTTGCAGCTTCAGGATGACACAGGATTGAAGATGTGCAAGTGCTTTTGAGCTACAAAGAACTACAAAAATGTGAATTGCTACTAGTAACAGCAAGATTATTTCTTTCTTGTTTTAGGTAGTGGGTAACAGCAATATCCTATCGGAAAATAAAAAGGATTCCTATGACACACTGTGAATGAGTAAGACAGGTTATAGGGCAGCATAATAATGTATAATTATATATATATACTATGTGTATTTATGGAAGGATGTTCATCAAAATATTAAAACTTGTCATTTATGGGTGATGGGATTTCAGGTGATTCTTAGTCTCTTATACTTTTCTGTCTTGTTTGGATTATTTTTTTTTTAAGATTTTATTTATTTATTCATAGAGACACAGAGAGAGAGAGGCAGAGACACAGGCAGACGGAGAAGCAGGCACCATGCAGAGCCTGACGTGGGACTCAATCCAGGGTCTCCAGGATCACGCCCTGGGCTGCAGGTGGCGCTAAACCGCTGCACCACCGGGGCTGCCCTGTTTGGATTATTTTTACTCTGGATCTGGATAATTTTAACAAAAACAGTTAAAAGACTAAAGAAGAGCAGATATCAAACAGGCAGATCTCAGGTTGTAAAACACTAGGAGAATCTATTCGGTCATCCTTTATCCCAGAAAACATTTTCTTAGGTATGGAAAATTGAGTTTCTGGCAACAAGGAGAAGTTTGTGAACATGGTGATGACAAGTCCTGTGAAAAGGAGTTGGCGGGAAATGGAATCCCTCCAAGATGACCCCGAGGAGAGGAAGAGGTGACCCTTTATTTCTGTTTATTTCCTAGGCTGTAATAATATGGTAGTTTCAATCTTTTCCTGTGTGTACCTGAGTTTCCTTATTTGCTGTGGTAACACGTGATTCCTGTTTTTCTGTCTCTGTTCTTTCTGGTCCCTTAGCCCTGGCTGTCAGGTAGAACTAGCAACTCACCTACTCATTCATGTGGCCCAGGTAATCACCCTTTGTCACGACTGATTAGAGAAAGGGTGTGGTGAGCCTACTCCTAATGGGCTTCCCCGGTCCTGCTATATTTCAGAACCCGATGCACAAGGAGAAAACCTCCCAGCAGGACACAAAACAGCATGCCTTACCATTCATGATAATCTTCCCAGTAAACTTTCCACAGGCAAGTCCACGCAAGCTTGGAGGCAGCTTGTCTGTGGTGCAGCGCGTCCCCAACGAGGACAGAAGAATGGCCATGGAGGATGGGCAGGTTCTTCCTTGCTGTCACGAACAATTGTCTCCAGAAAGAACTGAAAGTTTTCAGATTTTGGCATCGAAGCCCATGTTAATGTGGAGCCAGGAACAAACAGGGCTGCCATGGTAGGACTTGTAGGTTATAAAGCCTCACAACTCCAGAGGGTACGTTCAGACTCCATGTGAATAGCACCTCCCATAGTTGAGCCTGAATGAATCCTAGGAAGGGTATTTTTCTCTCCTACTGAGCTTACTGGTTTGTAGAAGAGGCCTTTGCAACAACAGATTGGAGCTTCCCTGCATAGTCGTTAATTTTTGAAATGAACTGAATTTCCCTTGGTTAAAAAATATGGTCAGACATCTGCTTTCCTCACTTTACTAACTTTTTAATGTTCTTTCTGGAGTCAATCTTATTCTGCTCCTGAAACAGTGGCTGAGTGGGGTCAGAGTACCTGTAGACCATAGCACTAGGCTAGGGGTGGGGATACCAAGATGCTCTTGAGGTCACTGTCTGAGAGTAATAATTAAAACAAATGCAAAGGCAAATTGCAATTCCTTTTAGTTATTTTATGCTTATTATGTTATTTGTTTTAGGCCTTGGACACATGCAACAGTGTTGGGCAAATATTTGTTTTACTTGCTGTACTCAACGAGTAAGAAGTCCAATATTAGGGTTAACTTACACTATCAGGATTGCTAAGACTGAAGGCCTGCCCTTCAACAATTTATTTTATTTTGTTTATATATTTTTTAAAGAATTTATTTATTCATGAGAGACAGAGACATAGACAGAGGCAGAGGGAGAAGCAGGCTCCATACAGGAAGCTCGATGAGGGACTCGATCCCGGGTCTCCAGGATCACGCCCTGGGCTGAAGGCAGATGCTCAACCGCTGAGCCACCCAGGCGTCCCTCAACAATTTATTTTAAATTGAAGTATAGTTGACATACACTATTATATATAGTTGACATACAATATTATATACAAGTAGTGATTTGAGAATTATATGCATTACAAAATGCTCACCACTTGTTCTCTTTTTTTAGATTAAAGTTTCCTTGAGGTTCTTACCACACCCTTCCTTTCTTACTGCCTTTACCTGGATGCAGTTAAAATTAAGATTTCTGGAAATCCTCCCAACATTTCTCCCTTCTCCACCATTCCTCAAATACTTTAAGGTATTTGACTCAAAATTGAACTTCAGGAGATAATTTCAGGAAATAACTTGGGACGTAAATATTCTCTCATGGTTCTCAGCCTTTTAAATACAAGTAATCACTTTTAATTACATCTCCATCAATCCTATGTTTTGGAATGCTTTGTCAACTAAATAAAATCTATTAACAAATAAGCATTTATTGTAGGTAAATATACAATTTCTTCTTGAAATATTAAAACTGTGTCTTGAGAACTCTTCCATCCCCATAAGGCCTGCTAGGTGCAAAAACTGTAGGTTTTGAGAACCACTGCTGCTCTCATGGAGAAGACAGAGGAGAGGAGATAAGAGGGGAGGGGAAGGGAGGGAGACTCTCTCTTCTCCCTTCCCTTCTTCCTCCCCTCCCCTCCCCTCTTGCAGTGCAGTGATTGTCAATGCCTGGCAATAGTCCCATGTGCTGCCAGTATCTGTACATTAACAGTGACCTTGATGCTGTAAATTACCCCAAACTACAATTAGTGGCAGGGATTTCTGGGCTAGTGAGGAAAACATGTTTAAGCCAAGGTAAGGTCCTCTCTGGGTCGGTATGTGGTAGAGCAAGCTACCTTCTTCAGCTGTGTAATATTAATCTATTGCTTAACCTCTCCTGGCCTCAGTTTCCTTGGCTGTATGTAGTATGATAAGCCTCCTTCCAACTCTAAAATTCTATCAGTCAGGGTGACTAGGTTATTTGATTATTTCCTAGGAAATAAGGAAGAGACAACAAGAAGGAACATTGCAAATTGCCTGTGGACAGGAAGGTAGGCCAGGGGTATTGGTATCTGGAAACACATTTAAATGTCTCTCCTTTTGTTTTGTTTTGCTTAAAGATTTTATTTATTTATTCATGAGAGACAAAGAGAGAGGCAGAGACACAGGCAGAGGGAGAAGCAGGCCCCATGCAGGAAGCCCGATGCGGGGCTCAATCCCGGGTCCCCAGGATCATACCCCCGGCCAAAGGCAGGCGCTAAACTGCTGAGCCACCCGGGCTGCCCAGATGTCTCTCCTTTTGGAGGGGCTGGTTGACGGCATGTATCTCCTCAGCTTCCAACCTCTTCACACAGTGCTCACCAGAGAATGTCAAGACCAAACGATGCAGAATAGCTCAGGAGAGGTGGGGTTCCTCCTGAGCAATGTGTGCCCATTGCTAGACCATGCAGGGATCCTGAGACGAGTGAGATTCTGTCCCTACCCTCAGGAAGGGCACTGTTGAATAGGGAAATGGCACAAATAACTATAAGAAGACTTGGAAATTGGGAAGGACCAATAAGAAAGGCATAAAAAAAGCAAAGCACAATTGGGAGTTTGAAGGAAGGAGTGATTAGCTTGAATTAGGTGTGATTAGGAAAGATTCCAGAGAGAAGGTAGCATCTTTCTACTCTTCCGTGAGAGAGCCAGGGCTGACTTATTCCTAGGGAGCAGCCATTATTTGTTTGATTTTTTCAGGCTTGGTCTGGCATCATGAAGATTTGCTCAGACTTCTCTGAGTGAATCCTCTGACTCCTGTAGTGGGTGAGAAACAGTGGAAATTGGACAACAGGTCTCCACAGAGTGGCTCCTCCAGTCATCTTTAAGGTGGTGAAGAGGAGCTACGGATCTGGTTAGAAATGGGATCTGGTTAGAAATCTCCAGTAATTGCATCAGCTTTGCCACTGAAACCAAATGTTTTAAGCTCCGGCAGTTTCTGAGCTTTAGTTTCCTATCTATAAATAGGAATAATAACAATATATCTGTTTCTTTGCCCACAGGTTGGTTGTTATGCTCAAATAAAATAAGTGAAGTATTTGGTAGGGCCAGTATTAGGTGTTATTTTTTTTAAAAGAGTTTATTTATTCATTCATAGAAACAGAGAGGCAGAGACACAGGGAGAGGGAGAAGCAGGCTCCACGCAGGGAGCCCAACGTGGGACTCCATCCTGGGTCTCCAGGATCACACCCCAGGCTGCAGGCGGCACCAAACTGCTGCGCCACTGGGGCTGCTACGCCACCGGGGCTGCCCTATTAGGTGTTAATTAAGAAGAAAGACTCTACAGCTAAACTGCTTGGATTTAAATCCCAGCCCTTCTTCGCATGTCTTATGTGACCTTTGGCAAGTCACTTAACCTCTCTGTGCCTTGGTTTCATCTACAAAATAGGGATGGCACAAAGACTTATAGAGTTGTTGATGCTAACAATGAGTTAATGTAAAGCACTCAGAGTAGCACCTAGTACATAGTTAATACCATACTATATAAATTGACCTGTCTTATTTTTGTAAAGTACAATAGAGGATGATTATGATGATTACTTCTTAGACACAGAAATAAGAGTCCTGCTGTGTCTGTATGGTGAGGAGCAAATAGGAAGCATTGAGTTCTGTCTTGAATACCAAGTCCAGGCTTTAAAAAAGAGCCATAAAAATGCCAACTAACAGATGAAGGTCTGGAGTAAGGGAGGCACACCCCCTTGGCCATCCTGGAAAAACACCCTGCTAATATTTATCTCTCTGGCTTGCTTCTGGTCAAAAGTCCACACTAGGTATGATTTTACTCCACTGGAGCTTTATCCACCAATGCCCCTGGCTGGAAGAGATGTGTTAGAAGGGGTAGCTATGGATGCTGTCTATTGCTACAGAGTGTAGAACCAGTTTGGAAAAGGCGGGACAGGATGGACATTACTGACCTTAGTAAGAACGAGTCAAGTCAAATTCTAGGTCAGAAAGTTAGAGTATGGAACTTTGAGGTATAAAGGGATTCTTCTTTCTTCTCCTTACTCATTCCCCAACTAGCCTTATATCAGCCTGAACCATTCTGAGGATTTAGAGTCACATGGTGTCTTCTGACCCTCACAGCCACCCTGTGTGGCAGGTATTGTTATCCATATCCTCAGAAAAGAACACTGAGGCCCAGAGTGTTTCAGTGACTTTCCAGAGGTCTGATGACTGGTTTAGTCACCGAAGGAACCAGTATTCTAACTGGGATAGCTCATCTTCCAGTCTAGAGTTCTTTCTGCTACAAAAATACCAACCAATACCTGCTTAAAGCAGGCAGAGCAAATCCACATTCTTAAGGCAATACATTGGTAGACTGAGCACACTGCTGAGCAGAAGGAGGAACACCAAGTTCCAGAGCTCGGGTCTGGGTTAGAGGTTGGCTCATGATGTGGATTTTTCATCTCATTTACTCTATTTCCCCAAAATGAAAAGATTCCAATAATACAAATATTAGCATGGACCAAATCTTAGATCAGGCCTTATTTCCACTCCTTGATCTATCACAAGGGGAGGACAGGTGCTTTCACAGATTGTGTCGTGAACCAGGTATACATACTATCTGTTCACTCTCCCTCAGTGGAATGAACTTGCTCATGTTTAGGATTACCGTGTCTTAGCCTGAGAAATTCTGGGTACACTCAGACATAGGAGAGACGATGGAGTGTCCCAGTGGTAGTCAATTTATGGGTGTAACAGTGCTTAAGGATAAGAGGTGACGTACCAACCACTGAACTCTTGTATAGTGAAAAACTGGGTGAAACACAGTAGAACACAATCATATTTTTATGTGATTTTTCACACACCCCAACCCCACTCCCCAATCTTGACCTCATTATGGCAGCCACACCACTCAGGCAAATTTTGTTTCCGGCAGGGGCAGGTGTGCTTCTTTTAAGGCTGTGCTGCCATCTATTGGAAGCATTTGGAAATGGTAAGAAACTTAGGATTTAGGGAAGGGGCCCTTTCAGTCTTTTTTTTTTTTTTTTTTGGCCCTTTCAGTCTTAAGGTGGTGCTCCGGGACACGATGGGATGTGGTTGTGCTAGTCTCAACCTGTCTAGGCCTGCTCCAGTCTATTTTCTGATGCTCCTACTGCTTTCCTGATGTTTCAGGAAGACTTCTAAACCTAGTTCTGAGAACAGGGTTTTTATTTGCAGTATAATAATAATGAAATCTGAAGCAGAACTGATAAAACATTTTGGTAACTTGATTCTCATACTGATCCACATTTTCCAGGGATCTCTGCTTGCCTCTGGAGTTTTTTGTGTGGGAATGAATACTGGCCAGTGAGGAAGAGAGATTAGGGTGGAGCCTTTCACAAGCAATACTGAAAATATGTTGGTCCCAAGGGCAGTGCTCCAAAGTGAATAGTGATCTTGCTGACAGAGGCTAGTCTTGAGCACGAGGTCCACATTTTCTCTTTACTCTGCCGCCAACCCTGGATTTCCTGTTAGAAAACAAAATTAAATGTAGATACCAACCCTACCTCTCCACTGCTGTCACTCCCAATCTCTATTTCTCCTGAGCATTTATAATCTGACATACTACTGTTTGTATTTTACTTATTTATTTTGTTTCCTTTTACTATGACATAAACTCTACAAAAGTGAATATTTTTGTCTCTTTTGTTCACTGTAGGATCTTCAGTACTTAGAACAGGGCCTAGCACCTAGCAGGTGTTCAAAAAGTACTTGA
Organism: Canis lupus baileyi; assembly: GCF_048164855.1. NCBI lineage: Eukaryota > Metazoa > Chordata > Mammalia > Carnivora > Canidae > Canis > Canis lupus. The sequence continues at coordinate 46,048,894 of NC_132862.1, forward strand.
AGAATAAGTGAAGTCCAGACTTTATCATCTTATATGGTTACAGGTCCATACTTCTCTTTCTTCAGAGTTTGATGGCTTTCATGTTTCTGCCTCAGCTTTCCATGAGGACTTTCTGCAGAGAGCTGAAAGCCTAGCAGATGGGTGTGTCTATATCCAGCGATAAGGGAAGGGGATGTATGGTGTAAACTGGCACTTACCCTGTGCCTGAAGTTTCTAATTTAATCACCCGGGGACTAAACAATTCTAGAGAATTTTTGCAAAGAGTTCAAAAGGTAGGGAACTGAGGAGAAACTAAAGCTGAGAGAATCTAGTATGGATTCGGCAGAGTCTGGGGGAAGCACATAATACAATAGCTGATGTAGTTTAGGTATCTGTGTAAATAATTTAATAATTATTATTATAGCTGTAATCTATTGAATACCTGCTCTGTATTAGTTCTTCATTGTAAGTTGCATTAACACCATGTGGCTTTGTTTTCACAATATCTCTATTTCGTATGAAGCAGTGAGGCTCAATGAGCTTGCTTGTGCAATGACTGACTGTAAATTCTCTGAATAGAAAATGTAGAACTCAAGCCTGTCCTGTAGAACAGAATAGTGGTTAAATATATGGCTTTGAGCAAAAATAGCCTTGTTGACTTGGTTTTTGTGTGACCTTCAGCAAACTGTTTAAATAAGCTCCAACGTCCTCACCTGTGAAACGGGGCTAACAGTTGCTCTTAATCCCCCCAGGGTTGAGGGGAGGATTAAATGCGACGGTACGCGGAGCGCTCAGCGCCGGGGCAGGCCCGGGAAGCGCGGGCCGGAGGCGAGCCGTCTGGGAAGGCGAAACGCGTGAGAAGCGTCCGGCTCCGGTGTTTCCCCTCGGTGCGCTCTGTCCTCCTGCAGTTCTAATTGCTACTCTTGCAGAAGCTCAGCTTTAGAAGCCGGCACGTGACCCCACCTCCGTTACCGGAATTTCCTCCGTCTGGCCTCTGCTGGGACCGGTCGGTGTGGGGACTTCGGTTTGATTTTCCAAAGCTTGGGCGCCAGTGTGTTTTCTCCGGGGACAGTGAGGGTCTCTGGGGCGTGGTGTGCTGGGAGCTGTAGTCCGAACTCCCGCATCTGCATCAAGATGGCGGCTGAGCCGAGAGCCAGAGAACCACAACTCCCAGAGTCCTCCGCGCCCCCGGGGACCCCGTGAGTCCACAGGGGACTGCGAGAGCTGGAGATGTCGGTGCCCTTGTCCCGCGCCTGCAGTGAGCGGCTCTGTTCATGAAAAGGAACCTGGAACGGCACTCCCGGGGCTAAATTGGTATCCGTACATGTCGTGGGGCCAGGTATTCCAGGGATGCGGCTGTTCTGCAAATCTGAGGTGTAAACTGGTTCCCCGGGTGTCAGGCTGTTTTGATCTGCAGCAGCCGCCCGGCGAGCCCAGCCTTTGCCCTAAATGCGGCCACTAGGGTTCCCTTCTCCGGGACTCGGCCTCGGGAAGGGCTGGGGGCAAGGCTGTGAGCACTGTCCCTCTTCTCCCAGGCCGGCTCGAGTGTGCTGCGGCTCCCAGCGAGGCTGCTGCCCTGACGTCCGCGGAAACAGGCCCTGACCCCGCTGGCGATGAAGAGTGACTCCGCGAGCCCCGCGGCCGCCCTCGGGCTGTGGGGGCCGGTGAGGAGCAGCGAGCCCGCGCGCGCCGCCCCGACCCCGACCCCGGCCCCGGCCCCGGCCCCCGCCCCCGCCCCCGCCCCCGCCCCGGCCCCGGCCCCGGCCCCGGCCCAGCCCGCCGCCGCCGCCGCCGCCGCCGCCGCCGCCGCCGCCCTGCTGGAGGACGCCGCAGACCTCCTGGTGGTGCACCTGGACTTCCGCGCCGCGCTGCGCACCTGCGAGCGCGCCTGGCGGAGCTTGGCCGGCGACCAGGCGGCAGCGTACGTGCTGGGCTCCGCTCCTTTCCGGGTGACCTGGCCGAGGGCCTCGGGATCTTGGCAGTTCTGTCCTTCCCGGGGTGCTCACAAGGAGCCTTACGCCCTCTGAGAGGCTGGTGTGCCCCTTCTACAGAGGAGGAAATTGAGGCACTGCGCAATGACCGCGTTTTTCTTCTTGGGAGAGGAGGTTAATAGAGCTTCGTGAGAACTCACAGCCAGTTCTTTTCTCCCTGTTCCGTGTACAGTGGCATGGGGGGGGGGGCGCGGGGGAGACAGATGTGCACTAAGTGTTAAATTATTTCAGTGAGCGGGTGGTGGAAGTCTAGGTATGCTTCTCTCCCCCGCGTTGTTCGCTTCTGACCTTGGCTGATAAATGGAAATGGGGTTCGGAGCTGGAGTAGTGTCCTGGTCCTGTTGAAGGACGGGATTAAAGAATCAATCCGGAGAAAACCTTGGCTCTGCCTTGCTCTTTCTAATGCTGTTAGCCTCTTTGGGAAGTTGAGGGCATCAGGAGGTGGTGGGTAGAATAGTCAAAGCTGGCCCCCAGAAAACGACGAACTGGGGAACCCTGGCTGTGTTTTTAGGGGATAGGGGATACGGGCCTGTTGCAGTACATGCTGGAGGCCGTGATTTGGGGTACCTGGATGTACCTCACGTGGTGTTAACAAGCCAGTTGTGAAGTTCCTATACCCACACTCAACCAGAAACCTTGCAGCGTCCCCACTGTTCTACTAGGCAGACTTTTAGCTCCAGCTCTCTTTCCACCCATACACCTGTGCTACATATTGTCCCTTTTCCCTACCCTAATTTCATCTGGATACAAAGATGTATGTTAGGCAACAGTTGAGTTGCCTCCATGAGATTTACGGGGACGTTGAACTCCTGGGGGAAAGGGCAGTTTTCTGTGTTGGCACTCAAGAAACCAGTTGTAATTTGAGATCCTCTTGAATACTCACTAAAGGGGAGGATAGAGGTGAAGGCTGCTGAGTTGGGAGCTGGGGAGGAACAATCCCAGGGTGAATGTAGTAATGGAAATGAGTATCTATCTTTTTCTTTCTTTTCTTTCTTTTCTTTCTTTTTCTTTTCTTTCTTTTCTTTCTTTTCTTTCTTTCCTTCCTTCCTTCCTTCCTTCCTTCCTTCCTTCCTTCCTTCCTTCCTTCCTTGTGTGTGAGCAGGCAGGGTGGGGAGGGGCAGAGGTAGAGGGAAAGAAAGCATCTCCATCAGGCCCCACACTAAGCATGAAGCTTAGGAAGTGGGGCTCAATCCCAAGATCATGACCTGAGCAGAAACCAAGAGTCAATGCTTAACTGACTGAGCCACCCAGGCGCCCCTGGAGGGGAACCATTCCTAAACTTGAATTGGTTTTTCTGCTGGCAGCTCCTTGGAGGTGAAAGGCTCCCTTTGTGTTGTGGGGATCCAGGCCCTGGCAGAAATGAATCGGTGGCGGGAAGTCCTGTCCTGGGTTCTTCAGTATTACCAGGTCCCTGAAAAGCTACCCCCCAAAGTCCTGGAACTATGGTAGGTCCTTGTTCTGATTCATTGGATCGGCTCAGGAAAAAGCGGATTTTCATGTCTTTTTCTGAATCTGTGCCTAATATCTTTTTACCCCATTGCCTACCATTTCCCTCTATATCTAATTTTTTTTAACCCCAAAACATAGCCATGAAGGATGAGGAAGGGAGAATTTAGGAATGGGATAGAGAAAAAGAGGAGAAGAGACAATGGGAATAGGAGATGTGGAGTATGTCCTAGCTGAGAGAGCTTCTTGCAACTTCCTAGGAATCCCTAATTCTTTTCAGTATCCTCATCCCATAGGGAAGGACTGGAGGACATAGGGGAGGGGTTCAGTGGGAAAGGGTGGTAGTTAGGAGAATCAGCTGTGGAGCACTGACTATTCTTTTTTTGAAATTGTATTATTTGGGGCTGCAGTGTTCTTTTATACAGCAAAATGCAGGAGCCTGGAGCTGTGCTGGAAGTGGTCAGTGCCTGGCTGCAAGACCCAGACAATCAAGGCCTTCCAGAATACAGAGCCTTGGCAGAACTTCACCTGCAGCGGGTGCTCCTGCCTCTCGGCTACTTGTCAGAGGCTGAGGAGCTAGTGGTGGGCTCTGCAGCCTTCAGTGAGGAAGAGCGGTTGGATGTACTTCAGGACATTCGGAAGGCAAAGCAACAGCAGAAACACCAACACTTGGGCTCTGAGGAGGCCCAGAAGTTGAACCAGGAAGGTAGGACATCATCCTTCTGTGGCCACTGTAAAGTGGAGTTGTGGGCTTTCCCCTATACCTTGGGGTTCTCATGACATTCCCTGGAGCAATTATTTGGATGAGTAACTCCTAAATTGCAGAATAGGAAACCTGTTGATTTGATTAAAAAGCCAAACTTTGACCCTCTGTAGTTGGCAGTGGAAGGAGAATCCCTATATAGGGAGGTATCGATGAGTCTCAGAACCTTAATTCTTGTCTCTTGAAAGCCACCTTCTCCTTAGGGTCCACTCACTAGATCTCTTGTCTCTGTCATGCTGGCCTGAGTGGGATGTTATTCCTTCCTTCAAAGCTGGCCCAATACAGACACACCTGAGCTGTGCTATGGGATAGCTAAAGGAGAATAAGAAGCTGCTCCAACAAGTTGGTCACTTGACTTAGATAAACTTCCGTATCTACAGCTAGGCCCCATTGCCCTACCTCTGTCTGCCTTTACGTACTAGATCTCCTGGGTATCTGCCCAGTAGAGTGCACTTCCACACAATGGTTTTTATAGGGAAGCTATTTGAAGACCCAACATCATACACCTGGCTATTATCATACAGGGGATGCCTCATAGAGTTGGGTGTGGGCATGTGTGTTATTTTGTTATAAGGGATTTTAAAGGTCCTCTACTCCAGACTTGGCACTGCTTGTTCTCAAATTGGTGGTGTTCATGTTTATATTTATCACTTTTGACTTCTTTACTATATATATTGAGTGCCCTTCATTTTCCTGCATTAATGTGATAATCAAGAACTATTACTCCGTGTAACTCTCTGTACATATCTTAGGCCAAAATATAAAGAATGCTGTAAAGTAATATTTAAAAAGTACACCAAATATGCCAGATTTACCCAGCTGAGTAGATGTTGTCTATCAAAAGTCTCTCCTAAGGAGATGACATTCTAGTGTTGTAGTCTCTCCTTAAAACATTTTTGGAGCTTTTGGAATTTCTTTTAGAACTACATGAGTGAACTAGACTTGTTACCTTTTGCTCAACTCTCATAATTAAGCTCAAAGCTCAGAGTCAGAGAAGCTGGTTCTCTTGGACTGGACTACCCTGCAGTTATGCTCTCTTTTCCCTGACCAGGCTCCTTCTCCCACAAGTTCCTGTCACTAATGATGTTGTTTCGCCGGCTTTGGGATTCTATAGTGAGCCACTTCTTTTCCATGCCCTTCAAAAAGAGCCTCCTGGCTGCCTTGATCCTCTGCCTCTTGGTGGTGAGGTTTGATCCAGGTGAGTAATAAAGCCCGTCTTCTCTCCCACCCTTCCTCGGGAAGGTACAGTTGAACAGGGGCTGGGTCAGTGGGAGCCTGCTGGGGATGGAGACAGATTCCATGCCACTTCTCCCTGAGTCTTTTCTATAAGGAGTGACTATTTGGACCTCAGTGAGAGCCAGCCCAGCTCACCTAGGAGAGAACAGCCTTGGAGTCCATGAGAGCAGTCTGGAGGAAATCCACTGTACTCTGTTGACTTTCGGACATTGACTTTGAGTCATTGTCATCTACTTTATCTGAGGATGAACTCTGACTAGAATGTGATAATTAGAAAAAAAATTTCCTCATTGGCTATCTAAAAAATTGTGTTAAATTCTAAGTGAAATACATGTACATTTTAGAAAATGTGGAAAATAGAGAAAAGGAAGAAAACAGAAATCGCCTATAAGTTTGCTATTGTAATGGTTGTGCTTTTAGTCTCTTTCTATATGGATATAGATACAATTTTGCATGTTATAAATGTTCTTTAAAACATGGCTTTAGGGATGCCTGGGTGGCTCAATGGTTGAGTGTCTGCTTTTGGCTCTCAGGTCATGATCCCGGCAGGGAGCCTGCTTCTTCCTCTGCCTCTGTTTCTGCCTTTCTCTCTGTGTTTCTCCTGAATAAATAAATAAAACCTTAAAAAACAAGAACAACATGGCTTTACATTTTATGTATTATTTAACATAAATAATATTCTAACTTACAGAAACTTCCATAGTTGATCAACAACCCCTTGTTATTGAACATTTTGATTATTTCTTACTCTGTTTTCTGCAGTGCTGTGCAGCAGACATGAACTCCCTAAGTACTATTTGGGAACAACCCTGGTTATTTCCTGAGGATTAACTCCCCAAAATTAAGTGCTGAGCCAAAGATTAGGAGCTTACTCTTCTAGATTTTTATGTTTGTGTGTTACTCTATGTGAGTTATGGTCTAATCTCTACTCTTCTTATGAATTTAGACTTAGAATAGACATATAACTTTCAAAACTGCAGGGAAAACTGGAAACCCTATTCCAGTCCCTTCATTTTCTTTTTCTTTCTTTTTTGGTCAAGAAACCGAAGAACCAGAAAAAAAAGTGACTAGCCCAGGATCACACAAATAATTTGTCTATTTAAAAAATTGCCAGTTCTTGGGTGCACCCAGGTGGTACAGTTAGTTAAGCATCTGACTTGGTTTTGGCTTGAGTCACAATCTCAGGATTGTGAGATCCAGCCCCACATGGAGCCTGGTGTTGGGCTACGAGCTCAATGGGGGAGTCTGCTTGAGACTCTCTACCTCTGCTCCTTCTCCCACTTTCTACTCCATGTGCACACTCTTGAGCATGTGTACTCTCCCTCTCTAATACATAAATCTTGGGGAAAAAAAAAAAAAAAGAAACTAACCCAAACCTCCCAGTTCTCGTGTTTATCTTCAGGTCTTCCCATTTCCCCCATTCACCTTTCTCTTATTCTTTTTTTTTTCCTCAAGATTATTTATTTATTTATTCATTCATTTATTCATTCATTCATAAAGACACACACAGAGAGAGAAAGACAGAGGGAGAAGCAGGCTCCATGCAGGGAGCCGGATGCGGGACTCGATCCCAGGACCCCAGAGTCATGCCCGGGGCCAAAGGCAGGCCCCAAACCACTGAGCCACCAAGGGATCCCCTTATTATTATTTTTAAAGGTTTTATTTATCTATTCATGAGAGACAGAGAGAGAGAGAGAGAGAGAGGCAAGGACACAGGCAGAGGGAGAAAGAAGCAGGCTTCTCACAGGGAGCCCAATGTGGGAGTTGATCCCAGGTCCCCAGATCACACCCTGAGCTGAAGGCAGATGCTCAACCGCTAAGCCACCCAGGCATCCCCCTTTCTCTTATTCTGTGAGCTTTTTTGCATAGCTCCAAGCTGTCCTTTTTGCTTTGCTGAATAGGAGACAGGAGTACAGCTTTGTTTGAGGAAAGAGTCACTTGTTAGTTCTCAGGAAGGCTGACGATAGTTTGTGTTCATTCCTGTCCACTCTCTGACTTTCTACTTTGTTCCAGAGACTTGATAAAAATTTAGAATTTTTTTGTATGGTTTTTAGAAGTTGGTTTCTTCTGAGCGAGGGCAGCAAGAGGCAATTTGAGCTTGCTGCTTCCCAGGCTACTCAGAGCTTCGCAGTGCTCTGGCCTAGCACTCCTGACCCCCAGTGGCAGTCTTGACTCATTGCAGCAGTGGTGCTGTGAGGAGAACCCATGACGAGGCTGCAACTAGAACTCTTTAGGAAGGATGTAAAGAGAATAGACTGTCAATAGCTTTCTTTAAAAATAACATTTTTCTAAAAAAAATTAAAATAAAAAATAAAAATAAAAATAAAATAACATTTTTCTTTTTAAGAAAGAAAAAAATCAGTTAAAAAATCAGCAAATAAGGAAAAACCAATCAGTTCAACCTTAATTCCGAAGAGGTAGATTGAACTTTATTTTCAATATAATTAACTAAGGATGAAAATAGGTAATACTGTCACTTGGCTCCAGGTTAAGAAGGTATGAAAAGGAATTTAGTGAAATGTCTTCTCAAATATATCTTCCCAGAGGCAGCCACCATTACGAGTTTTTTGGTGTGTGTATAAAAAAGTTAGGGTAAAACATAATAAGTTTGGATCTTTTTCTCAGTAAACTTAAGGTCACTCTAATCCAAGTGAAGAAAATATATCTCATAAAGTATATCCTAGAGAAAGTGAAATTCTTTATTGTTGGGAAGGGGAGGAGGAGCAAATAACACCAAGTATCAATATATGCTTTAAAAAGATCATGCATGTTCCCAAAACAGTAGGATTTCCCAGGGATGGGATTTGAGGCTGAAGGGAGGAAGAAGGGAGTAGAGGCAGGCACACTGACAACCATCTTCCTTTTCCCTGCAGCTTCTCCTTCTTCCTTGCCCTTCCTCTACAAGCTGGCTCAGCTCTTCCATCGGATTCAGGAGGGCATGTTTTCTCTCTACCGGCTTCCTGTCCACGACTGAGTGGTCTTTCCCATTCCACTCACCGTCTCTACTCTCCAAGTCTGCCAGGACAGAAGCAGAGTAACTCATCAGTGGCAGCTCTCCTGTTGCTGGCTGGGTGCTAGTGGGAATGGGGCCAGCCCCAATTCTAGAAAGAGGTGATCCAGTCTGGTGAACTGTGTTTTGCCACCTGAATGTTCTCCCCTTTGCACCCCACTTCGGCTAGTGTTGGTAGGTAATGTGGGAACAAAGTGGGGCCAGAGGCCACAAATCCTCCAGAATAATACTCCCTTATACCCAGAGGCCCCTCCTAAAGGAGGAGTTTGGGAGAGGAGCGTGTCCGTGAAATATTCCATTTTCTTGTCAAAGGCAAGGAGTTGATTTCTCAGGTCAGGGTGTTAATGAGGCTGGAAGTACAGAAAACTCTGATGGAATGACCCTTGGCCTTTCACTTCCTTGGCCTTTCACTTCCTTCTAAAACTTACCTCTGAAAATTGCCTCACAAGGCAGGTCCTTAATTAGGCAGAGTAAAGATCTGAGAGGGCCTCTTTTTTTTTTTTTTTAATTTATTTATGATAGTCACAGAGAGAGAGAGAGAGAGAGAGAGAGGCAGAGACACAGGCAGAGGGAGAAGCAGGCTCCATGCACTGGGAGCCCGACGTGGGATTCGATCCCGGGTCTCCAGGATCGCGCCCTGGGCCAAAGGCAGGCGCCAAACCTCTGCGCCACCCAGGGATCCCTGAGAGGGCCTCTTAATTCTTTTCTATGCTCCTCTCCACTGGATCTGTGGACAGGAGCAGAGAGAGGTTATTTATCAATACACCATTCCTGTGGTTCTGCAATGGGCTTGAAGCTGCTTGGGCCCTCTCTTTTCAGACCAGGATGTGGTTTTCAGGTGACTGTTGAAAGCCAAGTAAAGCTGCTCTGCTCTTCTCACTGGGTAAAGTGATCTTGCTTGGTGCCCCTGGGCTTCAGCTCAATTTTCCAGGTTGTCAGTGGCCAAGTCCTGCTCTATTACACACAGTATTCCTGTGCTCTCTTCCTGTCAATCCCTGCAATAGTATTTTTGCACTTTTTCCTATGGCTGTTTCACTAGGTTCTGCCTATATCATTGCCTTCTTGGTGCCCGCTGTTGCTGGTTGCCTCCCTTCCTATGTCCTGTTGTTCTAGTTATAGTACACTGTTGGTATAATGTACAAGTTTTTCTGCTCATGTGACCTTGAAAAGTAGGCCAGCCCCAGAAGCTGATGAGCTGAAAATGGAACTGGGTAATCAGGTGAGCTAGAAGGGATGTGTGGAGGGAGTTGGGCAGAGGGGAGATATGGGTTTTGAAGTCAATGAACAATTCATTGCGGAGGCATTGGGGCCATAGCATTTGAGAATTTGAAATGTTTCAGTGTTTTCTGTCACTGGCCGCCAGAATCTCAGATGTTTCTGTGCAAGTAAATATAAAACACTGCTGTGCTGTTGGAACTGTAAAAGGCTTTCAACAGGGGCTAGGCTTTTTGAGGCTGAAGGCCAAGCAAACCACCCCCTGCTGGGGCTTCAGGCAGTGTTGATGCCAGGAATATAGGAGGTGCTTATTAGTTTCTAGTGGGTTGCTTTTCAGGAGTTTCAAGTCAACAACTTCTCTTTAGTAAAATGGGTAGAATAAGTAAACCTCATGGGCCCTAGGTAGAAAAGTTGGCCCTAGGGTGTGGTCCAACTCTGTGGGAAATGAATCCGTGCTTTTACATATAGACTTTTAAATAGAGTTAAGAACTCTGGGGAGAGGCAAGGAGACAGGTTAGCTTTGGTATCTCTCTGTTAGAATGATTTCTCAAAATGAAGATCTAGTACCTTTCTTGACCCTAGATAAAAGTCTTTAATAGCTTTCCATGCATCACATGGCATTTCTTAAATCCATCATGCAATTTAGGGCATCTTCTGCACTGGTGTTGGCTAACACCTCCACTTTCCTGCAGGCCTCTGTTCTTCACACCTGCTGCCCGCCGGCTGTGCAGCCTGTCATAGTTTTCTGAACATTTCCTGCTCCTTCACACCGCTGAACCTTTAGCACCTGCTCTTCCCTCTGGGAGGTCCAGCTCCCACTTTTTGCCTTGTTAGCTCCTCAAATTTCCAGACTTCCTCAAGGTTACCTTTGGGAATCCTTTCCCTATGTCTTCTGCTTCCATGTCCCTATTTCCTATCCTTCTTGTGGTTGTGACCTCATGGCCGTAAAACTGTGAAGTTCTTTGTTCCCTCCAGTCACTGTGAGCTCTTTGAAGCTGGGGAATGTGGCTTGTTGCAATGTTTAAGAATCAGGTTTGGATCCCTGCTCTATTACTCACAGAGGTATGTGACGGTTGGAAACTGACCTATCCTTTCTCTGCCTCAGTGTCCTCATCTGTTAGTGAGTTATTATCTCATAGACCAAGTAAAGGAGAGCCGACTTAGGAAGTGCTTAGCATGTTATCCTGCTCCAATAAGAGCTCTTGTGAGTGGTAGCTGTGTCCTGGTCGCCTAGCCCAGCCCCCAGGAATGTGAAGGTATTCAGAGATATTCAGATTAATGAACTGTTTCAGCCACCATGACATAAGATCTGTGTGCTTTGGTGTGTTTTGTATTGTGAAAAGTCTGAGTAAAAAGAAGACCCGACTATGCCCACCTTCTTTTTCTGTCTGTTCCCTGAAGTTCCTCTGTATTATTCTGCTTGCAGGCCTCTAGGTTCTGTTTGATGTTTGTCTTGAACTCTTAAGTGTTGTCTGATAACCAGCCCCAATTCCCTTCCTAGTCCAACGAGGTACTCAGAATCAGAACTGCTCTGATGAGACTTTGACCCTTTCTAAGGATGGAGGCTGGTATTCATATTAGTCTTCAAGTCTGGGCTTCACGAGGTCAGAAATGAAGGGAGGGCTTCCTTGTTGGACTTAGACCTGTGTTAGCCATTAGCCACATGGGGTTTTTGAGCATTCGAAATGTGGCTAGTCCAAATCAAGATGTTCTGTAAATGTAAAATACTCACTGGATTTTGAAGATTTAGTACTAAAAAAAGAATGGAAACTCAGTAATTTTTATATTGATCGCATGTTGAAATGATAATATTTTGGACATACTGGGTTAAATAAAATCTATTACAATTGATCTCAGCTGTTTCTTTTTACTGTTTTGTAGGGCTCCTAGAATGTTTAAAATGACATATATGACTCACATTTGTATTTCTATCGTATAGTGCTATTGAACACACAGTATACATCAAGTTCAGAGGGGATAGCGATCAGCATTATATGCTGGGATTTTACAGAGTGTTAGATCTGGGAAGATCATTTCTTATAGCACCTCCTCCCCTTTTTAAGTTATGGAAATTGAGATCCATAGAGGTGATGTGATTTGCCTCGAGATGCATAGCCTGAATAAGATCAAGGTCTCCTGACCCTTGAGTCTGGTGTTCCTGTCGCTGTGCCATGATCCTGCTTCACTTGCCCTAAAATCAATCACTCTCTGGCTGAAATTCACTGTTAATATACACATATATCTAGGAGGGTAACTTCACTTGGAGTTGGTAGATTTGTTTTACAGACTTTTTTTTTTTTTTTTTTTTTTTTCATTTTACAGGCTTCTGAGAGAATACAACATAGAACAGGTATTTTAACCTTTAGGGATGCTGAGAAGAGCAGCAATGGGTAATGTCTATGGTCAGACAGGAGGCTAGGGAGGTTGGGGTAAGGGGGAGAGGTGACATTAGGCTACCGTGGGCCATCACAGGGGTGGAGGTGGGGGACTGGTGAAGGACATAGTTGTTCTGCTTCCAAAAAGCCGCTTAGAAGGGACTGACTCTCAGCTTTGTGCAGGTGCTCTCCGCTCTTGTGCACATGTATGTTTGCACATGTGTGCATGTAAGGCATTTAAAAATGATACAGAAGTTTTACATATAGGGTACAGATTTCAAAATCACAAAAGGATATTCATGGAAAAGAGTATCTTTATTTCCACTCCCAGTTTCCTGCCCAGAGGCCACCACTGTTAATTAATTAATCTTGGATGATTGTTCCTCATCGGCTCACGTAGAGCTGCCTCATTCTTACTAGCTATTCAGTATTCCATTGTGTGATAGGATTGCAGTGTATAAAACCCCCTTTCTCTTTTTAATATATTGAAACTTCTCTACCTTCTCCTAAGTTGAAACACAGCCACTCTGAGCTTGAGATTAGCAGGTACTGGTCTTGCCTCTTTATAGTCACTTCCTAGCAAACATGGGGCAGTCTGTTCAGCCTGTCTGGTAACTACCACAGCCGCAGTGGGAGATAAGAGCAGGCCCTTTCACATCCTGGACATTCAGTTTTTCTGAATCTCGACTGGTGCTAAAGCAGCCTCTGCCATCTGGTGAAAAGAGCCAGAGGAAATGGCAGAAAGAGAAAGGCCTGACATGAATTGCAAGTAGGGCACTGGCACACCATCTTGCCCTCTTTGCCTTCTTACATGGAGGAGTCCCAGGGCCAATGGAATTTCACCTCTGGCACCCACAGGTGAGGCCTATTGTAATTCCGTTAATTTTACTCTCTGGCTTAGGCAAGCTTCCTGCCATAGCACTACTTTGGAATTTGATACATGACGCTGAAGTGTTTACTAGAAGAAAGTAGGGCCCTTTTGCTTCCCTCCCTCTGGAAACCTTAGTTTTATGGACTGATAAGAAGTGAAGTTAAAAGGCAACGTGCACAATGTCCTTAGCAGCCTATGAAATCCCTCTCTGCGCCATTCCTCCAGATATTGTTTGCTGGTCTCTAGGCCTCCTGATAAAACAATGACAGTTTTTCTTGTGTTAAAGCAATACTTATATATTTTGGAAAATATTAATAATTACATAGAAGCAAATATGGAACTTGTGATCCCACTACTCAGAGGTAACCACTGTCAATATTGGTTGATTTCCTTTCAGGTTTATTTTTTTTAAACACCTAACCCTCTTGGTAGCCCAGGTGCTTGCTTGAAGAGCTGTGGAAAAAATGGAAATTTCCAGACAGAATGGTTTGTGGATGAGTGGGACTAACTGGTTCAGCTGGATGACTTCTACTAAAGAGAGTAGGAATAACCTAGGAGAGGTTAAGCTAGGGGAGGAGAGACTGTGTGGCCAGTTATTCTGTGGTGGCTAAATAGTGTGAGGTATAATGGAATGGTAAAATATCCATGAACACCCACTTTGACCAATGTGGCCAGATCCCAAAAGGTAGGGTTGGGATTTTATTACCCACTTCTAATTTTAATACTGACTCTTATTTAACACCATTTCCAAGCACCTATTTCTTTGCAGCTTTTAACATCCCCTTGTCCCTATTATACCATCTGAGGTAAGGACTGATGAACATAAGGTAGTATTTGGAGACTTGGTTGAAAACAAAAGGATTTTTGCAGAAGTATGTCAATATAGAAAAAAGTCACTTTAATAATAACATAAATATAATTTACATGTAGAGATTCCTTGGGCAGAAAACCAAATTGTATGGTCCTTAGAATGTAGTCAACAGGTTCTGAGCCTCAGAGAAAAAGATCTTTCATACTTTTATGCAAAAGGCTTGTTTTCCAAATGCAATAGACCACTATCTCTTCTATGGCTCCTTCCTCTGTCTCTAGCTTCTCTGATTCCTCCTTTGCTGTTTCTTTAACTGGTTTCTCTTTTTCTCTTGGCCTTCAAACTCGAAGTGAGTGTATCCTCAAGTCTCTCTTGCTGAGTTTCTACTTTCATGGATTCCACTATCTATCTGAATGACCCCTAGTCTCCAACGCCATCTGTGGTTTCTCAGGGGTTGTCTAATTATATTTCCAACTGCAGAGAAAATATGGACCCACATTCCTCTCCTCCTCTTCAAGGTCCCCATCCAGACTCATTCTTATTGCTGATTAGCGTCACACCCAAACCTATGCAGGCCCTGTGTTCTCCCTTGGGCTTCATCTTTCCTTGGACTGTTTATCCTTTAGATCTCGACATACTGTTCAACCAAATTTCTCCTATGACACTTTTACTGGCCACTGTTGGTATTATCATGATATTTCTCTTTTCAGCCAGTCTTTTTTTTTTTTCTTAAAGATTTTATTTATTTATTCATGAGAGACACAGAAAGCGAGGCAGAGACACAGGCAGAGGGAGAAGCAGGCTCTGTGTGAGGAGCCCGATGTGGGGCTTGATCCTGGGAATCCGGGATCAGGCCCTGAGCTAAAGGCAGATGCTCAACTGCAGAGCCACCCAGGTGACCCTCTTTTCAGCCAGTCTTGCACTTAATAGCCAAACTATTCATTTTACTAAGTCAATAGACCCTATTTTGTTCTTTATTTCAGAAGGTCATATCTTGTCTCTCTAACTGGATAAAAGCCTTTATATGGGACAGGGATCATGTCTTCTAACAATAATAGCCAACATTGGTAAAATACTTGTATGTGCCAGGCACCATTCTAAGCACTTCTATTAACTTAATTAAATCTTCTAACAAGCCAGAGAGGCAGATATTATTATACAGGGAGGTTAAGTAACTTGCCCAATCATCCCATAGCTATTAAGTGATAAAGCTGGGATCTGAACCTAGGCAGACTGACACCAGAGTTCGTGCTCTTATATCTCCTATAACACATAGAATAAGGCCACACAAGAAAGATTTTTTGAATAAACTTGGATTTGGTCTTTTTTTTTTAAATATTTATTTATTCATGAGAGACACACACACACACACACACACACACAGAGAGAGAGAGAGAGAGAGGCAGAGACACAGGCAGAGGGAGAAACAGGCCCCATGTAGGGAGCCCGATGTGGGATTCGATCCTGGGTCTCCAGGATCACGCCCTGGGCTGAAGGCAGCGCCAAACCACTGAGCCACCGGGACTGCCCATTGGATTTGATCTTGAGAATTAGAGGAAGGAAGAAATAGAAGCAGCAAAGAAAGGGGGCCCCTGAGTGGCTCAGAGGTTGAGCATCTGCCTCTGGCTCAGATCGTGATTCCAGGGTCCTGGGATCTAGTCCCATATTGGGCTCCCCACAGGGAGCCTGCTTTTCCCTCTGCCTATGTCTCTGCCTCTCTCTCTCTCTCTGTCTCTCATGAATAAATAAATAAAATCTTAAAGGCAGCAAAGAAGGTGGACAGAAAGACAAACATCTGGGCTGAAGGATAGAGGTGGAGGTAGAAAGAGAAGAAAGGACACAGGGCTTTGGCACCTGTTTTAGCAGTATAATTGCTCAGTTCACTACAGAGGGAAAGTGCAGGATGTATTCCTTCTCAAGTGTTCCAGTAATGACAAAGACAGCCTGGCAGGTGTCCTTCAGTAGATATAAATACAAGCTTGTGGTTCCATCAGATGACTTATCTGGATAAACCAAGCTCTTGGTTACCAGCAGACTCAGCTGGATCCCAAGGAGTGGGCTGCTTTCTCTGAAAGGAAGCTACTCTGTATCTTTGATCCCTTTAAAAGTGTTGTCTGAGAGTTATGCTCACTCTTCCGAATCCGCTGAAAAGCTGCTAAAATTGGCTTGTTACCCTAAAAGCCACCTTACCCACTACAAACCTCCCTGAGCATTGGTCTCTTGACTGTGGATGGCAGCCTCTGCCCAGCAGGAATGCTCTGGAACATTCTGAGGATTCTACTCCCTCCCCTCTTAGTACTCATTACTGTTCTGTGCTATTTGTGGCTTTCATGGTCTCCTAGGTGGCAGTTAGCTGTTTCAGAGGTGCTAAAGACAATGACTAAAAGATATGCCTCATTAATCCTCCCAGGAAACACATGGATTTTTACAAGTCTTTTTTTTTTTTTTTTAAGAAATCAGGCTTAAACTCAAAGGGATAATTTTGCTGTAGAGTGAGCTCCGCTGTAGATGGTGTTTGAGAGTGTGGGCCAAGGGACTGTAATACCTGAGTTCACATTTTGGTTTCCCCAACTATGACCTTGGGCAAACTATCTTTCCTCTGCCTTACTTTCTCATCTATAAAATGAATATAATAATTGTATTTACCCTATAGGTTTGTTGTGAAGAGTAAATGGTGCTAAAATGAATAAATACTGAAAAAGTTCATAGCATATAGTGAACAAGGGCTAGTTATTCTTACCATTGCTATTAATAAAGTGTGAGATGTGGGAGGGGAGAGTCAGTAGTGTTAGAACTCAGGATCATTCATGTATCAAACTGTGAAACTAGTAGCCTCCCCCAATTCCTGGTTCTCAGTTCAGGAACTAGGCTTTTTTTTTTTTTTTTTTTATTGGAGTTAAATTTTTCTTTCTTTTTTTTAATAATACATTTATTTTTTATTGGTGTTCAATTTGCCAACACACAGAATAACACCCAGTGCTCATCCCGTCAAGTGCCCCACTCAGTGCCTATCACCCAGTCACCCCAAGCCCCGCCCACCTCCCCTTCCACTACCCCTTGTTCAT
The DNA here is from genome assembly GCF_048164855.1 of Canis lupus baileyi. Lineage (NCBI taxonomy): Eukaryota > Metazoa > Chordata > Mammalia > Carnivora > Canidae > Canis > Canis lupus. The sequence goes on from NC_132862.1 coordinate 46,065,653, forward strand.
TTCCCAGAGTTAGGAGTCTCTCATGTTCTGTCTCCCTTTCTGATATTTCCCACTCAGTTCCCCTCCATTCCCCTGTAATCCCTTTCACTATTTTTTATATTCCCCGAATGAATGAGACCATATAATGTTTGTCCTTCTCCGATTGACTTATTTCACTCAGCATAATACCCTCCAGTTCCATCCACGTCGAAGCAAATGGTGGGTATTTGTCATTTCTAATGGCTGAGGAATATTCCATTGTATATATAAACCACATCTTCTTTATCCATCATCTTTTGATGGACACCGAGGCTCCTTCTACAGTTTGGCTATTGTGGACATTGCTGCTAGAAACATCGGGGAGCAGGTGTCCCGGCGTTTCACTGCATCTGTATATTTGGGGTAAATCCCCAGCAGTGTAATTGCTGGTCGTAGGGCAGGTCTTTTTTTTTTTTTTTTTAAAGATTTATTTATTTATATATTCATGAGAGAGAGATCGAGAGAGAGGCAGAGACACAGGAGGAGGGAGAAGCAGGCTCCATGCACCAGGAGCCAGATGCGGGACTCGATCCGGGGACTCCAGGATCGCACCCTGGGCCAAAGGCAGGCGCTAAACTGCTGAGCCACCCAGGGATCCCCGGGCAGGTCTATTTTTAACTCTTTGAGGAACCTCCACACAGTTTTCCAGAGTGGCTGCACCAGGTCACGTTTCCCCGAACAGCGCAAGAGGTTTCCCCTTTCTCCGCATCCTCTCCAACATTTGTTGTTTCCTGCCTTGTTAATTTTCCCCATTCTCACTGGTGTGAGGTGGTATCTCATTGTGGTTTTTATTTGTATTTCCCTGATGGCAAGTGATGCAGAGTATTTTCTCATGTGCTTGTTGCCATGTCTATGTCTTCCTCTGTGAGATTTCTGTTCATGTCTTCTGCCCATTTCATGATTGGATAGCTTGTTTCTTGGGTTTGAGTTTAATAAGTTCTTTTTAGATCTTGGATACTAACCCTTTATCTGCTATGTCATTTGCAAATATCTTCTCCCATTCTGTAGGTTGTCTTTTAGTTTTGTTGACTAATTTTCTTTTTTTCTGTGCAGAAGCTTTTTATCTTGAGTAAGTCCCAATAGATCATTTTTGCTTTTGTTTTCCTTGCCTTCATAGATGTATCTTACAAGAAGTTGCTGTGGCCAAGCTCAAAAAGGTTGTTGCCTGTGTTCTCCTCTAGGATTTTGATGGATTCTTGTCTCACATTTAGATCTTTTATCCATTTTGAGTTTATCTTTGTGTCTGGTAGAAGAGAATGATCTAGTTTCATTCTTTTGCATGTGGATGTCCAATTTTCCCAGCACCATTTATTGAAGAGACTGTCCTTTTTCTAGTAGATAGTCTTTCCTGTTTTGTTGAATATTAGTTGACCATAGAGTTGAGGGCACAACTCTGGGTTCTCTATTCTGTTCCATTGATCTATGGGTCTGTTTTTGTGCCAGTACCACACTGTCTTGATGATCACAGCTTTGTAGTACAACTTGAAATCTGGCATTGTGATGTCCCCGGCTCTGGTTTTCTTTTCAATATTCTCCTGGTTATTCAGGGTCTTTTCTGATTCCACACAAATCTTTTTTTTTTTTTTTTTTCCACACAAATCTTAAGATTATTTGAGGAACTAGGGTTTGCAGGTGACTCTAACTACTTAAATAAATGCCTAGCCTTTTTTTGTATGTTTATTTAAGAACTTATTTTGTTTTCTGAATATTCAGTACAGTCATATAGTTTTTTAAAAAGTATGAAAAGGCCTAGTGTGAAGAATCTTCCATTCCTGTCTACCATCCAACAAGTTCCTTCTCTCAAGTGCTAGCCACTGCTATTTGTTTTTTTTCTTCTTCTAGAGTTTCTTTGTACATATAGAAAAAAATGAATATAGATCTTATTTTTTCCTTTTTTATAAAACACAGTTGTAATATATTATATATACTATTATACTCCTTGTGTGTGTGTGTGTGTGTGTGTGTGTGTTTAATTTTTCAAAGAAGTAGAATGATTTTGAGGGAGATAAAGGAAAATATATTACTATAATGTGGACCTTCGGAAATAGGACTAGGCTGGTTTTGGTTCTGGCTCTGCTACTAACTTTTTCTAAAACTGCAAAAGTCACTTAATCTTGGGTCACAATTTTCTCACTTGAAAGTTGGTGATATAAATTACCTGACTTATAATATTTTGTGTCAAGTGAGCTAAAGGCTATAAAAATGTTGAGAAGTACTAAGTGATATACATGGAACGGAGTCTTGAAAATACTGCATATTATCTAATGTAAAATACAGTGGTTAAGTCTTTTTGTTAAAATAGATTGAAAATATTTCAAATAGATGCATGGAATAGAAAGGCTAAATAGATACTGACATTTCATATAGGCACATTTAGTTGAATTAAGTAAGACTAAATGATCCACTAGAGATCTGTGTATAGTTACATAGGCAACTACAAATTAACACTTTCTCTGAACTATTTAAAATAATCAGGTAATAGGTCAAAAACTAATATGCTCTCTGCCTTACCATTACTTAGGGCTTATAGGAAGAGGAGGGTGGAGACTGGAGAGTGAGGAGGTAATAGAGTTTGTGGGAGAATTTTTTTTCAAACTATTACTATATATGTTTTTTTCTATTTTAAAAAATGAAATATAGTTGATGTACAATGTTATATCAGTTTTAGGCATACATCATAGTGATTTGACAGCTTATGCTATGGTGATGCTGTGCTCACCACAAGTGTAGTTACCATCTTTAACCACAAATGCTATTCAAAACATTGGCTGTATTCCCTACATTGTATGTTCTATCCCTATGTCTTAGTTCATTTCATAACTGGAAACCTGTATCTCCCAGTCCCTTTCATCTAGTTTGCCTCCCTCTCTATCTCCCCTTCCCTCTGGCAACCATCAATTTGTCCTCTGTATTATGGGTCTGTTTCTGCATTTTGTTTATTAATTTGTTTTGTTTTGTTTTGTTTTTTTGGTTCTACGTATAAATGAAATCACTCTAGGGCCATCCATGTTGTCACAAATGGCAAGATTCCATTCTATTTTATGGCTGAGTACTATTTCATTGCATATGTATGTATGTATGCCACATCTTTTATCATTCATGTATTATGTCCATAATATGGGCTGCTTCTATATCTTGACTATTATAAGTAATGCTGTAATAAACATAAGGGTACATACATCTTTTTCAAATTACTATTTTCTCTTTGTTTGGGTAAATACTTAGTGGAATTACTGGATCATATGGTACTTCTATTTTTAGAAGTACCATACTGTTTTCCATAGTGGCTGCACAAGTTTACATTCCCACCAACAGTACACAGGGTTCCTTTTGTAGAGAATATTTTGTTTGGCTGAAACAAAGACTGGGACCAAGAGGAGTGAATCTACTTTATCTTTATAAACAAGAGTCTATGACAGAGCTGGGTAAGGTTTTGGTGGTGAGTTTTAAAAATGGACTCATGAGGCAATATTGCTGAGGTCAAAAACAAAAAAATAAAGTTGACCAGAGTGAGAAATAGCCTGGCTCGTAGCCTGGCTCTATTGCTACATGGAATAGACCTTATTTTTAGGTTGTTTTAACAGTCCATGCTACTTACTATGTTTTTAACATATCAAATACTTTGTATTTATTCAAACAACTTTACTAAAAAACCCCATAAAAATTAAATAGTCTATATCTTCTCTGTGATATGCATTCGTATTTATTTATCATAAGCACATATTGACTACTTTGAGTTCTGCAATTTTTTTCTTTTAATATTGTCATCTTCTCAGTTTCCAACATTATCTACTTCCTTTCCATATGTGTTTGTTTCCTAAGGTGGCTGTCACAGTTTACCACAAACTGGGTAGCTTAAAACAACAGAAATGGATTCTCTCTCAGCTCTGGAGACCAGGAGTCCAAAATCAAGGTGTCTCTCTCTGAAAGCTGTAGGGAAGAATCCTTCCTTGCCTTTTTAAGGTCTAAATGGCTCCTCACATGGAGAGAAAAGATGGTGGAGGAGTAAGGGACCTTAGTTTTGTCTGGTCCTTGGAATTCAGCTTGATAGCTATCAAATCATATGAACACCTGTGAACTCAACTGGAGCTCTAAGAAGTTCTACAAATAGAAAAGCAACCACTTTCTGCAGGAATGACAAGACGAAAAAATTCACCTCATAAAAAAGAACAAGAGGCAATACCAACTGCCAGGGACCTAATCAGTATGGACATAAGTAAGGTGTCAGAACTAGACTTCAGAAATGATTATAGGGACACCTGGATGGCTCAGTGGTTGAGCACCTGCCTTGGCTCAGATTGTGATCCCAGAGTCCTGGAATTGAGTCTTGTATCGGGCTTCCTGCATGGAGCCTGCTTCTCCCTCTGCCTGTGTATCTGCCTCTCTCTGTGTCTCTGATGAATAAATAAATAAAATCCTTTTTTTTTTTTTTTTAAGAATAATGATTATAAGGATACTAGCTGGGCTTGAAAAAAGCATAGAAGACACTAGAGAATCCCTTTCTGGAGAAATGAGTGGCTTCTCACATCCACTGCCTTGGTTCAGCATAACTTCAATCTTTGCCTCCATCTTCATTTGGCTTTCTGTGTTTCTGTCTTCTTTTCTGATGCTTATAAGGAAACTTGTTATTGAATTTAGGACCCACCCTAATCCAGATGATCTCATATTGATGCATCTTAATTGTATCTAAAAAGGCTGGCATCCCTAATAATAGGTGAGCTTCCAAGTGTAGTCTTTGGGGACTACAATTCGACTCACTACTGTACATTAGTTGCCATATAGTATTCCTTTCTATTAATTTGTTGGCCATTTCAATTCTTTCTGACTTTTTGCTAATATGAATAGCAGCTCTAAATTGCACATGAAAATGCCACGAAACAGTACTATTTTCCTCGTGTGTTATTTTCTTGGGATAATTTTCCAAAGTCAGTTTATAACATCAGTGGTGAGAACAGGTTTCCAGCTCTTTTAACATACTGCGAGGGTGTGGTCCAGAGAGATTGGATCACTTTGCAATACTTACAGCAATATGTGAAATAATTAGACCAAAAAAAAGGAGAGAGATAATCCAATCAATTGATTCATTCTGCAACAGGAGGCAAATATCTAACAAGTGAAGAATTAACTATATGCAGAATACAAAGACCTCAGAGAGAAGAGGTCAACGTATTCTTCCTGTGGTGCCACTTTATCCCACACAGATCTGTTGACGCCTTTTTAGGGGCTTGCAGCTAAAGAAGGTGGTTAGCTGATCTGTAATAGAACCGTAGATCCAATGAGCATAAGGGCTTCAGTATAGACCTCCAGTCAGTTTGAGCCAACTTGTGAAGGAAGTGAGGTTTTTTCTTAGTTCCCCAACCTTGGTGTTCTTTGTACTCTGCCCCCAGGCCTGAGTTCCCACTGCCTTACATTCGGACTGCCTCATCGTTCTGCTGAATTCTGTGGCTGATTGCTGTTAGCCTAAAGGGCTGCCCACTCTCAAGGGAGGTGAGTTTAACAGGGATTAAAAGCTAAAGTTATGGAGATGATGCACCAAAGGTGCCATTTCCGGCATTAGCCAATTGGGAGGAGTGTGATCAGGGGAAGAATCAGGGCCAATAGGAAAATACTGCCTTCCCAGCTTAAAACAATACAACCCAGACTCTTTAAGGTTAGTTTTGAGAGGAGAGTTGCCAAGGGAAGGGCAAACTGGATTGTGTGACTCCAAGTTTATCTGAGACTCGCCTTCTCTTTGATGGTTTCCTGATGAATATGGTGGCTGCAACCATAGAGACCTCAAAGGGAACCACTTCATCTGTGATTACTGTGGCCAAAGATTCCCATTCTTCTCTTCTTTTAGTGCCCAACAGCTTATGAGAAACAGAATATTAATGTGTATATGTGAGTGTACTCTGGCTAGGAGATAACCAAAGTTGAATAAATATGGCGATATCTAAATCTAGATCATCTGATTATAAAATCTAATCTGCTTTCTGGAATTTGTAGTCTCACAGCAGTGTAGGTGCCTGGAAATTAACAGATTTTTTTTGTATCTCTTTCTCTGGGTTCCAGTCTCCCTCCACATGGGAACTCCATCTTTAATACACACCTCTGGGAACACCAACCTAGGTATGTGGAGTCTCAAAGTTTAAGCTAAGAGAATAAAAAGTCCTCTCTACCTACAGTTTGCCCTTTCAGTTCCAGTTTATAATGATTAAACATTTGAGCTTAGCTTTTGTATTTTTGTGTTTTTTTGTTTTTTTTTTTGAGCTTAGCTTTTGATACCAGAGTCCCTGAGTACATACCCTAGCTCTACCTCTTAACAGGTGTGATGATCAGGATTGAGTTAACATTTCTTTCTTTCTTTCTTTCTTTCTTTCTTTCTTTCTTTCTTTCTTTCTTTCTTTCTTTTTTGAATCATTTATTTATTTTAGAGAGAAACAGAGAATGGGGGGAGGGGCAGAGAGAGAGAGGGAGAAAGAATCTCAAGCAGACTCCCTTCTGAGCACAGAGCCCAATGTGGGGATAGATCCCATGACCCTGAGATCATGACCTGAGCCCAAATCGAGAGTCAAATGCTTAACCGACTGAGTTACTCAGGTGCCCCAGAATTGACATCAACATTTCTAAGTCAGATTTTTCATCTGACTTTAATTTCAGAGGTTTATGGTAAGGAGTAAAAGAAATAAGCCCTTAGCATAGTGTTTGGCACACAAAATATTCAATATCAGCAAATATTACATATATAAGTGTAAATAAATACTGTATAAATAATGAGTATATAAATATGAAAGACTAAGTCTTCTCTTGGGTGACTGATAGAAATTATCTTACCTCCTACTCAGATAGATGTGACTCAACTTTTTAGGCTGTCACAATAATGATTGTATTTGAGATTGTGATTTCACAGTCCAAAAATTCATGCAAGAAATACACTCATATGTAGTAACTGGGATGTGGAGTAATTTCTTTACAAGGCCTAAATTACACTGAATGGGAACTTGTTTTCTCATAAATATAAATATAATCACTAGTATTACTGTTATTTTATTGAGAGAGAGAGAGAGAGAGAGAGAGAGAGAAGTATTTACTTAAGGAATTGGCTCACATGATTTTGGGAGGTGACAGATCCCAAGATCTGCAGTCAGCAAGCTGGAGCCCCAGGAGAGCTGATGGTATAGTTCTAGTCCAAAGGCAGGAGGCAAATGTCCTGGCCCAGCAGTCAGGTAGGCAGCCATCCTCTCCTACTCAGCCTTTCTATTCTATTCGGGTCTTCAACTGATTGGGTGAAGCTCACTGCATCATCAAGGCAGTCTACTTTACTGCATCTTTTGATTCATGTGTTAATCTCATTCAGAAATACTCTCACAACAGACACACCCATAATAATTTTCTGAGCAAATATCTGAGAATTCTGTGACCCAGTAAAGTTGATAACATAGTAATCATTACAGGGACTAAAAAAACATGTCCTTCCTTCTTTCCAAACTTCTACGCAGGGATAAAGGCATAGGATGGAAGTGGGATGGGGAAGTGTCGGTGAGATCTGGATTGCCACAAGTCAAATAATTTTAAAATAGAGGACTTAAAAACTAAAGGGAAGCAATCATTTTTTTTTATTATTATTCTAAAGACTCTAAGGCAGAACAGTCTTAGTCTGTTCCAGCTGCCATAGAACAAAATATCACACATTGGGTAGCTTAAATGAATAGATGAATAGATAAAGAAAATTGAACTTTCTCACTGCTCTGGAGACTAACATCCAGCAGGGCCGATTTCTGGTGAGATCTTTCTTCCTGACTTATATTCAGCTTCCTTTTCACATCTTCACCATGGCCTTCTGTGCATATGCACTCCTGGTGTCACATTGTCTTTCTTTTTTTCTTTTTCTTTTTAAATCTTTATTTATTTATTCATGAGAGACGCACAGAGAGAGGGGCAGAGACACAGCAGAGGGAGAAGCAGGCTCCATGCAGGGAGCCCGATGTGGGACTCGATCCCAGGTCTCCAGGATCACACCCTGGGCTGCAGGCAGCGCTAAACCGCTGTGCCACTGGGGCTGCCTTCACCTTATCTTTCTATAAGGACACCAGACCTATTGGATTAGAGCCCCACTTTTAATGACTTCATTTAACCTCAATTACCTCCTTAGTGGCCCTATCCCCAAATAGTCACAGTGGGGATTAGGGCTTCAACATAGGAATGGGAGGGTGCACAATCCAGCATTTACAGGGTAGTCATGGCTCCCTTTTGCCCAAACCCCATAAAGAGAAGAATTCAAAGGACATCATCATAATCACTAGTATTGTCATTATCTTTTATATCTTGAGACATTAAGAACCTATTCACAACATATTTGCTGGCTCACAAAGAGAACTCAAAAACCAATTTACTCAACAATGTTTATTGAGCATCTTTAATACACTCAACTAATTACTTTTTTATTGTCTGATGCATTTATTGCTATATCCCCCATCCTAGACAGTATCTGACACATAGTTGGTACTCAATAAAGATTAGTGAAATTCGTTGAATGGGTAACTTCTCATGAGCTTTCAGAGATTTGGGTCTCCCAGATGGCTTTCTCCCATTTCCAGCCTCTGCTTTGTCCTCATGGCTCATGAACACTGGCCCTTGCTTGGGCAGCTCACCATATGGGCTTGTTGATCTAACAACCACTCAACTTTGCTCCCTGGATTCTGTCCTGGCCTCTGGCACAGGCTTTCCAGGAAATCCAAACCCAGCTGTTCTGTCTTGACTTTGCTATTCCTAATTGATCTCTGTAACTTTGTGGGACTCTTGCTCCTCTGTGTGGCAGATACATTGAATGGCCAGTTATACAGGTCTATTGTCAATCCTACAGCCACACAGCAGTTGTTTTTTTTTTTAATGTAAACTTTAATTAGTGAACATACAGTGCCATATTGGTTTCTGGAATAGAATTCAGTGATTCATCACTTACATACAACACCAGTGCTCATCATAAGTGCCCTCTTTAATACCCATTAGTTATCTAGCCCGTCTCCCACCCACGTCCCTCCATTAACCCTCAGTTTTTCTCTGTTGTTAAGTTTGTTCTCTATGACTTGTTTCCCTCTCTTTTTTTCTTTTCCCCTCTCTGACAAGTTCATCTGTTTTCTTTCTTAAATTTCACGTATCAGTAAGATCATATGCTTTTTGACTTTCTCTGACTTATTTCACTTAGTATGATACCCTCTAGCTCCCTCCATGTTGCAAATGGCAAGATTTCATTCCATTGTGTGTGTATATATATATATATATATATATATACACCACATTTTCTTTTCTACTTATGTATTTATTACATTTTTAAAAATTTAAATTTAATTTGTCAAAATATAGTATAACCCCCAGTGATCATCCCATCTAGTGCCCTCCTCAATGCCTGTCACCCAGTTACCCCAAACTCCCACCCACCTCCTCTTCTGCAACCCTTTGTTTGTTTCCCAGAGTTAGGAGTCCCTCATGGTTTGTCTCTCTCTCTAATTTTTCCAACTCAGTTTCCCTCCTTTCTCCTATAATCCCTTTCACTATTTCTTATATTCCCCATATGAGTGAAACCATATGACGATTGTCCTTCTCCCATTAACTTACTTCACTCAGCATAGTACTCTCCAGTTCCATCCACATTGAAGCAAATGGTGGGTATTTGTCGTTTCTAATGGCTGAGTAATATTCCATTGTATACATAAACCACATCTTCTTTATCCATTCTTCTTTCAATGGACACCGAGGCTCCTTCCACAGTTTGGCTATTGTGGACATTGCTGCTAGAAACATCGAGGAGCAGGTGTCCCGGCATTTCACTGCATCTGTATCTTTGGGGTAAATCCCCAGCAGTGCAATTGCTGGGTCATAGGGTAGCTCTATTTTTAACTCTGAGAAACCTCCACACAGTTTTCCAGAGTGGCTGCACCATTTCACATTCCCCCCAACAGTGCAAGAAGGTTCCTTTTTCTCCGCATCCTCTCCAACATTTGTTGTTTCCTGTCTTGTTAATTTTCCCCATTCTCCCTGGTGTGAGTTGGTATCTCATTGTGGTTTTAATTTGTATTTTCCTGATGGCCAGTGATGCAGAGCATTTTCTCATGTGCTTGTTGGCCATGTCTATGTCTTCCTCTGGGAGATTTCTGTTCAGGTCTTCTGCCCATTTCATGGATTGCTTGTTTCTTGGGTGTTGAGTTTAATAAGTTCTTTTTAGATCTTGGATACTAGCCCTTTATCTGCTATGTCATTTGAAAATATCTTCTCCCATTCTGTAGGTTGTCTTTTAGTTTTGTTGACTGTTTCTTTCGCTGTGCAGAGGCTTTTTATCCTGATTAAGTCCCAATGTTTCATTTTTGCTTTTGTTTCTCTTGCCTTCATAGATGTATCTCGCAGAAGTTACTGTGGCCAAGTTCAAAAAGGGTGTTGCCTGTGTTCTCCTCTAGGATTTTGATGGAATCTTGTCTCACATTTAGATCTTTCAACCATTTTGAGTTTATCTTTGTGTCTGGTGTAAGAGAATGATCTAGTTTCATTCTTCTGCATGTGGATGTCCAATTTTCCCAGCACCATTTATTGAAGAGACTGTCCTTTTTCCAGTAGATAGTCTTTCCTGTTTTGTTGAATATTAGTTGACCACAGAGTTGAGGGCCCAACTCTGGGTTCTCTCTTCTGTTCCATTGATCTATGTGTCTGTTTTTGTGCCAGTACCATACTGTCTTGACGATCACAGCTTTGTAATACAACTTGAAATCCAGCATTGTGATGCCCCTGGCATTGGTTTTCTTTTCTAATATTCCTCTGGCTATTCAGGGTCTTTTCTGATTCCATACAAATCTTAAGATAATTTGTTCCAACTCTGTGAAGAAAGTCCATGGTATTTTGATAGGGATTGCATTAAATGTGTAAATTGCCCTGGGTGGTATAGACATTTTCACAAAATTTATTCTTCCAATCCATGAGCATGGATGTTTTTCCATCTCTCTGTGGCTTCCTTTCAGAAAGTGTTTTATAGTTTTTAGGGTATAGATCCTTTACCTCTTTGGTTAGGTTTATTCCTAGGTATCTTATGGTTTTGGGTGCAGTTGTAAATGGGATTAATTCCTTAATTTCTCTTTCTGCAGTCTCATTGTTAGTGTACAGAAATGCCACTGACTTCTGGGCATTGATTTTGTATCCTGCCATGTTGCTGATTGCTGTATGAGTTCTAGCAATCTTGGGGTGGAGTCCTTTTGGATTTTCTTTTTTTTTTTTTAAGATTTTATTTATTTATTCATGAGAAACATAAAGAGGAGAGAGAGAGAGAGGCAGAGACACAATCAGAGGGAGAAGCAGGCTCCATGTAAGGAGTCCGACGTGGGACTTGATCCCAGGTCTCCAGGATCATGCCCTGGGCTAGAGGTAGCACTAAATTGCTGAGTCACCCAGGCTGCCCGTTTTGGGTTTTCTATATACAGTATCATGTCATCTGTGAAAAGGGAGATGCCAATTTGAATGCCTTTTATTTCTTTTTGTTGTCTGATTGCTGAGGCTAGGACTTCAATGTTGAATAGCAGTGGTGAGAGTGGACATCCCTGTCGAGTTCCTGATCTTAAGGGAAAGGCTCTCTCAGTTTTTCCCCCTTGAGAATGATACTCACTGTGGGCTTTTCATAATAGGCTTTTATGATATTGAGGAATGTTCCCGCATTTTCTTTATTCATCAATTGATGGACATTGGGCTCTCTCTGTAGTTTGGCTATTTTTGTTAATGTTGCTATGAACATTGAGGTGCATGTAACCTTTCAAATCTGTAATTTTGTATCCTTTGATTAAATACCTAGGTTCAACTAGATGCTTTTGATGGGGAAGACAATACAATCCTTGCCTTTAAGGTTTTCAAATTTTGTGGGAATGTCTAAACACATCCACACTCACACATACCTAGAATCCAAAGTGGAAAGTGATAAATGTAATGGAAGAAGTAATGGAATATGCAATGGGATTTGGAAGAGAAAGAAATATAAAATTAGTAATAGTATCCTTTATTGAGCTTTTACCATTATATGCTTGGGAACCTTACATTATAAGACAGACAAAAATCCAACTCATAATCCAATAAGTACTGTATGTATCAGTGGGTAAAGCATAGTACCCTGATCAAAACAGCTCTGTGTTACAGTATCTTGCAGAAAAGCCATGAATTTGCATGGAATGACTTGATGGTTGGTAGTCAGGTGTCAGAGGAAAGTGAGATAGGAGACTGGGTCTCATGTTTCAGCAGGGATTGTTCTCTGTTGGGGAAAGTGGATGGAGGTTTAATAATGTTGCCAAAATCTGAAGTATAAAGAGAGGGGCTCTTACCAAGGCCAGACTCAGTTGCCCCCAGCCTCTTTGACTAGAGAGTTGGGATCCCTTGCCCTTTGGCATCATTGTGGCCACCACCAGGAGGCCCTATTATTGGGTAAGGAGAAAGCCAGAACCCTGATATCATTTAGTGCATTCTGGGCTTAAAAGTAGGAAGAGGGAGTGATGATAAATGGATCAAGACAGATTTGAAAATAATGGAAGAGTGATGTACAGGGATAGAGCAGTAGAAATAGAAACAGCTTGAGTATTGAGCACCTGCTGTGTGTCAGGAGCTTTATGGCTTTGTATATGTTCTCTCACTTAATTCTCTAATGTACATCGGCTTTGATGGAAGTAGAAACAGGTTACTAGAGAAGAAGCTCAGCAACTTGCTCAAGCACTGGCAGGTAAGAAACAGAGCTGAGCTTGGTAGCCTACTCCTCGTAGCAGTGAGCCCTGCACTCTCCCGGGCTTAGGGTGACTGCCCTCAACTAAACCCCAATCAGGTGCCTTTCCTGCTGTCCTAGGCCTTCCTGGCAGCTAGTATTTGGCAGCAGGAAGAGAATAAAAGTCTGGGCAGTGATACACATTTTGTTTTGCGGCACTTTTACATATCTTTCCTAAGCAGCTTTCCAGCTAATGGCGGATGGCACAGAGTGAAAGAGTGCGCTTGGGTGATAGGCCTGCCCCCCCCCCCCCCACCCGGCGGCGCCAGGTCCACAGGGCGGGCCCGGGGGCGGGGCCCCCGCGGGTGGGCGGGGACGAGCAATTGTGACCTGCCCGGTCCCTCCCCTCCCGGGCACTGTGATGCTGCGGGACAGCTGCTGGCCGGGCCTGTCTGTCCCCGGCCCCCTCCCGCCCAGTGTGTCACAACAGCGGAGGCGGCGGTATCTGGAGCAGTTGGGGTGGGCAGGCCCAGCTGGGAGGCGAGCCCGCGAGGAGAGCAGCCGCGATGGTGAGCGTTTCCGGGGCCCCGGCCTGGGGGTGGGCAGGAATCGGGGGCGCGGGGCTGGCACCCCGCCAAAAGCCGCATGTACGTGGGGGGCTAGTGGGTCCGTCGCTTTGGGTCTGCAGAGCTCGAAGTTCCTGGGATTTCAGTTCAGGCTCGAGGGGGTCCGTACCCTCGCGCGGAGGACACCCGGGGCCAGGACCCTTCGGAATAGACAAAGTAGAGACCGGAGGCGAGTTGGCCCCCAGAGGGAGCTCGGGGAGGTTGGTGCACGCAGGTGAGGAGGGGGAGGAGAGATGAGAGATGGGATTCAGAGGGGCCCCGACGGGCTGGCGGCTTGGGGCCGGGAGCGCGGTCCGGAGGATGCAGTCCAGGGGTTCCTGACGGGCAACTGGGCCATCAGAGGTCCCCAAATCCAATCAAATGTGACAGAGGACTTAGTCATAGTATCCCCAGTCTTGAAGTCTTTTTCCTTTCTCGTCTCTGAACATTTTCTTGGGTTTGGGGGCACTTACAATTTTAGTGCGCCCGGCTTCCCTGGCACCCACGCCAAGTCCCCAGTTTTTCCAGGGGTCAAAATCTGAAGGATTTTGACACACAGAAGTCTCCCTCCGGAAGGCAAGGGGACCTCAGACTTCCTTTTTTGTTTACTACCATGGCGAAGGGCTCAGTGGCGGCTCCTTTCTCCCTCCTCCGAAATCCATATCCTTTTGCAGACGCAGATCTTGCTGGAGCGGGCCTCTCCAGACCCTCTAGAATCCTTCCCGTCCCTGGAGTGCGTAAAATCGCCGCCAATTTACTTCCCGGAACGCCCTGACACCCCAGCATCTCCCGGTTCAGAGCCCTGGTATTCTGGCAGCGGGGGGTGGGTTGGAAAGATGGAGTGGCGGAGGGGAGGGAAGGGAATAAGCCTGTCTCTTAGGCCGAGGTCAGGTTCTCCAGGCAGTCTTGCTGTAGGTGTCGGTGACCCAGCCGGGCCGCGGGAAAACTCCCCTCCTCCCCCTGCTCTGCTCAGTTTGGACTGCGCCCAGGTCCTCTGGCTCCGGCTCCGGCTCCGGCTCCGGCCCCAGCCCCAGCCCCAGCCCCAGCCCCAGCCCCAGCCCCAGCTCCAGCTCCAGCTCCAGCTCCGCTGTTCCTAGCTGGAGGTCTGTTGGCAGCCCCTCTCTCCGGAGCATGCTCCCAGACCCACCTGGCAGCTTGAAGAACTTGGGGGATGTTGGTGACAGTGGCCAAAGGAACCCACTCCTGCCCGAGGCCCCTGCTGTGAGGCCATAGAAGAGACCCAGAGAAGAATTTTGACTCCTGGCTCTGCAGCTAGCTATGTGACTTCAAGAAGATCGTTTAACCTCTCTAGAGAAAACTGGTTTTCTCATTTACAACATGAAAGAGGGTTACAATACAATTCCCAAGGCTCCACATAGCTTTACTGTTTTAAACTTTTTATTGTGGAGAATTTCAAACATACACAGAAGAGGAGAGAATGGTATAATGAACCCCAATATACCAATGTATATGCCTCATCCAATTTCAACAATTACCTACTTTTGACAAGTCTTGCTTCATTTATTCCCCTTTTCCACACTTCCTATTATTTTGAAGCAAATCCTAGGCAACATACTCAAAATTTGATATTTAATATTTATAATGTCTAGTATTGTCATGCTGTATAATTTTCAAAGTGCTTTTTCTTGCATGTTTTAATTTTGACCTGCGTGTCATAGCAATTCTCATAGTAGAGCCTACAGGGAACTTACAGGGGATCCAATGATCATAATCTAGCCCTCTGAGCAAACTTTGTGTATTCAATAGGCAAGTTTCTGAAAATGTCAGGTAAATAAAATTTTTCAACAGTAAAACCTTATTTTAAATGTAGATGTTTAATTGAAAACCTATGGTTGAATATTTTGGAAAGAAAATATCTTTTATTTATTTTGAAACTGAATTTTGTAAAGCAGGTTCTGTTTAAAATATTTAATTACATTGGCAGCATTGTCTTTTTTTTATAAATTTATTTTTTATTGGTGTTCAGTTTGCCAACATATAGAATAACACCCAGTGCTCATCCCATTAAGTGCCCATCTCAGTGCCCGTCACCCAGTCACCCCCACCCCCTGCCAACCTCCCCTTCCACCACCCCTAGTTCATTTCCCAGAGTTAGGAGTCTTTCATGATCTGTCTCCCTTTCTGATATTTCCCACTCATTTTTTCTCCTTTCCCCTTTATCCCTTTCACTATTTTTTATATTCCCCAAATGAATGAGACCATATAATGTTTGTCCTTCTCCGATTGACTTATTTCACTCAGCATAATACCCTCCAGTTCCATCCATGTTGAAGCAAATGGTGGGTATTTGGCAGCATTGTCTTAATGGGAAAACATATTTAATTGACCATTTTTCACTCATGGAACCTCTTTTTATTTTTTATTTTTTTTTTTTTTAATAAATTTTTATTTATTTATGATAGTCACAGAGAGAGAGAGAGAGAGAGGCAGAGACACAGGCAGAGGGAGAAGCAGGCTCCATGCACCAGGAGCCCGACGTGGGATTCGATCCCGGGTCTCCAGGATCGCGCCCTGGGCCAAAGGCAGGCGCCAAACCGCTGCGCCACCCAGGGATCCCTGGAACCTCTTTTTAAAAACCTCTTGACTTGTTCCTGAAAGGCTAAAATGACATATCTAATAAACATAGACCCAAAGAATCCTACCCATGCAGAAAGGACTTCATTTCCTTCAGGCAGCCATTCTCTAGGATTTCCTTCCCTCTTGGGGGTTGGAGGAAGAATTCTGCTGTGTTAAAAAGAATTAGGTTCAGCATTTCTGTATGTTATGAGTAAGAAATGTGTTAACTAATCCTATAATTGAGCATTCCCATCTGCTCCCAGTGTCCCTCCAGTAAGCAGTTCTTTTGGGAACTGAGGCTAGGACACCTTTGGGGAAAGTGGTTGGAGACTTCTGGCCAGGTGCCCCAAGTCAAGCCCATGTCTATGATCTCAGGCACAGAGAAACCGCTTGGGTTTATGGAGAGGTGAAAACATCTGCAACTCAGCCTCCTTACTGCATTCCTCCTGAACTGTGGAGCACCAGTTCAGATGGGAATAGGCATGAAATGGCAACAAAAAGCCTGTTTCTCAAAAACGAAACAAAACAAAACCAAAACCCCAAAAAACAGAGAGGAGGGGAGACTGTTTTGGGGGTGAGATGGACTGCCTTTGTGTCTGCAGTCCTCTGCAAATTGCCTCCATGTAGTCAGGCATGGCTGATCTCTGCAGGGTCCACACTTATTTTCTGACTTCAGACCACTGCTGGTCTGCTCTTCTGGCTACTAAGGGCAGATTCCCCCAGACATTGGTGGAGGGTTATATGCCTCGGAGCAGCAGAGGAGCCTGATGAACAGAATTTCCCTTGGCAGTGGCTAGGGCAAAGGTGCTGATTAAATGAGGCGTTTTCATAGGAAGCTTCCAGGATCAGGTCAGGTCCATGCAGAGCTAAAGGGCCAATGCTGTTGCAGAGTGTCCTTTCTGAGGGGGCTCTTGAGTGACCTTGAGAGGAAGATGAAAAGTTAGAAATAACTTCTGGGCAGCCACAGTGGCCCAGGGGTTCAGCACCACTTTCGGCCCTGGGCGTGATCCTGGAGACCCAGGATCAAGTCCCACGTCGGGCTCCCTGCATGGAGCCTGTTTCTCCCTCTGCCTGTGTCTCTGCCTCTCTCTCTCTCTCAATCTTGTGAATAAATAAATAAATAAATCTAAAAAAAAAAAAAAGAAATACCTTCTGAGGAACAATAGCTGGTGAATTCAGGACTAGTGATAGGAGGTGGGTGTACTTCACTACTCTTTCTTTGAGGGCAGAAGTGGACCAACTGCTCCTTTTCCCTCTGGCCACCAATGGACCAGTAATGCTATCTGTGGCCTTTGTGGTAGACATTTCCCTGTCTGTGTCTTCCTATTAGAATTTCTCCCAGATCTTTATCTGTAGGAAGAGAATGGGAAAATGGAGTGGGCAGTGTACACCAGTTTAAAACTCCTTAACTGTCTCTCACACTTGCCCCCAATGTCAGCTAAAGCTGATGGGCCTTCTGACACCAATGGGTCCCTCATGCTGGGACATACCCCTGCCACTCCTAAAGTTGGTCTATGTCATCCCTATTGCTGCCCTAAATGCAATGTCTTTGAACTGAGCCCCCTCTCTTGAGCTACTTTCACTCACTGATGTTAATTTAGGTCAAGTTTTTGTTCTTGCTGTTTCTGGCTTGCTATCTATTTTTTGTTCTGATTCCAAATATGCTGTAATTGAAGGGTTTTGAACAGGGATAATTCAAACAATCTTTTATGAATCACATTTTTTCTTACTTTAGTTATTCCTCCATGACACTGTGGATCTACTTTTTATTTGCCATCTTTGACCTAGATCCTAAAATATAGGTGAGTTATTAGCCCAGCCTGGCATCTAGACATAATTTGATATAATAATATGCTCCCTGAAAGCACCTGTGTGGCATTTGATTACATTGGTGCTTAGGGGATGTGAACTGGTCTCAGGTTTTTACATGCCATATACCACTGGTCCATGTCAGTTCCTTTCCTAGGTAATATGCCAGTTTTACTATTTTATGATACTTCAAAATGATATTTGAAGCTACAAAGCCTCCTTCTACAGAGGATCCTAACTAGCTGATCTTAGTCCTCTGAGAACAAAATGAATGGGAATGACTAATATTAAAATAGAAATAAGATTTATATAAGAAAAGGTTTCTTAGGGTGGATTTATAAAAGGGCTGTAAAATTCTAGAATTTCCTTTTGATGTTCTGCAAAATGTAGGCTTCTCTCCCCATGGAAGATGGAGGTAGGTGGCATAGATGCCTCATCTGCTCTGCCTTTCATGAGCCTACATGTCAGGCAAACTGTGCCATTTGTGGGACCTGCCCTAAACGTTCCTGCCTCTTGTTCATATTGTTCCCAAGCCCAACTAAAATGATCATTTTGGCATGTCTAAATTCGTCAAGGTCACTGCAGATATTCCTGTTCCAGGAAACCAAGCCAGGGTTGTTCTTTTTCTCCTTTGAACTCCCATTGTCTCTTAGGCACTGGTTACTCTGGTTAAATAGATTATAAGACCTCTCTGGGCAGAGTTTTCATTCTAATCGTCCATGTATTTATTGAGCACCCACTACATTCAAGCACTGTGCTTGATGCTGGGGATGCAGTAAGTAAATAAGGGTTTCTTGCCTTCATAAAACTTATTCTCGGGATCCCTGGGTGGCGCAGCGGTTTGGTGCCTGCCTTTGGCCCAGGGCAGGATCCTGGAGACCCGGGATCGAATCCCACGTCGGGCTCCCAGTGCATGGAGCCTGCTTCTCCCTCTGCCTGTGTCTCTGCCTCTCTCTCTCTCTCTCTCTCTCTCTCTGTGACTATCATAAAAAAAAATTAAAAAAAACCCTTATTCTCTCTGCTAGGAAAATCAGAAAATTGAACAAGCAACTATAATATGGTGTGATAAATACCATGATAGGAAAGAAGAGGATTATGGGAGCACATAGTAGGGGCCCTATGCTAGTTAGTGGTTTTCCAGACTTCCTGTAGGAAGTGACATTTAATGAATAGGATGGGTAGGAGTTAGCCTAGTATCTTTTGACACTTCCTCACACATAATAACACAATAAATATTTGTTGTAGAAATGAAGACAGTGAGTAACTTTTGTAGTTATCCTGGCACTAGGTCTGTGTAAGGATATGTCATACTTTTCTTGAGGAAACGAAATTACTTTATTAGGTCTCTCCCCTCTCCCTCATCTTCACTCCCTGGATTGCTGGGCAGAGAGGTCCAGCAGCATACACGGGACCCCCTTCACCCCACAACATCCCTGGAGCACAGAAGTGGTCTGAGCTGTATAAACTCAGATTCAAAATGGAACTGAAGGGGGATCCCTGGGTGGCGCAGCGGTTTGGCGCCTGCCTTTGGCCCAGGGGTTGATCCTGGAGACTCGGGATCGAATCCCACGTTGGGCTCCCGGTGCATGGAGCCTGCTTCTCCCTCTGCCTATGTCTCTGTCTCTCTCTCTCTCTCTGTGACTATCCTAAATAAATAAAAACAAAAAATTAAAAAAACAAAAACAAAAAACAAAATGGAACTGAAAGAGAGAAATAGTGCGAGAGAGAAAGCCTGAGCTCTGATTGGCTAGAGAGGGGAATCTTGAAATCTGAGTTTGGAGTAAATTTAGGACATTAATATCCTCTGCTGGGTCAGCTTCCTCTGCACTTCAGCTCCTCCTTCTCCTTGTACACACACCAGCCCTGAGAAACAGATTCCTGGTTCTATCAGAGAAGGATGACCCATTTTCAAAGAGACCATAAGCCATTCTCAGTTTCTCTCTGCATTGGAGCTTTTTTCTGTTTGGAGTTTTGCTATAAGAGTTTGGCCTTGTTATATACTCTCAGGCTTGCATTGATGTAGATATGGGCACACCCCAGGGCCCTGGAAGTTCAGAGTGCAATGAGCCAGGAGGTTGTGTGGTGTAAAGGAAAGAACTCAAGCTGAGGTCAGAGAAGACCTGGATTCCAGTCTGGGCTCTTGCTACAGAGTTGTAAAATCTTGAATCTGTTCCTTTACCTTTCTGAGCATCAGATTTTTCATTGTAAAATGGGGAGGGAATCATATTTGGTGATCCATAAAGCCAGTCCAGTTCTAGTATCCTAAATGTTTGCAGTTGACATAACATCCCTGCTTAGGCCAGATGGATGAGGGGTGGCCTCACAAGGCCAACAGCACTGTGTCTGCTCTATGTTTATCTATGTAGAACTTCCAGGCAGGAAGATGGGGACAGTGATGAGGCAATGGCTGGAGAAGGCTAGCTCAGTGCCTTGGCAAATTAGTTCTTAGTATTGCCAGCTTAATCAATGACTAAGTGAAATGGGACAGGAAGAGCCTGGACCCTGCAGAATAAGATACTTTAAAAATTTTTTTCTTTAGTTTTTTTTTTTTATTCTTTTTAGTTTGGAAAAATTTAAATCCCTGGAATAGTACTATAATGCCACTCATTCATCTATGATCTAGATTTAATAATTATTATTTTTCTGCCATATTTACTTTATCTGCTGTATTTGTTGAAGTATTTTAAAGTAAAATACAGATGTTTTAGTATTTTTCCCCAAATGCTTTAGAAGTGACTCTAAAAAATAAGGTCATTGTCATACTTAACTATACTTTCATTATCATGTTTAATAAAACTAATCAATGTCTCTATTTGTCCCCCAAATAATTTTGATTTGTTCAAGCCAGAATTTAGGCCAAGTGCACATACTACATGTGGGCATTATGTTTCTTAAGTTTCTTTTGATATGGAACAATCTCTCCTATCATCTTTATTTTCCATAAACTAAAAATATATCAATTGTCCTGTAGAATGTTTCACTTTCTGGATTTATTTTACTGTTTTCTCATGTCATTTATTACTCTGATTCTTGTGTTTTCTATAATGTGAAAACTAAATTTAAAGTGTTTCATAGTTTAAGGCTGAGCTTTTTTTTTTTTTTTTTTTTTTTTTTTTTTAGAGAAAGCATGCCCATGAGAATGTGAGCAGGTGGGGGTAGAGGGGCAGAAGGAGAGGGAATCTTAGGCAGGCTCCATCTGGAGCTCCAGTCATCCTCCAGTGAGGAGCTCGACACAGGCTCAATCTCATGACCCTGAGATCATGACCAGAGCCAAAATGAAGAGTTGGACACTTAACGGACTGAGCCACCCCAGGACCCCAAAACTAAGTACAAGAATTCCTGCATGGGTGGTGTTGTGTATGTCATATTGCATCACATCAGGAGGTCCTTAATGTCTGGTTTTCTCACTATCAGTACTGTTAAAATTGATCCCAGTGTTAGGGTAGTAACTGCTGTAGTTATTTTTTCTCATTGTAACCTGTAAGTAACTGATTCTTTGGCACTATCTGAATATCTATTTCTTATGTAATTAGGAACTATCATATGGCAACATTTATTAATATATTATTCCTTGTACATTGATTAGCTGACATTCTTCAGTTAAAAAAAAAGAGCTTTCCCTCATAAAGAGTACTGTTTGAATGGGGACAAATCAGTTTTATTTATTTTCCTTTTTTTTTTTATTTATGATAGTCATACAGAGAGAGAGAGAGAGGCAGAGACATAGGCAGAGGGAGAAGCAGGCTCCATGCACCGGGAGCCCGATGTGGGATTCGATCCCTGGGCCAAAGGCAGGCGCTAAACCGCTGCGCCACCCAGGGATCCCTTATTTTCCTTTCTTAACAACACAAAGGAGTATGGATTTTTATATACATCCTATTTCTTTTTTTTTTTCTTTCTTTTTTTTTTGAAGATTTTATTTATATATTCATGAGATACATGGAGAGAGAGAGGCAGAGACACAGGCAGAGGGAGAAGCAGGCTCCATGCAGAGAGCCGGACGTGGGACTGGATCCCGGGTCTCCAGGATCAGGTCCTGGGCTGAAGGTGGCGCTAAACCGCTGAGCCACCCGGGCTGCCCTATATATCCTATTTTCAATCAAGTACCATCCTCCTTCTTTTTCATGCTCATACTGACTCATCTTTGGCAGTGGGAGCTTTCTGAGCTCTTTTAACATCATTCCAGTCTGTGATAGCTTCTGTGCTTTCAGGCACCATAACATGTTCCAGGATCATCTTGTATATTCCTTATCTCAATCCTAGAACTCTTCATTTCTTCCAGGAGCCCTGGTTCCTGTTAGTGGCAATGGTATTGAGGGACCTTCCTTTTCTCTTGATTGATGTAGCCACTTTTGGGTTTTGGAAGCACCTATGAACATATCAGTTATTTCTGAGTCTCTTTAAGCGAGTTTAACAGAGAAAATAGCTCTTTCTAAGGGGTGTGTGTGTGTGTGTGTGTGTGAGAGAGAGAGAGAGAGAGAGAGAGAGAGAGGGAATGGGTCTTTGAAGACTGGCATCTCTATTGGTGTGTGTGAGATTAAAGGGGCATCAAAGTATAGGACACTTTTTTAAAATTCTGAATTAAGACATAAGGTGAAGGCAGAAAATAGACCTCAGAGTAGGGGTGAGTGGAATGGGAACCTGGGGTCTCTAACTTTCCACTCCTGTTTCTTCTGGGTGCAGAATAAAGCTACAAGGTAGTATCATAATGAAAATGATAATGGTAAAGGCAAAAACAACAATAATCATGGCTAACTTTTAATTTCCAGATGAGAGGAAGTTAAGTAACTCAGCCAAGGTCACACAGCATAAGTAAATTGAGAAGGTGCAATTTAAACCCTGGGGTGTGGACAACTTTGTGAGTGAAGCCTTTCCCTGGCCATCAGACTCACAGAAATATAGCTGGGTTGTATTTCCAGAAAGAGATATGTTTCATACTGGTTGCTGTGAACACCTGTGCTCTGTGGTCCCCAAGGCAAGGTCATAAAGACAGGTGTAGGGTAGGTCTCAGTTCTAAAATCAAATTAGGAGGTAATGAGTCCTGGAATCTCTGACTCTTTGAGTTATTACTCAGAGCAGCTGCCCTGTTCCCATGGCCAAAGAACGTCCAAGTTCCCTCTGACTCCATGTGTTTCAGTTACCAGCCAAATCCTCTAGAGGCTCTGCTCTGGCCTGGGTTACCTAGTGCTGGAAAATGCCAGGTCACGTCATGGATAAGAACAGAAACCCACGGACCAAGCACATGCTTCCCAGCTGGGCATCATGTGCACAGGGCCACTTTGTGCTGGCCATGCTTCCTCACAGGTGGGATATGTGGAGGTGATGAGGCCATACTTCCTGGTAAAACCCCAGCTTCTGTTCAAACACACACATTCATACTCTCTCTCTTTCTCTCTCTCTCTCTCACACACACAGACACCCATCCTTATCCTCAACTATTAGCACTGGGATCAATCAGGTAATCATGACTTCACACCAGAGTAACAAAGAGGTAAGGACCTTCTAAAGGTCCCCTTTAATGCTTGGCCTGACATAGGCAAGGGAGCAGGTTATGGTGGCTATAAATAAGTTTTCCAACTTATCAGAGTTTAAGAAGAGCTCATTTATATACTCCCAATTTTCCTTTGCTGATGTAAATCCTTTCTTCTTCTACATTTGTAACCAGAACACTAAAGACACCCATGATACCTATTTACAAAGTATATTCATTAGTGTTTACCTGCTCTATGATATTCTGAGACTTTGTGTGTTAGTTTGTGTGTGTGTGTGTGTGTGTGTGTGTGCGCACGCGCATGAGAGAGAAAAAGAGGGAGAGAGGGGAGAGGAAGAGAGATGAATGGAAGGAAAGAGAGAGAAAGGGGACAGGAGAGGTGATGTTGTTTAGGAAGGCCTAGGCATGAATACAAATGCTGTCACTGTGTATGGTAGTGAATTTATGGACAGTTTCTGCTGTTATCATTTGTTTATCCTTTGACCTCCTTCATCAGTACAAGAATTCATGGTTTTGAATTAACCCCCTGTTGAGCCAAGTCTCAGTCCAAATGCATTGGTACCCAGACACCTGACACGTCAGACCCCACCTGGTTCTAAATGGCATGGTTGGAGGGATGGATATCCTGAGAGTTGGATGCCAGAGATAGACAAGTCTTCAGATGTGCAGGATATAGCATAAAGGCATGACCAAGTGTAGGACTCTTTGACCTTGATTCTGCATTTTCCTCACAGCGGGAGTGCATATCAGTCCACGTGGGTCAAGCAGGAGTTCAGATTGGCAATGCCTGCTGGGAGCTCTTCTGTCTGGAACATGGCATCCAGGCAGATGGCACCTTTGGTGTCCAAGGCAGCAAGGTCAATGATGATGACTCATTCACCACCTTTTTCAGTGAGACTGGTAATGGGAAACATGTGCCTCGGGCTGTCATGGTAGATCTGGAGCCTACTGTAGTAGGTGAGTATGGGTTGTAGGTGAGTATGCGCTAGGATCCTTTCCACAGAAAACAACATAAAGCTGCAGAGGCTTTGGTCCATGATAGCTAAGGAAGCAGAATCTCTAATTGGAGGGTGGGAGTGGCTCAACTAGAACCTCCCCACCCCACATTTACTTCTGTTAGCTCCTTGAAATCTCCAGTCTTTTGGAGTCTCCAGATACGATAGAAATCACAGATCTCTGCTCCCCCATTTTAGCTGTAACCTATGCAGAACGAAAGAACCTATACTTAAACTCCTTAACCTGCTAAGAAAGATTTAAATTTTTAGTCAAGGGATCCCTGGGTGGCGCAGCGGTTCGGTGCCTGCCTTTGGCCCAGGGCGCGATCCTGGAGATCCGGGATCGAATCCCACGTCGGGCTCCTGGTGCATGGAGCCTGCTTCTCCCTCTGCCTGTGTCTCTGCCTCTCTCTCTCTCTCTGTGGTGTGACTATCATAAATAAATAAAAATTAAAAAAAAAAATTTTTAAATTTTTAGTCAAGATTCTTTACTAGATACTAAGAGTAAAAAAATAAAAAAATAGTTTTAAGAATTGTAAGAGATCTCCAAATAGTCAATTTTCCAAAGCATAGGGTTTCTGATTTCATAATAATTGCAGTCTTTTCCCATGGGTCTGATATAACCTTGTATTACCTTATACAAAATGGAGTAAGAGCAGACACATTGTCTTACAGCCAGAAGTTGCTGTAGCTCTAGAATGAACCTCTTCTGGATCCTAGAAAACAGGAATTCTGACTTGTGTTGGTACAGGTTCTTAGTGCTTCACCTTTCCCCTGAGGTCCCCCTCACCCCCTACATCACTTCCCTGGACTCCTGGGTCAGTCCTCAGCTCAACATCAGGATTTCCTCAGCCTCAAGGCTGGTTCACCAAACAAGGAATGGGTAAGTTTCACAGAGATATCTAGGCTAAGGTCTGTAATGCCTGAACACTAATTTCCAGGGACAGCAGACTATAGGTACACAGCCCTTGGATACATTGTATAAATACAAAATGTACAGATTACTCCCCCCAGACAACTGTGTAAATGACTGATTTCCTTGGGGTGGGGAGATTAGAATAACTCTGAAGAAAAGAGGACATGTAGCTGGGGCTTGATACATCTTGGTCAGCCATATATCTATTTTGTGTGGACTCTTGGAGGTGAGCTGAATAGCCACCCTCTCTAGGGCTCCTGCTCTTCTAGAACCTGGAGCATGGTTCTGCTTTAAGATCATCCTAAAATATCTCTAATGCCTGACATTTATTTGGTTAGGGATAGAACAATTCCTCAGAGAGCAGATTACTTGGAATTTTTATCTGTGTACCTAGAACATTTTAGTGCAAGTGAAATTGGGTTAAAGTTTTGGGTAACCTTGCAGCATGAAAAAAAAAAAAGGAAGACTTGAGGGGTCAAAGTAGAAGGAAGCCAGGGCACTTAGCTTTGATGTTTGGTGAACTTTGTGAACCTGATGCTTTTAAAAGTTCCTGCCAGCAGAGCAGCTGGCTTCTCTTTGCCTATTTGAGTCACAGGCTTCTGATTCAATTAGTGCCTATGTTACCCTGGAATTCTCTTAACCTTTTGCAGATTTATTTTTTTTTATTTTAATGATTTTATTTATTTATTCATCACACACACACACACACACACACACACAGAGGCCGAGACACAGGCAGAGGGAGAAGCAGGCTCCATGCAAGGAGCCCAACGTGGGACTCGATTCGGGTCTCCAGGATCAGGCCCTGGGCTGAAGGTGGCACTAAACCGCTGAGCCACCTGGGCTGCCCATTTTTGCAGATTTATTATAGGGTTGTCTGGTTCTACCTCAGTGGAGTTTTATAGGCAGAGGAAATGGAGACCCAGAAAAGTATTATATGATATTTAATGAGGGACACTTCTCTAGAAACAAGGTAAAAAGACCTGATGGTTTCTGTCCCTTGGTAGATGAGGTTCGAGCAGGAACCTACCGCCAGCTCTTCCATCCAGAACAGTTGATCACAGGGAAGGAGGATGCAGCTAACAACTATGCCCGGGGCCACTACACAGTGGGCAAGGAGAGCATCGACCTGGTGCTGGATCGTATACGGAAGCTGGTAAGTATTAACAAGGGTGGGGAATTGATGAGTTAGGCTAAAATGGATAGGCTAAGTCTGAACAGAATTAGTGAAGGCACACGACACCTAGCTACAGAATAGAGCTCTTAAGATTTGAGAATTTTTGCTTATGTACTATAAGAAGCATTCATAGGAATGATGCCCCTTTCTTCCCCTGGACATTATGAACTACAGGTTGATGCCCTACCAATTCTTATTGATACTCTATGGTAGTATCTGGGGGAAATTCTAGATATAAGGAAAGCTAGCTCTTTGCTTGTTGAAAGCATAAGGTAACAAAGAATTTAACTTGGAAGAGAAGAGGAAGAGATTGTTGATACATTTGAGAACTTAAAAAAATACCATTACAAATGTCAATTAAATACATTCCTTCACTTAATTCCCATAACGATGATACAGAGAAAGTCATTTTCCTGTACTTTACAGGTGAAGAAATTGAGGGCCAGTGTGGCTCAATTATTTAGCTTCAGTCACACAATTAGAAAGTGGTAGAGTTGGGATTTGAATCTGGTTGTATGATTAAAAAGCTCTGAGTTATAGGGTGGGCCAGTTTATCTCTTTGAACTTTCATTTCCTTATCTTTACAATGGAAATGGTTGGACTTGGTCAGTGGTTCTTGGGAGCTAAGGATGCCAAATTTTTGTATATGTTCACTCTTTCTTTCTTTCTTTCTTTCTTTCTTTCTTTCTTTCTTTCTTTCTTTCTTTCTTTCTTTCTTTCAAGATTTTATTTATTTATTCATGAGAGACACACAGAGAGAGAGAGAAAGGCAGAGGGAGAAGCAGGTTCCATAGAGGGAGCCTGATGTGGGACTCGATCCCAGGACTCCAGGATCACGCCCTGGACTGAAGGCAGGCACCAAACTGCTGAGCCACCCAGGCGTCCCTTTGTTCACTTTTTCTGCTTAGTGGAGAGCTCGTAGGAATTATCTGTCTCAAAGCTGTCTGTGGGCCCCAAAAGTTCAGAACCAATATCATAGATCATACCCAATGGGAAAATTTGTGACTGTTATGGATTCTCTTAGTTCTGATAAGAGCTAACATTGAGTGCTTAACTACATGTCAAGTACTTGCTCAGCATATCATGCTATCTCATTTGATAATCACGATAACCTTGTGAGATGAGTATTTTTTTATTGCCCAGTCAGGAAGAAACAGAAATCTGGAGAGGTTCAATAATTTGCTCAAGTTTTTACAGCTGGGAAATGACAAAATTGATATTAAAACTCAGGTTCTCTAACTCCATATATATGTCTGAAATTGATACCCTGAGCCACATTTCAAGGCTGGGCTGAGATGTATAGTCACAAGTTCCCACAAAACCAATGACAAGGGCAGGAAAAATGGGCAAGGATTTGGGGTTCTCAAAGGGCAAAGTTGTTAACCATTGTGGTTCTGACACTCTTATTCCTGATTCAACCAAGTCACTGGGCTGGAACCGTATACGTACCTAGTGGCATGTACTTGTACAGTTTGCCACCCAATATATTTTAGCTAGTTCTCTCCAGATCAACTCAATTCCTTTTTATTTTACTACTTCAAGGCTGTTTTTATTTTACCTACATAAAAATGTTGAGGAATGGAGTGGGGCAGATAGAGAGGATTGCCTGTCTTTGTTCACATAAAGATATTTTCATAAACTTGTCTCCATGGTTTTTTCTCATGCTCTACTCTCCCCAGACAGATGCCTGCTCTGGCTTGCAGGGCTTCCTCATCTTCCACAGTTTTGGTGGGGGCACTGGCTCTGGCTTCACTTCTCTGTTGATGGAACGCCTCTCCTTGGATTATGGCAAGAAATCCAAGTTAGAGTTTGCTATTTACCCAGCTCCTCAGGTCTCCACTGCAGTGGTAGAGCCCTACAACTCCATTCTGACCACCCACACCACACTGGAACATTCAGATTGTGCTTTTATGGTGGATAATGAAGCCATCTATGACATCTGTCGCAGGAACCTAGACATTGAGCGCCCCACCTATACCAACCTCAACCGCCTCATCAGTCAGATTGTGTCCTCCATCACTGCCTCTCTCCGCTTTGATGGGGCCCTTAATGTGGACCTCACTGAGTTCCAGACCAACCTGGTGCCCTACCCCCGCATCCACTTCCCACTGGTCACTTATGCACCCATCATATCTGCTGAGAAAGCCTATCATGAACAACTCTCCGTGGCTGAGATAACCAGCTCCTGCTTTGAGCCCAACAGCCAGATGGTGAAGTGTGACCCAAGACATGGGAAGTACATGGCCTGCTGCATGCTCTACCGGGGGGATGTGGTGCCTAAGGATGTGAATGTCGCTATTGCCGCCATCAAGACCAAGAGGACTATTCAATTTGTAGATTGGTGTCCTACAGGCTTCAAGGTGAGAGCTGATGACTTGACTTAGGGAGAAGATAGACAATTAGAGAAGCAGAAGGAGATGGGGGAGAAATACATGTAAATTCCAGGATGTTAGACATAAAATTCCATGGGAGCTTCAGGCTTCACGGGATGACATGGGAAGAAGGCTTAATACAAATATAACCATGATATCATTAATTCATTCATTTTAGGTAAGGAAGAGACTATTTGAAAGGATAATTGAGAGAAGGGGAGGAGAACAATTGCAATACTCAGAGGGACAATACAACAGAGGGAGAAAGTGCCAACTGTTCCTACCCTAATATCTGCAAGCATCCCAAAGGTCAGGTAGAGAAGGGCTTTTCTCTAAGAGGGGGAGTGAACAGGCTAGAAAGAACCCTTGCAGGCAAGTGGGATGTTCAGGATGAATGAGCAGAGGTAGTTGTTATCTGACAATAGATTAGAGAATGGAGTTAACCAAATGATTCAAATTACCAAAGAGGTATAATTCCCTCCTTTAACAAAAGATGTGTTCCTCTCCAATTTATTTTGAAAAATTAAATATTTTTCCTGTAAGTCTTAATTAACTTAAAGTGAGGATAAGAAATTATATGTGTACTATAGGATTGTGAATCACTTATTTTGTGAAGCCCCAACATTTTCCGTTAACCAGGAATAAGCAGAAGCTGAGGAAGCCTGTTGTAGAGCAGGTGTCTGCAATCTAGAAAATGCCTCAGACTCTGAGGGTCAGTGGGTAGATATAATAGCCTGAGAAAAACCATGGATCTTAGGACTAGTAAATGTTGAATGTTAGAAACCACTCCTTTGAGTTGCCCTGGCAAGGTAATGCAGCTGAAAGCACAAGGTAATGCTCTGTGCATGTGAACTGCTTGACCACTTTGTCCTGTTTTCCCATGGTCTTTTTGTTTTTTTTTTTTTAAGATTTTACTTATTTATTTGACACAGAGCACAAGCAGCAGGCAGAGGGAGAGGGAGAAGAAGGCTCCCGGCTGAGCAAGGAGCCCAATGCAGGGCTCCATCCCAGGACTCTGGGATCATGATCTGAGCTGAAGGCAGACGCTTAACCAACTGAGCCATCCAGGTGCCCCTCCATGGTCTTTTTTTTTTTTTTTTTAAGATTTTATTTATTTATTCATGAGAGCCAGAGAGAGAGAGAGAGAGAGAGGGAGGGAGAGACGGAGGGAGAGAGGCAGAGACACAGGCAGAGGGAGAAGCAGGCTCCATGCAGGGAGCCTGATGTGGGACTCGATTCCTGGTCTGCAGGCTCACGCCCTGGGCTGAAGGCAGCGCTAAACTGCTGAGCTACTGGGGCTACCCTCCCCCCATGGTCTTTAATGAGATTCTACTATCAAAATAACTACCATAAAAAAAAAATAAATAACTACCATCATTTACATTAATTAGTAACCCCCAGTCATGCTTTTAATAATTTAAGAGGCTCACTCAGCACTAGGGGTATTATACCAGCTGCTACAGATACGGAGATGAGCATTTCTATTTTTCCTTGATGGGACTTATCAAAACAAGGTACCATGTGCCACTCTCTTGACTGACCTATTTGCATATGGAGCGTTGACCCTAGTAGCTGATCTCCTTTTGTAGGATTTTTCCTCACTGCTGTACTCCTACCTATATACACAATCTTTTCCCTCTAGACTACACCAATATTTATGGGTAAGTTTTGGTCATTCTTGTGAAAACTGTCAAGATCTTCCAAAATATGGAGTTCTTTTTAAATTTTTAAAATGGTAACAAACAACAAAATGAGCTAGTAGGAAAATGAATAGGATAAAAGAAATGAGATGTGAGGGTGGTGGGGAAGTAAACAAAAAGGAGATGCCTCTTACTCTGACTCTGTTATTTTAAGCTGAAGTTTGGGGATTATGTCCAGAAAGATAGGTAGTACTAGCATCTTTAGCTGCTTTTCAGAAAGGCACATGCTATTGAACTTCATCCTCTCATAACCTCCTCAAAGGAGTTTGTCCCTACTTGACAGTTGAAGGGATAATTACTGTTCGAGAGAGAAGAGTTGGCTCCAGGCACAAAGTTTTTTGCTGGTCAGGGTCAGATCTAGCAAAATATGTGATGCAGCAAAGTTTATATTCATTGCCCTTCCTCTTCTCAGTTTTGGTCCTTTGCCCCTGGCTCAGCATCACTTCCACCACCAAGATGCTACTTTTGTCTACGAGGAATGATAGATAATTGCAAAGTCATTTCATGGGCTACCCACCTTGGCTATATAGCCTGTTGCAACTCCCAACTACATCTCTCAAGAGGACATACATTTTAATGCTATAAAATTGAGAGGCTGGCAAGGCATGATGACCTGGGTAGGAGGGGTATTTTTTGGGTAGAATTGTGATTCTCAGAGTCCCATAAATATTATCACAATTTGTCACCTTAGAGTTCTTCCAAATTTCTACAGTTTCTGGGATTGGCTTTGGTTTGTGATATGTGTATGAGCAGAAGGGAGATTTCTTAGATCCCTAACATCAGATGGGGTTAGGGTTAGCTTAGAGGACCCTGCTATGCTACCAGATCTTGGGAAGTTGGCTTGTTCAGGCAAGAGTTTTAATTAACTTTCTTTGACTGAAGTCCTTGTTTTTCTTCTAACAAGCCTTCCTCCCCTGAAATATGGGGCCTGGTTTTAACACTAACACCATCTCTAGGACCTTTTAGATTTTTAAATTTATCACTCTGCATTATCTCTATGATCTTTTAAACAGCCCTTTACTGTTGGTAGAGAAACTTACCTAAATTTGCTGACCGTATAACTAAGAGAAACTTTAGATGACCATGCATAAAACAATAAACCAAGTCTAGAAATTAATTTGCTTCTAAAGGGGACCTATTTCCCTTTTCAAGATAAACATATATTGTATACCCTTCCTAACAATAATCTCATTCATTACTCTCATTTGTCTGCTTGAATCCCTCCACTAACATTTCTACCTATACCAGCTCTTTCACCCTTTTCTTTTGCAGTTTTTGCTTCCAACTTTTAATTTAAATTCCACCTAGTATTTTGCAGTCTTTAGATTTTATAGCCCTTCTCTTGAATTTGCCTGCACCTCGTTCCACCCACTTTTAATTTCTCTTCACCACTTACCTCTCTTTACCTGTCTGTTTCTCCAACCTCTTTATTCCCTCTTTTCACATCCAGGCCTGCTCCCATTCCCAACCCATGACTGTGTCTTGCTACCACACCATGTTACCAAGATAACCCCATCTTGAGTTATCCTTTGACTGCTCTGCATTTTCTTTTGCTACTCCTCTTCTTTTTCTGTTCCTCAGGTGGGCATCAACTATCAGCCCCCCACTGTGGTACCAGGAGGGGACCTGGCCAAAGTCCAGAGGGCTGTTTGCATGCTCAGCAACACCACAGCAATTGCAGAGGCCTGGGCCCGCCTGGACCACAAGTTTGATCTCATGTATGCCAAGCGGGCCTTTGTGCATTGGTATGTTGGAGAGGGAATGGAAGAAGGAGAATTTTCTGAGGCCAGGGAGGACCTGGCTGCACTGGAGAAGGATTATGAAGAAGTGGGGACTGATTCATTTGAAGAAGAAAATGAAGGGGAGGAGTTTTAAATATAACACTTTCTCCTTGGCTATGTCTCTTTATTTATACTGCTCCACTCAAAGCACATTCAAATATTCCAAGAATAACGGACTACACTCCCAAGCCCTGCCTAATTTCTGTCTTCCATTTGGAAGAGGTATCTGACACCAGTGCCTGTGGGTAACTGAGCCAAAAATGGATGCTGAACTGTTCAGACCCTCCCTTGGGTAAAAGCAGCTTTGTGTCATTAAAAAAAATTGAGAGTCACTGTCTCTAGGTTAGGATGAGGCCAGGTTACATGTTGCGAAGAGGACTAATCAGGATTTTATTTTATTGTTATTTATTTTTTTAATAATAAATTTATTTTTTATTGGTGTTCAATTTGCCAACATACAGAATAACACCCAGTGCTCATCCCGTCGAGTGCCCCCCTCAGTGCCTGCCACCCATTCACCCCCACCCCCCGCCCTCCTCCCATTCCACCACCCCTAGTTCGTTTCCCAGAGTTAGGAGTCTTTTATGTTCTGTCTCCCTTTCTGATATTTCCTACCCATTTATTCTCCCTTCCCCTCTATTCCCTTTCACTATTAGTTATATTCCCCAAATGAATGAGACTAATCAGGATTTTAAATTCTAGGTTAGTCTGGGCCTACTCCAAAATGCAGCTTACTGGCTGTGGAATGGTAAAACACTCAGAAAGGAAAGATCTGGGCATTGGGAAGATTCCAGGAAGAGATTGGTACTGTTAGAGAATGAGAAACAAGACACACACATTTTCTGCCCTTGTAAAAACACAAATAAATGAGTGAGATAATTCAGGTAGTGTTAACTGATATGAAGTAAAAAGAAAAAAAAAAGCTGTGATGAGAGAAAGTTTCCAGGGGAGTGCTCCTCTAGATTGGGTGATCAGAAAACGCCTCACAGAGATCTGAATGACAGGAGAAAGGCATCGCGTGGAGTTCTGGAGTTAGAGGATGCTGGATATAGAGCAAAACACAGATATGAGGACAAGCTTAGATTGTATGAAGAACATAAAGGAAGTCAATGTGCCTGGAAGATGGTGTGAGATGGGGATGAGATCTAAGAGCCAACCTGGGCCCAGAGCATATTTAGCCTATGTAGACCACGGTAAGGAGTTTAGGTTTTTCTCTATGTGAAATATTTGGAAGGTTTTAAGTACGATATACTATACTATTTTTTTAAAGATTTTATTTATTTACTCATGAGAGGCACAGAGAGAGACAGAGACAGAGACAAAGACACAAGCAGCAGGAGAAGCAGGCTCCACGCAGGGAGTCCGACACGGGACTCGATTCCGGGTCCCCAGGATCACACCCCCAGCGGAAGGTGGCGCTAAACCACTGAGCCACCAGGGCTGCCCTAATATACTATACTTTATATACATGTATACCTTATCTCTAATCTTCCCAACAATCTCAAAATGGATATTCTGCTCATTTTATAGAAGAAACTACAAGCAGAGTTAATATGTTGCACAAAGTAAGAGAACTCAGATAGCAGGGACTACCAGATCTATTGTCTACCCTACACCACTTCTATGCCTTGGTATCTGTGCCCCAGTTCCAACTGTTGCTTCACAAGATGATGGATGGGGGAGAAGCAAAAGTCCATAACATTTACAAAAGAGAAGATGAGTTAATGCATCTCTTTCCTGAAGTAGTCAGCTCTGGTAGGATTTTAGAAAACAAAAAAGCTGTTCTTAAGTAACTATTATTGTTAAGATACCCAGGATTGGGACCATAGTAGGTCCTTGAGTATTAAATGTACATCTTGTTAATTGTTGATTTTCCCTAATTTTTATTGTATATTTTTCTAAGCCCTGAGAAAAACAGAATAAAATGCTCCAAGAAAAGGAAGGTTAGGTAAGAAGTAATGCTAATCACTTCTAGAGGATTGTTTTTAGCTAGACCATACTTTTTTGCTCTTCCATGAAAGTGATCATGGTGCTAAAAAGAAAAAAAAGGAAGTCCAGATCTGCTGTCCATTATGACCTCCCTTGCCTGAGGATCATTCCTTTTTGTAAAGATTCAATCTCAATTAGCCAACATGTTGTTAGTTTCAGATGTATTGTTCAATAATTTATCAGTTACATATAACACTCTGAGGATCATTCCTGTATCAAGTCCCATAAGTATATGCATAGACAAATTTATTAGAAAATTGTATTAGAGAATTAAGGTCAAGAGATCAGGAAGGGGCATATTCTCTCTTGATGGAAGTTGAGAGATCTGCCTATGATTTCAGATAAGCCTCAAAGGAATTCCTTGGTATATATGACCTAATTAGGGAGAAAATAACACACTCTCAAGGCCAGGGTTTAGGGCTGTGGTAAATCACTTATGATGTATTCCTTTCCTCTAGATTTATGTGAATTAGGTTAAATTAACAGGAATGGCAAAGTCACAGAAGTGATGTTTAAGAGATATGAATAAAGGAGGATAGGGCTGCAGGAAAGTTTGAGGGATGATATACAAAGCCTTTGGATGTATTTTCTCATTTCTTTTCTATTTTTCTTCATTTGGTTAAGTCTGTCCAATCATGGGTACCTCCAGCCCCACTCAACTTTTATGACTCTGGTCATGAAGTAGGATTATTTAATTTTAGAACTGGAGTTAAGTATCCCTTCAAAGAGGGTAAATAGGAAAGTGGCTGATTCTGTACCATTCCCTGAGATAGGCATCCTCATAATTCTTTCTCTAGCAGGGGATTAGGAAGAGGCTTCTTAAGATTGTAAAACAAATTTGGCAGATGCAGATAAGACAATTGTACAACAGCCTTTCGCTGGTTGCTTGTTTAGTTCACTGAGTCTGGATTATCCAGGCTCTTGAATCCTCACACCAGCTCTAAGGGGTTTCTAAGTCAATCTCATTTACCAAAAGAAAAAAAAAGGCATTTTTAAAATTACTTTTTAAATACTTTATCCCAGGAATTTAGAAAGGTCCAAAGAAATTCCAAAGAATTTCTAGTGAAATTCTCATTAGTTTTCTGCCCTGATTTCTTTCTTTCTTCTTCCTTTCTTCCTTCCTTCCTTTCTTCTTTCTTTTCTCTTTTTCTTTTTCTTTCTTTCTTCTTTCTTTCTTTCTTTCTTTCTTTCTTTCTTTCTTCTTTCTTCTTCTTCTTCCTTTCTTTCTCTTTCTTTCTTCTCTTTCTTTCTTTCTTTCTTTCTTTCTTTCTTTCTTTCTTTCTCTCTTTCTCTCTCTCTTTCTCTTTCTTTCTTTCTTCCATGGGATGCCTAGGTGGCTCAGTAGTTGAGTGTCTGCCTTGGGCTCAGGGTGTGATCCCAGGGTCCTGGGATGGAGTCCTGCATTGGGCTCTCTGTGAATAGCCTGCTTCTCCCTCTTCCTGTGTCTCTCTCTCTGCGTCTCTCATGAATAAATAGATTATGAGTCTCTTACTTAATATAGTCTAATACAATCACTTTTACCACCTTCCCCAAGTGCTAATACCTTCAAACACTTCCAATTATACTTTTAACCTTTCTGACTCTGCTTTACTGTTCTTTTTTAAATTTTTTATTTATTTTATTTTATTATTTTTAAAGATTTTATTTATTTATTCATGAGAGGCACAGAGAGAGAGAAAGAGAGAGAGGCAGAGACACAGGCAGAGGGAGAGCAGACCCCACGCAGGGAGCCCAATGTGGGACTTGATCCCAGGACTCCAAGATCACGCCCTGATCAGAACAGAACCAAGGCAGGTGCTAAACCGCTGAGCCACCCAGGGATCCCCATGTTCTTTCTTTTTATTTTTTATAAGGATTTAATTATTTATTTTAGAGAGAGAGAGTGCACAATTGGGAGGGGTAGAGGAAGAGGGAGAAAGAATCTCTGGGAGACTCCACTCTGAGTGTGGAGCTCAATGCAGGGCTCCATCTCACAATCCTGAGATCACAACCTGAGCAAAAACCAAGAGTCAGATGCTTAACTGACTACTCCACCCAGATGCCCCCCCCCTCTGAAAACATAGACTCTCTAAGCAGGTTCCATTATTTTACAGTGGGAGGGGAAGAAATAAAAACATAAAATGGTCTTCCTTATAAATGCCAATGCAAAAATCATTAGTAAAATACTATCAAATAGAATTCATACATTGAAAAATATAGCATAACAAAGTGGGATTTATTCTAGGAATTCAACCATAGTTCAATATTAGGAATTCCATCAGTCTTAAAGCTTGCATCTTAGTGGGGAAATAATAAGGCATTTCACTAAGATCAAGAATAAGGCAGAGATACAGAATGCCTAGGATCTCTGCTACTATTTAAATTGTACTGGGAGTATTTGCTAATACATTTAAATGAGGGAAAATAGAAGAATAATAGTTGGAAACGAAGAAGTAAAACTATTTCTATTTGTAGATGATATGATGGTACATTTGGAAAGCCCTATTCTCTAAGACTAACTTCAAATATGTCAGTATGGTAGCAGAGTATTAAATTAACTTCCAAGAATTAATAGGCTTGATTTAGCAAATACAATAATTGGTTACTGGACTCCTCCATTAACAGCAGAAACAAAAAAATACTTAGAAATAACAAGTTAACTAGAAACAGAAGGTTTTATGAGAAAACTTTAAATTCAAAGATGCAAAAATAGACAAGCAAATTTAAATATATTTCTTATTATTGGATAGTAACACATTATTCTCCTTGAGTTAATTTATAAATTTAACGTAATGCAATAAAAATGCCCATTGCTTTTTCTTAAAAAGTATTTTTTTCTTTAAAAAAAATCTTTATTGTGAGAGAGATTCACAAGAAGTTGCAAAAATGGTACAGAGAGGTTTACCCAGTTTCCTCCATCAATTGTATTTTACATAATATCAAATTTGGGAAATTGATGTTGACACCATTTTTGGGCATATCTCTATGTCACTTTGTCACATACGTAGATTTGTGTAATTACCACTCCAGTCAAGATAAGGAACTGTTCCCTCACCACAAAGACCTCTCTCCTGCTACCCCCTTGTATTCCTACTCATCCTCCTCCATTAACCTTTAACCATTGGAAATCACTAATTTGTTTCCCATCTCCATAGTTTTGTTACTTTGAAATGCTATATATGGGGTTGATATGATCATGTGATTTTCTTCTTCAGCCTGCTAATATGGTGGATTACATTGACTTTTGAATATTGAACCATCTAAAAGTCTAAAAGTTGGGTCTGTCCCTGGGTTAAAGGTGCACAAGTGGTGAAGTAGGGTGGAATCCCAAGTGGGACAGTATGATCTCAGGATCCCAGGGTCACAAAAAGAATGAGGATGCCTGAGTTCCCAAGCATTGGTGCAGGGAATCTGGCTGGAAGCAGTGAGTCTAGGTGTTGGATTTCCACTTAGTGTTGCCATAGTAAGCCACTGCTGGTCAGATGACTGCTTTCTAGGAGGGCCCAGCAAAAGACAGAAGCAGGGCAAAACCTCCTTCACTCTCCAGGGAGGAATGGCACAGGTTCAAGATGTAGGAGTACACAAAATTTGGAGTCCTGAAACTCAGTCATGTGCCTGAGATAAAAATGCTCGATCACAGGTTGGGTGAATACAGAGTTAGGACAGAAACCAGGTTGATGAGTGACTGACTGCTTTTCTGTGAGGGCTCACTGAAGAGTGAGTAGTGCGAACTTTCAATTCTAGGATGAGATCTCAGGTGGATGACCTGTAATCCTGTCCATTGGTGCTGAAAGGCTTCAGAGAGCAAAACAGCACCATATAGTGCAATTCAGAGCCCTTTACACTGAGCCCAGCTCTCTGGCAACGGAGGCCCATTACCACCAGGATGAGGACACCTGTGAGATCCCTAAAGGACCAGCAGGAACAACTGTTTAGTACCAAGTTGACTTTTTAAAGAAACTGCAAAGCTTCAGCTCTTGGGGAAAACAGTATATAGCAACTGTGGTTTTAAAATTCTTTAGTCTTCCAGTATTATTTTTTTCAGCTATTTTCTTATTTTATCAATTTTTAATTTTAATTTTTATATATGTGTTATATACATATTATTTTTGGTTTCCTTTCATTACATTTTATTTTCTTTTTGTACATATGTAAGTTTTTCTTTCTTTCCTATTTTGGGATCTAGTTTCTATTAACAAGTAGACCAAATACACCTAGGATCTAGTTTTTTGTTTTGTTCTGCTTTGTTTTTTGTTTGATTTTTCTTTTTCCTTTTTCTGGTTTGTTTTGTTCTTTTTCCATTGTTGTTGTTGTTACTGTTGTCTTTTTCTCTTTCTTTCTTCTATTTTTCTAGACATAATAGCAGGATGGAGAAACCCCAAAAGAAAACAGGAGGGAGTACCCACTGCCAGGGATTTAATCAATATGGGTATAAATAAGATGTCAGAACTAGAATTCACAACAATGGTTATAAAGATGTAGCTGGGCTTGATAAAAGCATATAGGAGAGTAAAGAATTCCTTAATGCAGAAATAAAAGTCTCTAATCAGGCCAAAAATAAAAATGCTATTACAGAGATGCTCTAACGGTTAGGATAAAGGAAGCAGAAGAGAGAGTCAGGAATATAGATGACAAAATGATGGAGAATGAAGAATCTGAGAAAAAGAGAGGAAAACAACTACCAGATCATGAAGGCAGGATTTGAGAACTCAGGATTCCATAAAGTGAAATAATATTCAAATAATAGGGGTCCCAGAAGAGAAGGAGGAGAGAAGGAAGAGAGAATGAGTGGGACAGAAGTTTTATTTGAACAAATTATAATGGAGAACTTCCCTAATCTGGGGAAGGAAATAGGCATTCAAATCCAGGAGAGAACCCCCCTCAAAATCAATAAAAATAGATCAACATCGACATATAAGAGTGAAGCTTGCAAATTTCAAAGATGGGGAGAAAACCCTGAAAGCAGCTCAGGACAACAGGTCCTTAACCCACAAGGGTAGAAACAGAAGGTTGGCAGCAGACCTATCCACAGAGATCCAGCGAGACAAAAAGGACTGGCATGATACAGTCAACATGCTAAATGCAAAAAATATGCAGCCAAGAATACTTTATCCAACATGACTGTCATTCAGAATACAGAGTGGATAAAGAGTTTCCAGGACAAACAAGAACTAGAGGAATTTGTGAACACTAAACCAGCCCTACAAGAATTATTGAAGGGGAATTCTTTGAGTGAATAGAGAGCCCAAAAGTAACAAAGACCAGAAAGGAACAGAGATAATCTAGAGAAACAGCAACTTTACAGGTAATACAATGGCACTAACTTCATATCTTTCAATAATTACTCTGGATGTAAATGGATTAAATACTCCAATCAAAAGACATAGGGTATCAGAATGGATAAAAACACAAGACCCATGGTGATGCTGCTTACAAGAGACTCATTTTATAAGATTTTTTATTTTTTTATTCATGAGAGAGACAGAGCGAGAGCGAGAGAGAGACATAGACAGAGACAGAGACACAGGCAGAGGGAGAAGCAAGCTCCATGCAGGGAGCCTGACGTGGGACTTGATCCAGGATCTCCAGGATCACACCCTGGACTGGAGGCAACGCTAAACCGCTGAGCCACCAGGCTGCCCAGAGACCCATTTTGACCCAAAGACACTTCCAGATTGAAAGTGAGGGGGTGGAGAACAATTTATCATGACAATGGACATCCAAAGAAAGCTGGAGTAGCCATCCTTATGTCAGATAAAATAGATTTTAAACCAAAGACTGTAATGAGACATGAAGAAGAACACTATATCATAATAAAAGGGCCTGTCCAACAAGATCTAGTAATTGTAAATATTTATGCCCCTCACTTGGCAGCAGCCAATCATATAAACCAATTAATAACAAAATTAAAGAAACTCATAGGTAATAATGTAATAATAGTAGGGGATTTTAGCACCCTGCTCACAGCAATGGACAGATGATCTAAGCAGAGGATCAACAAGGACACAAGGGCTTTGAATGACATACTGGACAGGACGGACTTAACAGAAGAATTAATACCTATTTTTATGAAACTGTTCAAAATATAGAAATGGAAGGACAACTTCTAAACTCATTCTATGAGGCCAGCATCACCCTTGTCCCAAAACCAGGCTAAGACCCCACCAAAAAGGGGAATATCAGGGACCAATATCCCTGATGAACATGGATGCAAAAATTCTCACCAAGATACTAGCCAAGAGGATCCAACAGTACATTAAAGTATTGTTTACCAGGACCACGTAGGATTTTTCACAGACCTGGATCAAATAATCCTAAATTTTTTATGGAACTAGAAAAGACCCCGAATAGCCAAAGGGATGTTGAAAGAGAAAACCAATGCCAGGGGCATCACAATGCTGGACTTCGAGCTGTATGACAAAGCTGTGATCAAGATGTGCCTATTTCTTGGGCACCATCAAGTGTGGTCCTGGCACAAAAACAGACACATAGATCAATGGAACAGGATAGAGAACCCAGAAATGGACTTCAACTCTATAGGCAACTAATAGTCAACAAAGCAGGAAAGAATATCCAATGGGAAAAGGACAGTCTCTTCCATAAATGATGTTGGGAATATTGGACAGCCACATGCAGAAGTATGAAACTGGACCATTCTCTTACACCACACACAAAGATACACTCAAAATGGATGAAAAGAATGAAACTGGACCATTCTCTTACACCACACACAAAGAGACACTCAAAATGGATGAAAGATCTAAATGTGAGACAGGGAATCATCAAAATCTTAGAGAAGAACACAGGCAACAAACTTTTTGACCTTAGGTGCAGCAACTTCTTGTAAGACACATCTCCAGAGGCAAAGGAAACAAAAGCAAAAATGAACTATTAGGATTTCATTAAGATAAAAAGCTTCAGGGATCCCTGGGTGGCGCAGCGGTTTAGCGCCTGCCTTTGGCCCAGGGCACGATCCTGGAGACCCGGGATCGAATCCCACGTCGGGCTCCCAGTGCATGGAGCCTGCTTCTCCCTCTGCCTGTGTCTCTGCCTCTCTCTCTCTCTCTCTCTCTCTCATTCTCTGTGTCTCAAATAAATAAATTAAAAATATTAAAAAAAAAAAGATAAAAAGCTTCAGCACAGCAAAGGAAAGAGTAGACAAAACCAAAAGAAAACCTACAGAATGGGAGAAGATAATTGCAAATGACTTATCAGTAAAGGGCTAGTACCCAAGATCTGTAAGGAACTTACCAAACTCAACACCCTCCACCCCCCCAAAAAAAAATTCCAGTCAAGAAATGGGCAGAAGAGGGATCCCTGGGTGGCGCAGCGGTTTGGCGCCTGCCTTTGGCCCAGGGTGCGATCCTGGAGACCCGGGATCGAATCCCACGTCGGGCTCCCGGTGCATGGAGCCTGCTTCTCCCTCTGCCTGTGTCTCTGCCTTTCTCTCTCTCTCTCTCTCTCTCTCTCTCACTCTCACTGTGTGCCTATCATAAAGAAAAAAAAAAAAAGAAATGGGCAGAAGACATGAATAGATATTTCTCCAATGAAGACCTACACATGGCCAACAAGCACATGAAAAACTGCTCCACATCACTTAGCATCAGGGAAATACAAATTAAAACTGCAATCAGATGCCAGTTCATACTGCTGAGAATGGCTAAAATTAACAAGACAAGAAACAACAAATGTTGAGGAGAATGTGGAGAAAGGGGAACCCTCTTGCACTGTTGGTGGGAATGCAAACTGGTGCAGCCACTCTGGAAAATAGTATGGAAGTTTCTCAAAAGATTAAAAATAGAGCTACCCTATGACCCAACAATTGCACTATAGGTATTTTTTCCAAAGGA
The DNA here is from genome assembly GCF_048164855.1 of Canis lupus baileyi. Lineage (NCBI taxonomy): Eukaryota > Metazoa > Chordata > Mammalia > Carnivora > Canidae > Canis > Canis lupus. The sequence goes on from NC_132862.1 coordinate 46,107,609, forward strand.
TACAGCATAGTGATTGGAAGGGGCACTGCATCTCAATGTTTGTAGCAGCAATATCTACAATGGCCAAAGTATGGAAAGGGCCCAGTTGTTCATGGAGAGATGACTGGATAAAGAAGAACTGGTGTATATAAACACAAAGGAATATGACTCAGCCATCCAAAAGAATGAAATCTTGCTATTTGCAAGGATGTGGATGCAACTAGAGGGTGTTATGCTAAGCAAAATAAGTCAGAGAAAGACACCTAACTTCTGATCTCATTCATGTGGAATTTAAGGAACAAAACAGATGAACATAGGGGAAGGGAAGGAAAAATAAAATAAGATAAAAACAGAGAGGGGAAAAAAAAACAGAGAGGGAAGTAAACCATAAGAGATTCTTAATTCTAGGGAACAAACTGAGGGGTGGTTGGTGGGGGGATTGGGTAACTGGGTGATGGGCATTAAGCAGGTCACTTGATGAAATGAGCACTGGGTGTTATATGCAACTGATGAATCACTGAATTCTACCTCTGAAACCTATAAAAATTCTGGATATAATCTAGATATTCTTCAACATATGGATCATTAAACAAATTGTGGTACCATGGAATACTACTCAGCAATAAAAAGGAACAAAGTGTTGATATACTCAATAATCTGGATATGTCTTCAGAGAATTACTGTGTGAAAAAAGAACTATTCCAAAGTTTACATACTGTGTGATTCCAAATACATGACAAAGTAGTGAAAAGGGGAACAGATGAGTAATACCAGATGAGGAGAAGGCAGGGCAGGAAGGAATTAGGTGTGGGTATAAAAGTGCAACATGAGGAATTTTTAAAAAGATTTTATTTATTTATTCATGAGAGAGAGAGAGGCAGAGACACAGGCAGAAGGAGAAGCAGGCTCCCTGCAGGGAGCCCGATGTGGGACTCAATCCCAGCACCCCAGAATCATGCCCTGAGCCGAAAGCAGATGCTCAACCACTGAGCCACCCAGGTGTCCCAACATGAGGGATTCTTGTGTTGATGGAAACATCCTGTACTGACATTGACTGCATGGGTGTCAATACTGTGGTTTTGATGTATGCCATAGTTTTACAGGATGAGAAAAGTGAAATTTCTCTGCTGTATTTCTACATGTACTGTGACTCTACAATTATCTCAAAATATAACATTTAATAATAAAAAACCCAAATGAATAATATTATGGCTTGGATTCTCTACAGGTAAAAAAGAGTTAATATAAAGGACAAGTTGGGATAATTGGCAACATTTAAATATTTACTGTATACATTAGAAAATTGTATTGTATCAATATTAAATTTCCAGATTTTGACAATTGCCCTTGCTTTATGTAAGAAAATTTCTTTGATCTTAGGAAATACTTTGGATTATCTAGGGGTGGTGAATCTTGATATGCAATTTCCTCTCAAATAGTTCAGCAAACAAAACAACACTGATGTAAAATATATACAGGGTGTGTGTGTGTGCGTGTGTGTACACAAGAGGGAAAAGCAACTGTACTGCAATGTTAATACTAAGTAAAGAGTATATGGGGTATTGTAATATTTTTGTAACTTCTCTGTTTATTTTCCAAATATAAAATATTTGATTTAAAGAGTCCTCCATTAAGGCAATAAATTGCCAGAGGATACAGAATAATTTAGGAAAGGTAATAGATGCTAACCAGTACTGTTTTAGTTCCACCCTGTCATCCATGCCAGGAAATTGAAACTTAAGAGTTCTGTTGACAGCTTCAATTTATCTCCACTCACTTCTTCTTAAGAGAATATGTTTGTTTACCCAAAGGAATTCTATGAGAGAGATTCAATCTATATACCTGAAAAGCAAATGTATAATTTGTTTTAGGAACCATGCAAAATAAAATAAAATTTAAAATAAAAAAGCACATCTTGATAAAATGCAGAGGAAAATAGACAAGTTGTGGAGAGAAAAAGAGCAAACCGGTCACCTGAAAATAGATGTGTTTGTGGACAAATGAGCTATGGAAAGAACTACCAATTATGTACTTTATTAGTCATTGATTTTTTTCCTTTTTCTTTTTTTAAAAAATTTATTCATGAGACACACACAGAGAGAGAGAGAGAGAGAGAGAGAGAGAGAGAGAGAGGCAGAGACACAGGCAGAGGGAGAAGCAAGCTCCATGCAGGGAGCCTGAAGTGGGACTGGATCCCGGATCTCCAGGATCAGACCCTGGGTTGAAGGCGGCGCTAAACTGCTGAGCCACCTGGGCTGCCCATTTTTCCTTTTTCTTAAAACACCACTTGCCCCTATCCCATGCAAAAAGTCCGTCCTTTTCCTAGAACAAAAATTAGCATCAGGTTCTATAAATTGTTCATCATTTTTGACAATTAACTTTTCTCTAAGGAGAATAACTAGATAATCCCATAAAGTCAGCCAAGCTTCTTCCTCTCTGACCAAATTTTTAGGCAGAATTTCAATTTTAGCACTTAGGTGTGGCTTTTTGTCTTGCACTTTAAATTAAAAAGGGAAAAGAGAACGAAATCCATTAGCAATTTTCAGTGACACTGTGCAAGCTACAGAAAATACTTCTCAGGGCCCAAACTTTATTTTGAAACCATTATTACTCAGGTTCAATTTAAACTCTTTCTTGCAGTATTTACCCCAAAGATACAGATGTGGTGAAACACGGGGACACCTGCACCCCAAAGTTCATTGCAGCAATGTCCACAATAGCCAAACTGTGGAAGAAGCCTCCATGTCCTTCCACAGATGAATAGATAAAAAGACGTGGTCTATGTATACAATGGAATATTACTCAGCCATCAGAAGAGATGAATACCCATCATTTGCTTCAAAATGGATAGAACTGGAAGGTATTATGCTGAGTGAAGTAAGTCAGTGGGAGAAGGTCAATCATATGGTTTCACTCATACGGGGAATATAAGAAATAGTGAAAGAGATTATAAGGGAAGGAGAGTAACTAAGTGGGAAAAATTAGAGGGAGACAAACCACGAGAGACTCCTAACTCTGGGAAACAAACAAAGGGTTGTGGAAGGTGAGGTGGGTGGGGGATGGGGTAATGGGTGATGGGCACTGAGGAGAGCACTTGATGGGATGAGCCCTGGGTGTTATATTATACGTTGGCAAATCAAACTTCAATAAAAAAAAATGAAAAAAAAAAAAACCCTCTTTCTTGCCTAGTTTTGAGAAATGTCAACCAGTGCGTTCAAAGAGCACCATCTTGTTAGATCTCACCACCCTAAGTTCTAAGGAGGAGTAAATAGTTGACTTCTTTCCCCCTTTTCCCACTGTCCCATGTCTGTCCTCTGCTGGCTCCTCAGAGTGGCAGCAGGACACAGCACAAAGACGTCGTCCTGGGCGCCACATCTCAGTGAACCTACAGCCATTGAGTTCACGATGCACGATTTTGTGATAATGAAAGACAAAATGTGACAAACGACTGTAAGGCGCATCCTAATTACCAGGATCCTAAAGTGTCAAAAAAAAAAAAAAAAGACCCCTGTATTCTTGGACTTTCAGGCAAAGGGCAAGGACCGCAAGGACCGCAAGCACAGCACAGATCTTTATTTATTTTTTATTTTTTTATTTTTATAAATTTATTTTTTATTGGTGTTCAATTTGCCAGCATACAGAATAACACCCAGTGCTCATCCCGTCAAGTGCCCCCCTCAGCGCCCATCACCCAGTCCCCCCACCCCCGCCCTCCTCCCCTTCCACCACCCCTAGTTCATTTCCCAGAGTTAGGAGTCTTTATGTTCTGTCTCCCTTTCTGATATTTCCCACACATTTCTCCTCCCTTCCCCTCTATTCCCTTTCACTATTATCTATATTCCCCAAATGAATGAGACCATATAATGTTTGTCCTTCTCCGACTGACTTACTTCACTCAGCATAATACCCTCCAGGTCCATCCACGTCGAAGCAAATGGTGGGTATTGGTCGTTTCTAATGGCTGAGGAATATCCCATTGTATACATAAACCACATCCTCTTTATCCATCATCTTTCGATGGACACCGAGGCTCCTTCCACAGTCTGGCTGTTGTGGCCATTGCTGCTAGAAACATCGGGGGGCAGGTGTCCCGGCGTTTCACTGCATCTGCATCTCTGGGGTAAATCCCCAGCAGGGCAACCGCTGGGTCGCAGGGCAGGTCTATCTCTAGCTCTTCGAGGACCCTCAGCTTCCCAGAGTGGCTGCCCCAGGTCACGGTCCCACCAACAGCAGCACATCTTCCCAAGGGCACACGTGTGGCTCCCGGGGTCGCCTCAGCAGCCCCCCAGGACGGCGGTCGCCGGGTCCCCGAGCCCCCGGGGAGGGCGGGGCGTCCCGGGCGCGACGTGCCCCACACGCGGAGGCCGCCTGCGCAGCCCGCCTCTCGCTGAGTTTCGCTTTCGGTTCTGCGGGAAACGAAAGCTGCGCGGCCGCAGGGGGCGGGGCGGGGCGGGGCGGGCGGGGGCGCGGGCGCGGGCTCGAGCTGCGCCGGGAACGCAGGGCGCCGTCCGGCCGTGCGCTCCCAGCGGCGTCTTGGCGAGCTCGCTGCAGGCAAGAGCAGAGAAGGCTTTTTCGAGGCTCCCTAGCATCGAACTTCGCAGCGGACGTTTGGCTGTCTCGTGGAACTTGAGGCAAGTTGGGCGCTAAATTCTCATCCAGACAAGTCGTTAAAATTGTTCTGTAATTTGCCTTTTCCCTCTCAACAGTATACGATGGACCTCTTTTCATAGCAAAACATAGATACATCAACCTCATTTAGAAAAATTGGTACATGATACTTATTTAAACAATTCATAGACATTAGGTTGTTTCCAGTTTTTATTGGTATAGATGATGCAGCAGTGGATATCATTTTATGTACACATTCATGTGAATATACAAATATATTTGTGAAAAATTCCTAGAGGTGGAATTGCTCAGTCAGCGGGTGTATATATTGAGAAATTTGAAAGATTTTGTCAAAATGTGCAAATCAGAGTATTTTAATCTTGATCTTCCTCCAACCTCTTTGCCTTTTTTTTCCTGGAAGAGAACTAAATTTAGATCTATTGAAACATAAAACTTCATTCCATAACTCTTGAAAATATGGGTTTCAGAGTGTTGGAAAATTAAAGCAGTAGCTTTAACTGCATATTTTATAGCAGTGAGGTAGTTATACTTTGAAATTACTCCAGAAAAACAAAGCAGTTATTTTCTTAGTATTTTATTTAAAATTTTTAGAGGGGGGAAGGGGCATTGGAAGAGAGAGAGAAAATCTTAAGCGGGCTCCACCCTGAGTGCAGAGCCCAAGGGGGGGGGGGGCTCAATCTCAGGACCCTGCAATCCTGACCTGAGCCAAGATCAAGACTCAGAGGCTTAACCAACTGAGCCACCTGGGTGCCCCTTAAATAAGACAAATGTTTAAAAACATTTCTTTATAGTGTTATGTGGTGGCAGAGTGAGGTGGGGAGGAGGTTTAGATCTAGATACCTAGGCTATCTAATGTGTTCATAGGAACAAAATAAGTAGGAGGGAGTAGGAGAGCAGTTCCATCTTGATTTATGGAGCACTATCAAAGAACTTTAAAAAAAGTTTTTTTTTTTCCTTTTTTCACTATTAATAATGTTGTGCTTTTGGCACTTTTACACAATGATGGGCTTGCAAAGGGGAAATACTTAACATGTACACAGCCTCAAAGAAGATAAATCCTAATGCCTTCCACATGAGTTGATTCTTTTGGAGAGAGTAGTCTCAAGATTCATTCCGTCTTATTTGGGATTTCATCTGGTGTGCTCTAAGCGGTGTACACAGCACATCACCACTACTCAAGAAGCAAAACACATGATTAAGGATAAGGCCTAAATTTGTTGTTGCCATGATGATTTGGATTTGGAAGACTGTGATATGGTTTGTATCATGTCATAGGCATGTTAATTTTGTTCCTTTTAGGCCATTTAAAGACAGTCAGTTTTCCTGACTGGAGAGCCTAGTTGTGGTGAAGAGCCCAGCCCAGGTAGAGACCCAGACCACTCAGTTTTCCTGCATCACATTTTTTTGATGTTTCTTGGAAGACTGATTGATTCTGTGGCCACAGTGATGGTGGACTTAGACCTGCTTCTATCATTCACATCTCCTACTTATTTTAAGGATAAAAATTTGAGGGAGGTTGGGGGCCAAATTAGTTTAGTTCTTTGAAACCAAAAAGCATTTAAAAAATAATGGACTGTATTTAGAGCAATTTGAGGTTCACAGCAAAGTTGAACAAAGTTGGGAGGTACAGAGTTCCCACAGATCATTCCCTCCCTCTGCCACATCGAGACCATTATTAACACCTGGCACCAGAGTGATACATTTGCTGCAATTAATGAGCCTACGGTGACACCATCATTATCACCAAAAGTTCATACTTTACAACATGGTTCACTCTTGGTGTCATATGGGTTTTGACAAATGTATAATGACGAGTATCTACCATTATAGTATCATACAGAATAATTTCACTGCCCTAAAAATCCTATGTTGGAGCAAACTTTTTGAGTCAGGGCTTGAGTTTAAAAATTCAGTTTCCTTGAAATAAAACCATCTTTTTTTCTCTGGTTGATGCTTCTTGCCACCTTCTTAGTTCAACCGCATGTTCTCTGATCACTCTGCCTTTCTCCAACCTTCTTAGACCTCTAGGTTTCATTTTCCTTCCTTTTGTAGCCACACCTACCTGTTTCCCCTCTATGATCAGCTCTGACGATTGCCCTTTTGGAATCTGACCTGCCAGCTTACCCAAATGATACTCTTCACTGGGTTTTACTGCTATATTGGGCTGACATAAATAGTTTTGAGGGCTTAGTGGAGTATAGAACAATGTCTCTGGAAAACACAGGCTGGTCCTGTTCTACTCTGTTTCATCAGATTTCCCTCAGTGTGGTCTTAGAATCCTATTTCTTGCTCAAGGAATTGCCAGCTGCCATCATTTCTTTCTTAGTTTAAACCCTTCAGGATGAGCCTTATAAGACTATGAGACTATTTTTTATTTATTTAATTTATTAAGGGACTATTTATTTTTTAATATTTTTTATTTTTTTAAAAGATTTTATTTATTCACGAGACACACACACACAGACACAGAGGCAGAGACACAGGCAGAGGGGGAAGCAGGCTCCCTGTGGGGAGCCCAATGCGGAATTTGATCCCAGGACTTCGGGGCTACATCCTGAGCTGGAGGCAGATGCTCAACCATTGAGCCACCTAGGCGTCCCTTTAATTTTTTTTTTGTTTTGAGTAATCTCTGCACCCAACATGAGGCTTGAATTTACAACCCCAAGGTCAGGAGTCCCATGCTCTACTGACTGAGCCAGCCAGGTGAAGAGACTATTAAGACTGCTTATGACTGTTGAAAATAAATGCCAAGTAAAAGAGGTCATAATCTGGGTCATTTAACTTGATTTATTAATATATGCCAATTATATGTTTAGGTGTTTTCCAATTTCAGATTTTCACGTTTGCTTTACATTTTGTAAAAGAATTAAGAAAAAGAAATTCTAACAATTCTTCTCATTCTTAACTTGTTAATTTTTTGGAATTTGGAATAGGAACACTATTGCCAAAAAGTTCCTTTAAGAGATATTAAATCTGTCCCCTAAATGAATTATTGCTTATTTTAAAATTGCATATTAATTAATTACAAGAAGTTTGGAAATTAAGAGAAATAATTTTTTAAAAATGATTTGTAATCCCACCAGTGAGAATCACTTTTAATGACATTTTTGGCATATTTCATCCAGGCTTTCCTCTCTCTCTTAGTTCTATTTATGTTTAAAAAATTAAGTTAATACCATGTGATTTTTTTAATAATTTCTTTTTTATTCAGTGAAATATTAGTCATTTTCCCATCTTTCTTAGTCTAAAATGATTTTAATGTCACTATAGTATTTCATTTTATTAGTGTGTCATAATTTACTTAACTTTTATTGTTGAATTTTTTTTTTCTTTTGGCCAATGTAAGTAGTGCTTTAGCTCTTAGATTTGAAAGCATCCTTTTATTTTTTTTGTCAGTTGACAACAACAAAAAAATCCCCCTTTGAAATATCATCTAATGTTAATTAAGGAGGAACAAAAAGATATTTAAAAGAACAGACAAAATGGTAATAGAGTGATTTCACTCTCCTAAATGCTGCTTTTCCTCATCAGTGTTTCATTTTATTTGTAAAACGCGTAAGGAAAATAGGCCATAAAAATGAATCTCTTAAATAGATCTTTATATGTATCTCTGATTATTTTTTATTTATTAAGTTTTTATTTTAATTCCAGTATAATTGACATAGTGTTTTATATTACTTTCAGGTGTACAATATAGTGATTCAGTAATTCCATACATCATCCACTGCTCATCACAAACAAGTGCACTCCTTAATCCCCATCACCTATTCCACCCATCAACTATTTTCTTAATCAGTATTAATTGGTACTCTTTCAGCTACAAGTAACAGGAAGCTTTTCCTTTCTTCCTTTTATTTTTTTAAGAGTTTATTTATATATGTTCATGAGAGACAGAGAAAGGCAGAGATATAGGCGGAGGGAGAAGCAGGCTCCCCGCAGGAAGTCTGATGTAGGTCTCAGTCCTGGGACTCTGGGATCACGTCCAGAGCCAAAAGCAGACGCTCAACCACTGAGCCACCCCGGTGCCCCAGAAAGCTTTTTCAAAGTAATTTTATTTTATTTTTAAAGTTTTTGTTTATTTATTCATGAGAGACAGAGGCAGAACATAGGCCAAGAGAGAAGCACACTCCAGGGAGCCCGATGTGGAACTCTATCCCAAGACTACAGGATTATTCTCTGGGCTGAAGGCAACCACTGAGCTGCCCAGGCTTCCCGCAAAGCAATTTTAAAAACAGCTGAGGAGGGGCACCTGGTGGCTGAGTCAGTTAAGTGTTTGCCTTCAGCTCAAATCATGACCCTGGGGTCCTGAGATCGAGTCCTGGGTCAGGCTCCTTGCTCAGTGGGGAGTCTGCTGCTTCTTCTCCCTTTGGCCCTCCCCCTGCTTGTGTTGAAGTGTTCTTTCTCTCAAATGAATGAATTAATGAATGAATTAATGAATGAATAAAATGTTAACAAAACAAAAACCAAATCAGCAGAGAGCCTGAGTGGAGAAATTTGGTGGGGGGGCAGCTTGAGGGCTTCTCTTGGCCTCAGAATTCTGTCTCAGATTCTTTCCCATCTCTTGGTTCTGTTTCCTGTTAGTGGCTCTTCTTTGGCTGGTGGATTTTCTTTCTTTTGTAGGAAGGATGATCTGATTTATGTTTTCCCAGCTCAGAATGCCATCTGACAAGTCTAAGGGTTGATGATGATCAGCTCTGATTAGATCACATGACCATTGCTAAAACAGCCACTCAGGACACCATGAGGGCAGACCTGGATCATATTTGAGCCAGAGAGTGGGTGTGAGCAGTTGGGATGAGCTCTACCTAATCATCAAAGTATGAAAATGGAGATATTTTTTATTTTTATTTTTATTTTTTTATATGATAAATGTATTTTTTATTGGTGTTCAGTTTGCCCACATACAGAATAACACCCAGTGCTCATCCCCTCAAGTGCCCCCCTCAGTGCCCATCACCCATTCACCCCCACCCCCCACCCTCCTCCCCTTCCACCACCCCTAGTTCGTTTCCCAGAGTTAGGAGTCTTTATGTTCTGTCTCCCTTTTGGATATTTCCCACACATTTCTTCTCCCTTCCCTTATATTCCTTTTCACTATTATTTATATTCCCCAAATGAATGAGAACATATAATGTTTGTCCTTCTCCGATTGACTTACTTCACTCAGCATAATACCCTCCAGTTCCATCCACGTTGAAGCAAATGGTGGGTATTTGTCGTTTCTAATGGCTGAGGAATATTCCATTGTATACATAAACCACATCTTCTTTATCCATTCATCTTTTTTTTTTTTAAAAGAAAAGGTGATTTTGCTACCTAAAGGCGGGGCAGTGGGCTGGCAGAAATGACAGGTGTTGACTGATCATTGTTGAGGTTGTAATACATGTTGCCAAATTTGTGTCAAGGCTGGCTGTAGCAGCTTTTACTCCCAATGGCAGAGTGTGGAATACTTGTAAAATGGGTAAGTATGGAAAGTTGGTTGGTACCGCTAGACCTGCATCCAAAAGCTTTGTATCTTCCATATCTTTACAAATAAGCAACATGAGGTTTTCACTAATGACTTCCTTAAATGCAAGTAAAACAACCAGGAAATCATGCACTTTTAGAGAAACTAACACAGAACAATTTTCATGTAACTAATTAAAAGGTTGTCATCTGGCATTGAATCCTGTATGTCACTGGTCAACCCTTGACATCCTAAGCTTCTTTAGTACTTGCTGTCTAGAACATTTTCTAAAGCTTTAAGGCATATGTACATAGCCAGAAATCTTGTCGAACTGCAGATTCAATTCCATAGGCCTGAGTGGGGACTAACAAATGCTTTTTAATAGACTGCCAGAAAATGCTGATGTTGCTGGTCCGGAGACCTGCTTTTCTTTTCTCTTTAAAAAAATTTTAATTTAAATTCAATTTAGGGGAATCCCTGGGTGGCTTGGCAGTTTGGTGCCTGCCTTCGGCCCAGGGCGTGATCCTGGAGTCCCACATTGGGCTCCCTGCATGGAGCCTGCTTCTCCCTTTGCCTGTGTTTCTGTCTCTCTCTCTCTCTCTCTCTCTCTCTCTGTCTCTCATGAATAAATAGATAAATAAAAAATCTTTAAAAAATGAATTCAATTTAGTTAACAAATACTATATAATTAGTTTCAGTGGTAGAGGTTAGTGATTCATCAGTTGCTTATAACATCCAATGTTCATTACATTAAGTGCCCTCCTAATGCCTATGACCCAATTACCCCATCCTCCCCCACCTCCCCTCCAGCAGCCCTCAGTTTGTTTCCTATAGTTAAGAGTCTCTCATGTTTTTTTTCCCTTTCTGTTTTTATCTTATTTTTCCTTCCCTTCCCCAATGTTCATTTGTTCTATTTCTTAAATTCCACATATGAGTGAAATCAGATGGTATTTGTCTTTCTCTGACTGACTTATTTTGCTTAGCATAATACCCTCTAGTTCTATCCATGTTGATGTAAATGGTAAGTATTCATTTTTAGTGGCTGAGTAATATTCCATTATATATCTATATATCTATTTCTATTTCTATTTCTATATCATCTATCTCACTTCTTCTTTTTCCAGTCATCTGTTGATGGATATTTCAGCTCTTCCCATAGTTTGGCCATTGTAGACATTGTTGCTATAAACATTGTGGTGCATATGCACCTTCAAATCAATGTTTGTATCCTTTGGATAAATACCCAGTAGTACAATTGCTGGGTCAGAGGGTAGCTCTATTTTTAACTTTTTGAGGAACCTCCACACTGTTTTTCCAGAGTGGCTGCACCAGTTTGCATTCTCACCAACAGTGTAAGACGGTTCCCCTTCACATCCTTACCAACATCTGTTGTTTCCAGAGTTGTTCACTTTAGCTGTTCTGAGAGGCCTGAGGGGTATCTCACTGTGGTTTTGATATGTATTTCTCTGATGGGAAGTGATACGGAGCATTTTTCATGTGTCTGTTGGCCATGTGTAGGTCTGCTCTGGAGAAATATCTGTCCAGGTCTTCTGCCCATTTCTTGACTGTAATTTTTGTTTTTTGGGTGTTGAGTTTGATAAGTTCTTTATAGATTTTGGATACTAGCCCTTTGTCTGATTTGTCACTTGCAAATATCTTCTCCCATTCTGTAGGTTGCCTTTTAGTTTTTTCACCTGTTTCCTTTGTTGTGCTGAAGCTTTTTATCTTGACGAAGTCCCAATAGTTCATTTTTCCTTTTGTTTTTCTTGCCTTTAGACACATCTTCCAAAAAGTTGCTGCAGCTGAGGTCAAAAAGGTTGTTTCCTGTGTTCTCCTGTACGATTTTGATGGATTTCTATTTTACATTTAGATCTTTCATCCATTTTAAGTTTATTTTTGTGTATGGTGTAAGAAAGTGGTCCAGTTTCATTCTTCTGCATGTTGCCGTCCACTTTTCCCAACACCATTAGTTGAAGAGACTTTTTTTCCATTGGACATTCTTTCCTTCTCTGTTGAATATTACTTGACTATAGAGTTGAGGGTCCATTTCTGGGTTCTCTATTCTGTTTCATTGATCTATGTGTATGTGTTTGTGCCAGTACCACACTGTCTTGATGACCACAGCCTTGTAAAGTAGCTATATTATGATATGATATGATGTGATATGAGAACATTGTGATACCCAGGTTTGGTATTCTTTCTCACCATCGCTCTGGCTATTTGGAATCTTTTCTGGTTCTAAACAAATCTTAAGATTATTTGTGAAGGAAGCTCATGGTATTTTTTTTAAAGATTTATTTATTTATTTATTTATTTATTTATTTATTTATGATAGACATAGAGAGAGAGAGAGAGGCAGAGACACAGGAGGAGGGAGAAGCAGGCTCCATGCTGGGAGCCCGATGCAGGACTCGATCCTGGGACTCCAGGATCGCGCCCTGGGCCAAAGGCAGGCGCTAAACCGCTGAAGCTCATGGTATTTTGATAGGGATTGCATTGAATGTGTAAATTGCTCTGGGTAGCATAGACATTTTCACAATATTTATTCTTCCAATCCGTGAGCATAAAGTGTTTTCCATTTCTTTGTATCTTCAATTTATTTCATAAGCTTTTTGTAGTTTTTAGAGTATAGATCCTTTACCTCTTTGGTTAGGTTTATTCCTGGGTGTCTTACAGATTTTGGCACAATTGAAAATGGGATCGATTCCTTAATTTCTCTTTCTTTAGCCTCATTGTTAGTGTACAGAAATGCAATTGATTTCTGTGCTTTGATTTTATATCCTGCCACATTGCTGAATTGCTGTAAGAGTTCTAGCAATTTTAGGGTAGAGTCTTTTGGGTTCTCCATACACAGCATCTTGTCACCTCTGAAGAGTCAGAGTTTAACTTCTTCTTTGCCATTTGGACATACCGTTTATTGCTTTTTGTTGTCTGACGCTGAGGAAGGACTTCTAGTACTATGTTGAACAACAGTGGTGAGAGTGCACATCCCTGTTGTGTTCCTGACCTTAGGGAAAAAGGTCTCAGTTTTTCCCTATTGAGAATGATACTCGCTGTGGGCTTTTCATATGGCTTTTAAGGTATTGAGGTATGTTCTCTCTATCCCTACACTTTGAAGAGTTTTTCATCAGGAATGGATGCTATATTTGTCAAATGCTTTTTCTGCATCGAGAGGATTATATGGTTCTTGTCTTCTATTAATGTGATCTATCATATTGATTGATTTGTGAATTTTGAACCACTTTTGCAATCCAGAAATAAATCCCACTTGGTCTTGGTGAATAATCCTTTTAATGTACTGTTGGATCCTATTGGCTAATATCTTGGTGAGTATATATATATATTTTTTTAATAATAAATTTATTTTTTTATTGGTGTTCAGTTTGTCAACATACAGAATAACACCCAGTGCTCATTCCGTCAAGTGCCCCCCTCAGTGCCCGTCACCCATTCACCCCCACCCCCCACCTCCTCCCCATCCACCACCCCTAGTTTGTTTCCCAGAGTTAGGAGTCTTTATGTTCTGTCTTCCTTTCTGATATTTCCTACCCATTTCTTCTCCCTTCCCTTCTATTCCCTTTCACTATTATTTATATTCCCCAAATGAATGAGACCATATAATGTTTGTCCTTCTCCGATTGACTTATTTCACTCAGCATAATACCCCCCAGTTCCATCCACGTTGAAGCAAATGGTGGGTATTTGTCATTTCTAATGGCTGAGTAGTATTCCATTGTATACATAAACCACATCTTCTTTATCCATTTTTCTTTCGATGGACACCGAGGCTCCTTCCAGTTTGGTTATTGTGGACATTGCTGCTATGAACATCGGGGTGCAGGTGTCCTGGCGTTTCATTACATCTGTATCTTTGGGGTAAATCCCCAACAGTGCAATTGCTGGGTCGTAGAGCAGGTCTATTTTTAACATTTTGAGGAACCTCCACACAGTTTTCCAGAGTGGCTGCACCATTTCACATTCCCACCAACAGTGTAAGAGGGTTCCCTTTTCTCCGCATCCTCTTCTTGGTGAGTATTTTGACATCCATGTTAATCAGGGACATTGGTATCTAATTTTCCTTTTTGATAGGGTCTTTTAAAAAATTTATTTATTCATGAGAGACATAGAGAGAGAGGCAGAGACACAGGCAGAGGGAGAAGCAGACTCCCTGCAGGGAGCCCGAAATGGGACTTGATCCTGGGTCCCCAGGATCCCACCCTGGGCCAAAGGTGGCGACACTAAACCGCTGAGTCACCAAGGCTGCCTTTGATAGGGTTTATTTATTTATTTATTTATTTATTTATTTATTTATTTATTTATTATTTTTAAGTTGGCTTTGCTTTTATTTTATTTTTTTTTATAAATGTATTTTTTATTGGTGTTCAATTTGCCAACATATAGAATAACACCCAGTGTTCATCCCGTCAGGCGCCCACCTCAGTGTCTGTCACCCAGTCACCCCCACCCCCGCCAACCTCCCCTTCCACCACCCCTAGTTCGTTTTGATAGGGTCTTTTAAAAAATTATTTCAAATATGTTTGTTGGAATTCGAGTACACATTTCAACAGAGCTTATAATTTGATAGCATATTTATACACACACCTTTATCAATTTCCTATTGTTCTGTGGTCTACTCTTAATACTAAAACAATATTGATCTGTTATAGACGCAGATACATATTGAAGCTGCCAAGATGGTGTCTTTCACTGAAGAGGAATTTATCAAGACACTTGAATGGGGAAATTCATAAATGATCTACTTTATAATTAAAGTATACAGACTAAGGTCTGGGCAGCCCAGGTGGCTCAGCGATGTAGCGCCGCCTTTAGCCCAGGGCATGATCCTGGAGACCTGGGATCGAGTCCCATGTCGGGCTCCTTGCATGGAGCCTGCTTCTGCCTCTGCCTGTGTCTCTGCCTCTCTCTCTCTCTCATGAATAAATAAATAAAATCTTAAAAAAAAGTATACAGACTAAGGTCTGTATAACTATGTGACCCATATACATTTTATTTAAAGTTATAATGATTTATTTTTACTCTTTATAAGTAAGGAAGATAGTTGGTGAAAAGCAAATGAAATCAAAGCAACTCTGGAGAAATCCCTGTTTAGATTTAGGGGATACAGAATTGACATGTAATTATTAAAGGAAATATTTTGTAAAATAATAAGAATTTACTTTTGGTTCTTTCTTGTGACCCACCTGCCCTTTATGTTCTAGATATTCAGCTTTAGTTCATAAATGATAGTTTGTGTGATAGAAATTCTGTTAAGTTCTTATTGACAATAAAGCCCTTTGAAATTCCTCAGTCTTAACATTCTCTTTCTTTATAGTATAAAGAAAAAGATACTTTGGCCAAATATGGGAAGTAAGGTTCCTTTTTTTTTTTTTTTTTTTTTAGCATGTTGAGTTTCTTTTCTTTTTTTTTTTTTTTGTATATTTTTTTATTGGAGTTTGATTTGCCAACATATAGCATAACACCCAGTGCTCATCCCACCAAGTGTCCCCCCCCAGTGCCCATCACCCAGTCACCCCCACCCCCCGCCCACCTCCCTTTCTACCACCCCTAGTTCATTTCCCAGAGTTAGGTGTCTCTCATGTTCTGTTACCCTCTCTGATATTTCCCACTCATTTTCTCTCCTTTCCCCTTTATTCCAGGAGTAAGGTTCCTAAAACACAAATACTTATGGAGCTATAGTCTGAATGAAGATGCAGGAGAAGCTCTAAGCAGCACAAGTTGTATGGAGAAATTAGTTTCCTGGGTTTGGTCCATAATGTATTTTTATATATGGAGGTTGTGATGTGGTATGGAACTCAGATCTTCAAATTATCAGTACAAGAGTTTGACTAAAATCAATTTTGCAGCTAAAAATATTCTGTAATTTTTAAAATCAGAAAGCAAATATTTTCTTATAATTGTTTACAAATCATGAATTACAGAGATGCTTTTAGAAAATCCAAATAGATTACATTTCAGTGATAGTGAATCCATAAAACGAAAGTTATAGTGACATCTAGCGGTAAAAACAATCCATGTTTTACCAATTTTTTGTGTGTTTTTTTATTGGAGTTCGATTTGCCAACATATAGCATAACACCCAGTGCTCATCCCGTCAAGTGCCCCGCTCAGTGCAGGGAACCTGACGTGGGACTCGATCCCGGGTCTCCAGGATCATGCCCTGGGCCAAAGGCGGGGCTAAATTGCTGAGCTACCCAGGCTGCCACCAAATCTTGATGGTATCACTTGTCTTCACAAATTCCATTCCTTTTTCTAAATTCTTCACCAAGCATATTGATATCATTCTCTTTTTTATTTTTATTTATTTTATTTATTTTTTTTTCATTCTCTTTTTTAAATACCCCTGAAGGGAGATATCCTAGTAATTTTGTAGCATGTTCTCTAAGAAGTTTTAGTCTTCTTTAATAATTCCATTAATGCATCCTTGTCTTCTTTGCTACAACTGCAATTCTTCCAGTTCATGTTGTTTGTAAGGGACTGGTTGTGACGTTCTTCAGTGAGTTTTTTCACAGACCTCCTATGTTCTAGTTGCTTCATTCTTTATTTCTGAGCATTCATCAGTTCTATCTGATCATCCTCAGCAAGCTTAGCAAGCATAGCCTTTCAAAAAGTTTACTCTTCCTTTTTGGCAGCCTGGAGAACTAGTTCCTTCATGGCCATTTATTCTATAAAATTTTGCTTCAACTTCTTTTGCTTTCTCAATTTCTCTTCTGCTTTCTCTTTTAGTTTCATCTTATGTATTTCAGCTTGTTCTTTCTGGTATAATTCTTGTCTCACTTGTTCCAAATCTTCACGTTGCCACAGCATGTCTTCCAGTTTCTGAGTCAGCATATTCTGAAGCTGTAGCCTTTTTCCCTCGTTTTCTTGAACTTTTGCCATCCAATCTTCTTTCTTTCTTTTTTTAATTTATTTTTATTTATTTTTATTTTTTTAATTCTTGTTTATTTATGATAGTCATACACAGAGAGAGGCAGAGACACAGGCAGAGGGAGAAGCAGGCTCCATGCACCGGGAGCCCGACGTGGGATTTGATCCCGGGTCTCCAGGACCGCGCCCTGGGCCAAAGGCAGGCGCTAAACCGCGGCGCCATCCAGGGATCCCTCTTTTTTTTTTATTTTTTTATTTTTTTTAGATTTTATTTATTAATTCATGAGAGACAGACATAGGGAGAGAGAGGCAGAGACACAGGCAGAGGGAGAAGCGGGCCCCATGCAGGGAGCCCAATATGGGACTTGATCCCAGGTCTCCAGGATCAGGCCGTGGGCTGAAAGCAGCGCTAAACCGCTGAGCCACCCGGGCTGAGCCACCCGGGCTGCCCATCCGATCTTCTTCACTTTGTTGCTGCATGTTGGCAAATTCTATGATTTTTCTGTTTTTTTCTTCCATCTCATCACACTTCTTCCTTCTTCTTTCTGAAACTCTTCTATGTACCTTTGAGTTACATTCATTTTGTCTAACTTTTGTTGTCTTTCCAATTGATCTTCTTCATAGATTTTCCAAACAATTTCATCAATCATGAGTGTCTCTTTCAGGAACTGCTCATACACTTCCTGCTTTCTCTTTTCTTGTTCTTCAAGTTGTTTCTCTAAGGCCAGATAATACCGTGTTTTTACTTTATTTCTTTTGTCCTCTGCAGCAGTCTCTTCCTTTATTGTTCTCTTATGTTATTCCATCATGGTTTTGGCTATTTCAGCACACTGTTTCATTTGCTCATATTTAATGGTATCCTTCTCTGCAATCTGAGCTGCCCTTTCTTTATTCATGTAAGCTGCTTTTAATTTTTTCTTCAATTCTCTGAGCTTAATACTGTTTTCTCTTACTTGTCGCCTCATCTTTTTATCTGTTAGACTATCATGTTTTAGTTTTGCCAATTTCATAGCCAATTTTTCTTCTTGTTCAAGCTGGAGTTCCTCAGTCTTTTGTTTTCTTCTGCCTTTTGAATGGCCTCTTCCATATCCAACTCAAATTGTTCATTCTGTAATAATCTGAGGAATCTTTGTGCTCCACGCAGTCATTATTTTCATTCTGCATCACCTGGCCCCTGACATTATTCTATATCTTTCTTAGTGATTACAATTGTTTGCAGTGATTTATATCTACTGATTTCTGATGCCTTTCACTGAAGCTCAAAGTTTACCTTCTAGAAGCCATCCTGGCAGAGGAAAATTCCCCTCTCGGGCTCTAGTGGCCACCATCTCCCACTGCAAAAGCTGTGGTGGACCTCCTTTTTGGTAGGGTCTTTGTTTGGTTTTGAGGCCAGAGTAACACTGGCCTCAAAGAACAAGTTTGGAAGTTTTCTTTCCATTTCTATATTTTGAAATAGCCTCCATAGAATAGGTATTAGTTGTTCTTTAAATGTTTGGTGGAATTCCTTTGGGAAGCTATCTGGCCCTGGACTCTTGTTTCTTGGGAGGTTTTTGATGACTGCTTCAATTTCCTTGATGGTTATTGGTCTGTTCAGGTTGTCTATTTCTTCCTGTTTCAGTTTTGGTAATTTGTAGGTTTCCAAGAATGCATCCATTTCTTCCCATTCCTGCCTAATTTGTTGGCATATAGTTACTCATAATACGTTTAAAAAATTTTTGTATTTCCTTGGTGTTGGTTGTGATCTCTCCTCTTTCATTCGTGATTTTATTAATTTGAGTCTTTTTTTCTCTTTAATAAGTCTGGGTAGGGGTTTATCTATCTAATTAATTCTTTCAGTGAACCAGCTCCTACTTTCATTGATCTGTTCTACTGTTCTTCTGGTCTCTATTTCCTTGAGTTCTGCTCAATCTTTATTATCTCTCTTCTTCTGCTTGGTTGAGGCTTTATTTGCTGCGCCACCCAGGGATCCCCCAATAATGTATTATTATTTATGTGTTTCTTTACTTTGGTTATTAATTGGCTGATATGATTGGCTGCTCCCATATTAGGAGCGTAAATCTTTATAATTGTTAGGTGTTCTTGTTGGATAGACCCTGTAAGTATGATATAGTATCCTTCTTCATCTATTACTACAGTCTTTGATTTAAAAACTAATTTAGGGATCCCTGGATAGCTCGGTGGTTTAGCACCTGCCTTCGGCTCAGGGTGTGATCCTGAAGTCCCAGGATCAAGTCCCACATCGAGCTCCCTGCATGGAGCCCGCTTCTCCCAATGCCTGTGTCTCTGCCTCTCTCTCTCTCTCTCTCTCTCTCTCTCTCTCTCTCTGTCTCTCATGAATAAATAAATAAAATCTTTAAAAAAATAAAATAAAATAAAAACTAATTTATCTGATGTGAGGATTACTACCTCAGCTTTCTTTTGAGGTCCATTTGCATGGTAAATGGTTCTCCACTCCCTCATTTTCAGTCTGAAGGTGTCTTGAGGTCTAAAATGAGTTTTTTGAGATACCATAAAGATGAGTCTTGCTTTTTCATCCAATCTGATATCCTGTGTCTTTTGACCGGAGCATTTGGCCCATTCAAATTTATTGTAACTATTGAAAGATAGGAATTTAGAGCCATTGTATTACCTGTACAGTCCCTGTTTCTGCAGACTGTCTCTGTTTCTTTGGGCTCCCTCTTCACTTACAGGATCCCCCTTCATATTTCTTACAGAGCTGGGTTGGTAGTCACATATTCTTTCGGTTTCTGTCTGTCCTGAAAGCTCTTTTCTCTCCTTCCACTAGGAATGACAAACTTGCTGGTTAAAGTATTCTTTGCTCCATATTTTTCTCATTTAGTGCCCTGAATATATCATGCCAGCCCTTTCTGTCCTGACAGGTCTGTGAGGATAGGTCTTCTGTCAATCTAATATTTTTCCTCGTATATTAAGAGTCTCTTGTCTTGAGTTGCTTTCAGGATTTTCTCTTTATCTGAAATTTGCAAGCTTCACTATTATGTCTGGGTGTTGATCAATTTTTGTTGGTTTTGGGAGATGTCCTCTCTAGCTCTTGGAAGTGAATGCCTGTTTCCTTCTCCAGATTGGGGAAGTTCTCATCTGTGATTTGCTCAAATATACCTTCTGGTCCTCTTTCTCTCTGCAGCCTCAGGAATTCCAATAATATGGAATTATTATTGTTTTTCTAACTAACACATTTCTTGGAGCCTCTCTTCATGGACTCTTAGTTATTTTTCTCAGTTTCCTTCCTTTTCATCAACTTGTCCTCTAAGTCACTTATTCTCTCTTCTGCTTCATTTACCCTAGCTGTTAGAGCATCTAGCTTAGATTGCATTTCATAGGTTTTTAAAAATATTTCAGCCTGATTAGATCTCATTTCTGCACTAAGACATTCTCTAGAGTCTTATATGATTATTTTCAAGCCCAACTGGTAACTTTATAATTGTAATCCTGATTCCATATCCAACATTTTACTTGGTTTCATATCCATTAGATTTGTGGAAGAGAGTATTACCTCTGGTTTTTTCTTAAAATTGTGGTGAATTCTACCTTCTAGTCATTTTCTCCAGTGCAGAATGATGTACAAGTGAGCAGAGTCAAAAATATCAACCATCACCCAAGCAAAATGCACACTAGACAGTTCTGAAGATGGTAAGGACCAGAAAATAAAATAAAAAAATACAAGTAAAAAAAAAAAATACAAGTAAAAAGAAAAACAAATAAAAATGGGGGAAATAGTGGGGGAGAGAATATAATGTCACAGAGTGGACCAAAACAGTGATCCCCTTGATTGAGTGTATTTTGGTCCATTTGTTAGAAGGTACTAAATTCCAAAATTATAAAAAAAACCAAAACTTATATAGAAAGACAACACCACAAAAAAGAAAAGAAAGAGAAAAATGCAGGGAAGTGTGGAGAGAGAGAATATAATCTCACAGAGTGGACCAAAATGATCCAATTGGTTCTGAGTGTATTTTAGTCTGTTTGTTAGAAAGTACTAAATTCCAAAATTATATTAAAAAAGCAATATATACATATATATATATATAAAATTAAAATTGAATATGGTGAAAAGTTAGCCAGAAATGAATCTATGGGGGATCCCTGGGTGGCGCAGCGGTTTGGCGCCTGCCTTTGGCCCAGGGCGCGATCCTGGAGACCCGGGATCGAGTCCCACGTCGGGCTCCTGGTACGTGGAGCCTGCTTCTCCCTCTGCTTGTGTCTCTGCCTCATTCTCTCTCTCTCTCTGTGACTATCACAAATAAATAAAAATTAAAAAAAAAAGAAATGAATCTATGTATAACATGTAATTGTGAAATATCAAAGTTAAAAAAGAAGAAAACTTAAAACTGAAGAATTGATAATACACTAAACTGAGATGAGAGAAAAGAAAAAAATATTGGAAAATTTTAACCTGAAATATAAACACATCATAAGAGAGAAACCTTGATTTCTACATACTATTTTCCCTCAGTCCTGGAGT
The DNA here is from genome assembly GCF_048164855.1 of Canis lupus baileyi. Classification (NCBI taxonomy): domain Eukaryota; kingdom Metazoa; phylum Chordata; class Mammalia; order Carnivora; family Canidae; genus Canis; species Canis lupus. Next base: position 46,129,028 of record NC_132862.1, read on the forward strand.
TTTCCAGCGAGGCTTTGTCAGTAAACTTGTTGTTTGCCTGTTCTTCCAGCTGGTCTTCTGGGGGAGGGGCTTACTGGGCTGATTCTCAGGTGTCTGTGCCTGGGTGGAGATGCCCCTGCCCCTTGCTAAGTGGCTGGGCTCAGTGTATGCAGTTTGCCATGTGAGGTCTTTGTTCCTGGAGTCTTTTGGACCTCTTTTTTTTTAAATAATAAATTTATTTTTTATTGGTGTTCAATTTGCCAACATACAGAATAACACCCAGTGCTCATCCCGTCAAGTGCCCCCCTCAGTGCCCGTCACCCAGTCACCCCCACCCCCCACCCTCCTCCCCTTCCACCACCCCTAGTTCGTTTCTTTTGGGCCTCTTTTGAAAGTGAAAGGAAAAAGAAAAAAAATGCCATGTGCCAAACTATAGACTCCTATCGTGTCCACCCACTCAGATCCTGGGGGAGGGGGCAGGCGGGGGACACTGATTTGTGCAATTTGCAGAGCCCTAGTGGGGCTTTTGCCTGCTTGTATGCACACCTTTCCCACCCCTCCCAGCGAAAGTGGAGGATCACCCTGCTTCTGTCCATTGCAGGGCTCTTGGATGGAAAGTGTTTACCCCTACAGTGTGTGCCGGCTCTGCCTCTCCCAGAGAAAGGTGCTGTGTTCCAGTCCTTTGTAGGGATCCAGCACAGAGAGTGGTCACCTGATCCCTTGGCAGTTAGTGGTTTATGGCACAAGAAGCTGAGCCTTCTCCCAGACTTACTGACCTAAACCCATTTCCTGCTCCAGTGCTTGGGAACTCTGCTGGCTCAGGCACCCCTGTTCTTTCTGTGGCTCCAGGGATATTGAGACCCACCCTGTCCAACCTGCAATTCTGCCCCACTTCACCACTGAGCACCTTTCAGGCAGGGAGATAACTCACAGGAGCAGATTTCTACAGGTCCTGATTTTGAGCTCCAGGGCTGCATCATTTTTCTGTGGCGGCTTACAATGGCTCCCTCCCCCACCGTTTGTCTTCTGATATATCCCCTCCATTTCTCTTCTCCTCAGTCCTACCTTGCAAAAAGTGGGCACTTTTATATTTGTAAAGTTTCAGCCATTCTTTTCTTATATCTCAGGTTGAATTCATGTGTTCATGATGGCTTGATAGTTATCTAGCTAAATTGAGGGGACTAGCTGAAATGAGGACCCCTACAATTCCACCATCTTGGCTCCTCTCTATTATATGTTGTTTAATGTGTGCTCACTTTTATTTACTTGGTATACTGCTTGGCAGTCTTTCTTCACCTCATTTCCACCTGGATATTCTTTACATATTCCACTAGGGGACAGTGCCTACATACCCAAACTTAGTTTGGCTTAATTTTTTCCACTAGAACACACTACATTAAGAGCTTTGTGAACAGCACATCTGCCTTTCAGGACTCCTCATCATAATCAACTAAAACTCAGTGTTGTTGGGGAAAGTACACAAAGTGACTTGTCATAAGTTCAGATTTGTCATCAGTTGTGTTAATTCTGCCTTAACTGCTTGAGCTGTGGTATAAATTCTGTGCAGAGGGAATGATTCTTTCAGGCCTGTGTTAGACCATGTCTTCCTCAGACCATTAGCCTTGACTCCAAGTTCCAATTAATTACTTAATTAATAATAAAACCTTTAGGAAGCCTCCTCACCCCCAAACAAGACTGTTGCTAGCAATAACATGCTCTCCACTGGTCTCATCTGTCTTCCTCCCCATCACAGGTCAGTCACATCTGATCCTTGCAGTTTTCATTATTTATCTAAAAAACTTTATCATACACATATACATTGATTCCTAAACAACATAGTTTGAATATATTTTGAGTTTGAATATATTTTGATTCCTTGAATTTGAATATATTTTGACTTATTATGTTTCTAAGAGTCACCATATTATGACATGTACTGTAGTTCATTCATATGCAACTGATGAATATTATTTCATTGTATAACTTTATTACAGCATTGAATTGAAAGCTTGGATTTTTCCCCCCATGTTTTTAAAAAATATTTATTTATTCATGAGGAAGAGAGAGAGAGAGGCAGAGACATAGGCAGAGGGAGAAGTGGGCTCCATGCAGGGAGCCTGACGTGGGACTCGATCCCAGGTCTCTAGGATCAGGCCCTGGGCTGAAGGCAGTGCTAAACCGCTGAGCCACCAGGGCTGCCCTCCCCCATGTTTTTGCTATTATAAACAGTACTGCTAAGAACTTTCTTTTATATGTCTGCAGGGACATGTAAGAATTTATTTTTTTTATTTTTATTTTTTATTTATTTTTTTCATGTAAGAATTTCTTTTGGAATTTTTTGGTTGAAGTTAAGTGAATGTTTAACCTTAGAAGATGATACCAAATTGTTTTCCCACGTGATTGTACCATTTTGCATGCCTTCCCTGATAGTATATAAACGATCCTATTTATTCACATCCTCTCCAACACTTGGTTCAGTCAGAATTCTTCATTGTTGCCAATTGAATAGTATAAAATGGTATCTCATTGTGGTCGTGATTTGCGTTTCCCTGACTACTAGTGGCCAGTTACTTTTTATAAAAATTAAAATTTTGGAATTTTTACATTTTATTCTAATCCTGGTTTGGATTTACTTATGCAAATCTGCTTATATGATCCTTTGTACACTTTTCCCCATATTCTCTTCTCCAACCACTGATCTTTGTATATCACCTGCTTTGCCTCAGGATGCCCCTTATTTCAAACTATACCCTTTCTTCTTTAATAAACCTAATTCAAGACTCACTTTTTTCCAGAAAGCCTGTCCTTGTAAACATCGGTGAACTTAGGTTATTTCATTTAACCCTTGGGTTCTGATGGGTTGCTCACACCCACTGGTTGGTGTATAAACTGGTACAAGGTATTTAGCAACATATATTAAGAATCTCAAACATTGTATACTTCAACCTTGTAATTACATTGCTTTTTAAAATTTAAATTCAATTATCATTAGTTTCAGATGTAGTGTTCAATAATTTATTAGTTGTGTATAACACCCAGTGCTCATCACACACATGCCCTTGAGGGTTAATACCCATTACCCAATTATCCTATTGTAATTAAATTTCTAAAGATTTTTATTTATTTATTCATGAGAGACAGAAAGAGGCAGAGACACAGGCAGAGTGAGAAGCAGGCTCCATGTAGGGAGCCCAATGTGGGACTCGATCCTGGGACTCCAAGATCACACCTCGGGCCAAAGGCAGGTGCCAAACGGCTGAGCCACCCAGGAATCCCCTATAATTACATTTCTAAGCATCTGTCCTAAACCTTGATAAAATGTCTGGTTGTTTCTGATGATCAGAATAGTTAGAGGGCTGCAGATTTACTTGCATGGAAAGAGGGGAACAAATAAGGAAATCTTGCATGTATGCCCCTGGGTAGACACGTAGAGAAGACAGGATAGTTTATGCTTCCCAACTTAGACCTGGGCACAGAACTGAAAGCTCTGGACAGAGAGCAGCTGCAGGCAGAGGGTGAAGCCCTTTCAGAAGGAATTTGGTGAAATCGAAGGGCACAGGGCAGTGGGAGGACCTGGGCATGTATCCCACTTCCACATCAAGCCCCTACTTGGAAATAGGAAGGAACCTTAATTCACTGATTGTTTTACCTTGCATTGCCTTGCAGGTATAGTGGAAATTCGGGAGTGGGCAGAGGTAGGGTACAGTGGTTGTCACCTTGTTCCAAAACACATAAGAGACTCCTCTTAAGATTCCAAAATATGCCTGGGAGCATTTATGGGTGGTTGAAGTCTGTGTTGTCAGGAGAAAGTAAAAGAGTAGGGGGGAATTTGGGTTACGTGGTTAATATGACCTCATTTATAGCTAAGTTTTGTTGTGTTAGTTTGCATGAAAAAACATCAAATAGGTAGAAAAAAGTTTCATGCCTAAAAATGTTCACCAAAGTGTATTTGTTATAATTGTAAAATATTGAAAAAGAACCAGAATACTCCACAATGTTTTATTGTTGTATCAGTCATCAAAAGGTATTTATGAAGAGCTTGGGAAAATTCATGTTATAATGTGAAATGAGAAAAAAAGTAAAATATCAGCCATGTAAAACATATTTAGGAAAAAGGACACCTAGGGGGCTCAGTTGGTTAAACATCCAACTCTTGATTTCGGCTCAGGTCACAGTCTCAGTGTCATGAGATCAAGCCCCGAGTGGGATTCTGTGCTGAATGTGGAGCCTGCTTGGGATTCTGTCTCCCTCTCCCTGTATTCCTCACCTGTTCTCTCTCTCACACACACACACAAAAATACATAAGAAAAAAGACTTGGTGCATACCAAGTAGTAGTTATCCTCAGATCCTAGGATAATGAATGATGTAAGTTTTCTTCATTTTATGTTTCTGAATTTTACAAATATTCTTTATAAGTTAGCATTATCTGAAAAATAACAACCTTAAAAATTGTAATAAAAATTAATATATATATATGTATATTTCTTTCCTTGGTGGAAAACCTTATATATGTATAAGGGGACTGTCTTCTCTAGGAACAACAGTGATTTCTCTCTGCAGCTGCCATGGTAATTCTCCAGAATACATAATTCAGTGGGACACATTTGAATGCTTCCACTTGAATTAAAATGAGTATCTAGAGGGGATCAGAAGCTTCGGGTTTGGAAGGTAAACAACAGATCTCAGCCTCCACCCATCATTCAGTTCTTTTCTACACTCTCTTTCAAGGGCTTGCCTAGCCTCTGCTTACATACAAATTACTGCTTCTGGAGTTGGCTTGCCAGCTGTGAGAAAGTTCTTTATTTTGAAATGAAATCTATTTCTTTTTTTAAAATTTTTTATTTTATTTTATTTTATTTATTTATGATAGGCACACAGTGAGAGAGAGAGAGAGAGGCAGAGACACAGGCAGAGGGAGAAGCAGGCTCCATGCACTGGGAGCCCGACGTGGGTTTCAATCCCGGGTCTCCAGGATCGCGCCCTGGGCCAAAGGCAGGCGCTAAACCTCTGCGCCACCCAGGGATCCCTGAAATCTATTTCTTAATAGTTTTCATACATCAGGTCATTTGACCTCCCCCACCCTCATGCCCCAAAGACAAGAAATATAATTAAATCTAATCGTGTCTCTTCCACATGATAGTATTTTCGATATTTGAAAACAGTTCTTTGTTCCATATAGATCCTTATTCATGTATGTGTTCATTCGTTCATTATTCATTCACTCATTCAGTGGTTATTTATTGAATTCCCACTATGCTCTGTGCAAAGTGTAATGGTAGCAATTGAAGATACACATTCCCTGCCTTCCAGATGTTCACAGTTTAGGGTCTCAGGTCAGATGCTGAAACTCTGAGATGTGTATGCAGGAGGTTTACTGGGGAGTACCCTTGGGAACAACAATTTGGAGAGGTGAGAAAAGCAGGGATGGGCAGAGGGAGGAGTTGTCCTGGCAGATACTTGCATCAGAGGCCTTAGCTGATCTTAAGGGGCTGGATGGCCCCTCAGAGCTATATCACCTTGAGGCAAGGTGATAAGAGTTTTATACTCTCTATTGTCCAGTCACAGGATAGGGATACATTTCTTCTCAAGGGTAAATTACTGGACAGGGATTCAGTGGGGAGCTGTCAACCAGTGCTGCCTGAGAAATCATGTCTGCCCTGCAGGAAGAGTCTGAGTGGTGCACCACTCTCCAGTACTCCTCCAGCTATGGAGACATAGCTGTTCCCCACAGTAGAATATGGCAAACCAATTATTTGAAGAGCTCTGAGTACAAAGTGCACGGACACATAGACAATGTGGAGGCTCAGCTGAGGAGCCAGGACAGGTTTCCCAGGAAGTCAAGGGTATGGTTAGCAAGGAGAATGCCTGTGAGCAAACCTTTAAGTGGTAGAATTGACAGTCCTTAATGATTGGGCCTGGGGGTGAGAAGAAAAGAGATACCCAGGTTTCTGGTCTGGACCCCCTTGGTGAATGTTGTGCTATTTGCCAGAGTAGAGAACCTACGGGAAAAAGCATATGGCTGTCTGCTCTGAAGAAGAAAAAAAACGGAAACATGTGGGAGAGGTAAGGAATGTATAGTTTAGTTTTCAGTTTTAACCCTAGAGTTTTATAAGCCGAACATTTCTTTCCCTTTAAGATTTATCTTTTTGTTTTTTAATTTTATTGGTTAACATACAGTGCAATATTGGTTTCTTGGAATAGAATTCAGTGATTCATCACTTACATATAACACCCAGTGCTCATCACAAGTGCCCTATTTATTTATTTTTAAATTTTTACTTAAATTCAATTTAATTTATTTTTATTTAAATTCAATATACTTAACATATAGTATATTATTAGTTTCAGAGTAGAATTCAGTGATTCATCAGTTGCATATAACACCCAGTGCTCATTCTTTTTGTAATTTTTATTTATTTTTATTATTTTATTATTTTTTAATTGGAGTTCAATTTGCCAGCATATAGCATATCACCCAGTGCTCATCCTTTCAAGTGCTCCCCTCAGTGCCTGTCACCCAGTCACCCCAACCCCCCCGCCCACCTCCCTTTCCACTACCCTTTGGTCATTTCCCAGAGTTAGGAGTCTCTCATGTTCTGTCATCCTCCCAGTGCTCATTCCATCACGTGCTTCCTTCATGCTTATCACCCAGTTACCCCATCTCCTTAACCCCCTCCCCTCCAGCAACCTTCAATGTGTTTCCTGTAGTTAAGAATCTTTTATGTTTGCCCTTTCTGTTTCTAACTTATTTTTCCTTCCCTTCCCCTATGTTTTGTTTCTTAAATTCCACATATGATACATATTTGTCTTTATCGGACAGATAAAACCCTCTAGTTCCATCCACGGCATTGCAGGTAAGTGCCTTGTTTAATGCCTATCCCCCCATCTAGCCCATCCTCCACAAACCTCCCTCCATCAACCCTCAGATTGATCCTTTTTTTTAAAAAGATTTTACTTATGTATTCATGAGAGACAGAGAGAGAGAGAGAGAGAGAGGCAGAGACATAGGCAGAGGGAGAAGCAGGCTCCCCGCAGGAAACCCGATGTGGGACCTGATCCCAGGACCCTGGGATGATGCCCCGAGGTAAAGGCAGAGATGCTCAACCGCTGAGCCACCCAGGTGTCCCTGAAGGAGACTTTTTGAAATGGAATTTTATGCATTGTCTGGACAGACTGAGATTGGGAGAAGTGAGTTTTACAAGTACACTGGTATAACATTGAGATTTAGCTCTTCTCTCTTAAAATGCCAAAGTTTTCTTGCATTGGTAGTCTACTCTTGAGAAGAGATTGTGAGCAGAGAAGAAAAGACAATATTTTTATTCCTTTACCTGCCCAGAACAGCAAGGTTTTTATATTCATTTTTATCTGGTCTTTATCTACGTAAGAGAGTGAGAACTTCTCAATAGTAAAGGAGCTACATTTGGTGACAACTCTATAATATCCTGTAGAATCTCCTAGGGCCAACTTGGCGAAGCAGATACTGATGTTTTCAGTTTTGTAATGATCCATGATCCTTTGTAGGCACGTGTCTTGAAACCTTCTGAGGTGTTGGTTGGTTGGTTGGTTGGTTGGTTGGTTGGTTGGTTGGTTTGGCTGGCTGGCTGGCTGGCTGGCTGTTTGCTTGTTCGTTCATTCATTCATTGATTTTCAGCAGATTCCCAGAAAGTCAAGTTCTAACTACATATATTAGTCAATAGACCCTCAGTTTGTTCTTTATTGGTAAGAGTCACTTATGGCTTGTTCCCCTCTCTCCTTTTTTTCCCTCTGTCCCCTTCCCATATGTTCATCTATTTTCTTTCTTAAATTCCACACGAGTGAGATCATACATTTTTGTCTTTCTCTGAATGACTTATTTCACTTAGCATAATATGTTTTGCCTCCATCCACGTGACTTGTCTCTTTGGAATCAGAACTGATCACATGGATATGCTTTCCTTCTCCCTTATTCTTACCTAGCTGTGGTGTGTTTTCACAGAGCTCCCACCAAAGCTGACTCAGGTGAACTCTTCCTGGAAGTGTGCAGTCCTGAAGACAAGCCGGGCAGCCAGTAGCCTGGGGATTTTGGAGTGATCACTAATGGGTCAGGTGTTGGGGTTCCTGAGGTAACTTGCCAGTGCATCCTGGCTGAGTCTCAGCATTTCTCAGCAGAACCCACTGAAAATAAGGAAGAGAACAATATGAAGAGGAAGAAGGAGCAGCGAAGGGAGTGCCTCAGCGCCTGGGACTGTCCTCATGGTCATTAGATCCCTCACATTTTTCTCTTTTTGGCTGTATAGAAATACTTTGCTCACCTACTGTATTCTGAACCAGTAGAGCTTTGTGGTTAATGACTCCTGATTTCATGTGCCTCCATTTCTGCATCTGTAAAGTGGGCATAATCCTAGTACTGAGTACATAAGGTTGTTGGGAGGGGTAAATGAAATAATCTGTGGAAAGTGCCTCAAATTAATGCTTGGCATATAGTGGCACTCAGCATTAGTTCCTGCCTTTACTGTTGCACCTGTGTGCTAGTGTGTCTAGAGGTTCTTCTGCTGATTCAGGAGCCAAAATCTGTGAATATTTACTGTCCCTGGATTTTTTTTTATCTTAATACCCTATCTCATATACACAAAAATCCTTTCCTCAGGAACTCTGAGTTTAGTGGTTTTACCTCCCTCTTAAATTACTCACTTTGTGAGGTCAGATGACCCCAAGTTGGGTTGGGAAAGGAGACTTCAGAGAAATGCTATCTTTTGGTTTTCTCACATCTTCATAAATTCCTTTTGGCTTCCAGCCTCTGGAGGTGAGCTTAGATTAGTGAATCTCTCCCAGAGTTTTCTTCCCCTGATATTTTTCAACTGGTGGGGACTAGGTAGGATCCTGTTCACTGGAGTCTGAACTCTAGTTCAGACTAGAGTCATATATGCCCATTCTGACTCAACTCTATAAGGAACAGCTTGAGTGGGAGGAACTCATAATGCTCCCAGTTATACTTTCTGTAGTTTCTTTCTTTCTCTTTGCTTTTATAACAATTGCTTGTACTATTCATTTGACATTGCATAATACTTTCTTGTGACAGCTCTCTTTTCCTAATGAACTATCAAAAGTTTTACTACTAGTTTGCTTTTCAGAGTCCCATGCTTTATCCCTCCTCTCCAATTTGGTTGCAAGCTCTTTAGTGAAGTCTTTGTACCTCTGAGAGAATTTTGTGGGATTTCATGTCCTTGTTAGATCTTAGAAAGACATTTGATTTTTGTTAAATTGCTTAGCTTGATCTTGTCCTCAGTATTTTTTTCTCTTTTCTATATAGGCCCTGTTGGTTTACACAACATTGGACAGACCTGCTGTCTTAACTCCTTGATTCAGATATTAATTATGAATGTGGGATTCACCAAGATATTGAAGAGGTAAGACTATTATTCAGGCTGATAAGCATATATATTACTGTACATTTTCACATATATAATTTTTAAGAGATTTTATTTATTCATGAGAGACACAGAGAGAGAGAGAGAGAGAGGCAGAGACATAGGCAGTGAGAGAAGCAAGCTCCATGCAGGGAGCCTGATGTGGGACTCGATCCTGGGTCTCCAGGATCACACCCTAAACCTAAGGCAGGTGCTAAATCGCTGAGTCACCCAGGGATCCCCCACATATATAATCTTTCGCAGTGACTTGTACTTTTTTTATATAAATTTATTTTTTTGGTGTTTAATTTTCCAACATACAGAATAATACCCAGTGCTCATCCCATCAAGTGCCCCCCTCAGTGCCCGCCACCCAGTCACCCCCACGCCACCCCCACCTCCCCTTCTACCACCCCTAGTTCGTTTCCCAGAGTTAGGAGTCTCTCATGTTCTGTCTCCCTTTCTGATATTTCCCACTAATTTTTCTCCTTTCCCCTTTATTCCCTTTCACTATTTTTTATATTCCCCAAATGAATAGACCATATAATGTTTGTCCTTCTCCGATTGACTTATTTCACTCAGCATAATACCCTCCAGTTCCATCCACGTTGAAGCAAATGGTGGGTATTTGTCATTTCTAATGGCTGAGTAATATTCCATTGTATACATAAACCACATCTTCTTTATCCATTCATCTTTAGATGGACACCGAGGCTCCTTCCACAGTTTGGCTGTTGTGGACATTGCTGCTATAAACATCGGGGTGCAGGTGTCCTGGCGTTTCTTTGCATCTGTATCTTTGGGGTAAATCCCCAACAGTGCAATTGCTGGGTCGTAGGGCAGATCTATTTTTGACTCTTTGAGGAACCTCCACACAGTTTTCCAGAGTGGCTGCCCCAGTTCACATTCCCAGCAACAGTGCAAGAGGGTTCCCCTTTCTCCACATCCTCTCCAACATTTGTGGTTTCCTGCCTTGTTAATTTGCCCCATTCTCACTGGTGTGAGGTGGTATCTCATTGTGGTTTGGATTTGTATTTCCCTGATGGCAAGGGATGCGGAGCATTTTCTCATGTGCGTGTTGGCCATGTCTATGTCTTCCTCTGGGAGATTTCTGTTCATGTCTTTTGCCCATTTCATGATTGGATTGTTTGTTTCTTTGGTGTTGAGTTTAATCAGTTCTTTATAGATTTTGGAAACTAGCCCTTTATCTGATCGGTCATTTGGAAATATCTTCTCCCATTCTGTAGGTTGTCTTTGAGTTTTGTTGACTGTATCCTTTGCTGTACAAAAGCTTCTTATCTTGATGAAGTCCCAATAGTTCATTTTTGCTTTTGTTTCTTTTGTATTTGTGGATGTATCTTGCAAGAAGTTACTGTGGCCGAGTTCAAAAAGGGTGTTGCCTGTGTTCTCCTCTAGGATTTTGATGGCATCTTGTCTCACATTTAGATCTTTCATCCATTTTGAGATTATCTTTGTGTATGGTGCAAGAGAGTGGTCTAGTTTCATTCTTCTGCATGTGGATGTTCAATTTTCCCAGCACCATTTATTGAAGAGACTGTCTTTCTTCCAGTGGATAGTCTTTCCTCCTTTGTCGAATATTAGTTGACCGTAAAGTTGAGGGTCCACTTCTGGGTTCTCTATTCTGTTCCATTGATCTATGTGTCTTTTTTTGTGCCAGTACCACACTGTCTTGATGACCACAGCTTTGTAGTACAACCTGAAATCTGGCATTGTAATGCCCTCAGCTGTTTTCTTTTTTAATATTCCCCTGGCTATTCGGGTCTTTTTTGCTTCCACACAAATCTTAGATGATTTGTCCAACTCTCTGAAGAGAGAAAGTCCATGGTATTTTGATAGGACTTGCATTAAATGTGTAAATTGCCCTGGGTAACATTGACATTTTCACAATATTAATTCTGCCAATCCATGAACATGGAATATTTTTCCATCTCTGTGTGTCTTCCTCAATTTCTTTCAGAAGTGTTATATAGTTTTTAGGGTATAGATCCTAACCTCTTTGGTTAGGTTTATTTCTAGGTATCTTATGCTTTTGGGTGCAGTTGTAAATGGGATTGACTCCTTAATTTCTCTTTCTTCAGTCTCATTGTTAGTGTATAGAAATTCCACTGATTTCTGGGCATTGATTTTGTATCCTGCCACACTGCCACATTGCTGTATGAGTTCTAGCAATCTTGAGGCGGAGTCTTTTGGGTTTTCTATGTACAGTATCATGTCATTGGTGAAGAGGGAGAGTTTGACTTCTTCTTTGCCTTTTTGAATGCCTTTTATTTCTTTTCTGTCTGATTGCTGAGGCTAGGACTTCTAGTACTCTGTTGAATAGCAGTGGTGAGAGTGGACATCCCTGGCATGCTCCTGTTCTTAGGGGAAAGGCTCTCAGTTTTTTCCCTTTGAGAATATTTGCTGTGGGCTTTTCGTAGATAGCTTTTAAGATGCTGAGGAGTGTTCCCTCTATCCCTACACTCCCAAGAGTTTTGATTGGGAATGGATGCTGTATTTTGTCAAATGCTTTTTCTGCATCTTTTGAGAGGATCATATGGTTCTTGTTTTTTTCTCTTGCTGATATAATCCATCACATTGAATGTTTTACGAGTGTTGAACTGTCTTAGCATCCCAGGGATAAATCCCACTTGGTCATGGTGAATAATCTTCTTAACGTACTGTTGGATCCTATCTTGTTGATAATTTTTGCATCCATGTTCATCATGGTCTAGAATTCTCCTTTTTGGTGGGGTCTTTGTCTAGTTTGGATAAGGTGATGCTGGCCTCATTAAACGAGCTTGGAAGTATTCCATCTCTTTCTATCTTTCAGAACAGCTTTAGTAGAATAGGTATTGTTTCCTATTAAATGTTTGATTGTATTGCCCTGGGAAGTCATCCTGCTCTGGACTTTTGTGTCTTGGGAGGTTTTTGCTGACTGCCCCAATATCCTCCCTGGTTATTGGCATGTTCAGGTTTTCTGTTTCTTCCTTTTCCAGTTTTGGTAGTTTGTGGTTTACCAGAAATACATCCACTTCTAGATTGCCTAATTTATTGGTGTTTAGCTGCTCATATTTTGTGTTTAAAATCGGTTGTATTTCCTTGGTATTGGTTTTGATCTCTCTATTTCATTCATGGTTTTATTAATTTGAGTCTTTCCCTTTTCTTTTTAATAAGGCTGGCTAATGGTTCATCTATCTTGTTAATTTTTTCAAGGAACCAAGTCCTGGTTTTGTTCATCTTTTCTGCAGTTCTTCTGGTCTCTATTTAATTGAGTTCTGCTTGAATCTTTATTATCTGTCTTCTTCTGCTTGGTGTAGATTTTAGTTGCTCTTCTTTCTCCAGTTCCTTTAAGTGAGAGGTTAGCTCTGTATTTGAGTTCTTTCCAATTTTTTGAGGGGAGCTTGTATTGCCATGTATTTCCCTCTTAGGCCTGCTCTTGCTGTATCCCAAGGATTTTGAACAGTTGTATCTTCATTTTCATTAGTTTCTATGAATCTTTTTAATTCTTCTCTAATTTCCTGGTTGACCCTTTCATCTTTTAGTAGGATGCCCTGTCCCCTTCACGTGTTTGAGTTTCTTCCAAATTTCTTCTTGTGATTGAGTTCTAGTTTCAAAGCATTGTGGTCTGAAAATATGCAGGGGACAATCCCACTCTTTTGGTATTGGTTTAGACCTGATATGTGACCCAGTATGTGGTCTATTCTGGATAAAGTTTTTCCATGTGCACTTGAGAAGAATGTGTATTCAGTTTCATTTGGATGGAAAGTTCTTTATATAGCTCTGAAATCCATCTGGTCTGGTGTATCATTTAAAGTTTCTTTGGTGATATTGAGCTTAGAAGATCTGTCATTTCCAGAAAGTGCCATTTTGAAGTCTCCTACTATTTGTGTACGTATGTAGGAGACTACTTATGTAGTAAGTAGTCTAAGTATGTCTTTACTTTGGTTATTAATTGATTGATATACTTGTTAGCTCCCACATTAGAGGCATAAATATTCATGAATGTTAGGTTCTTGTTGGATAACCCATTAAGTATGATATAGTGTCCCTCTTCATCTCTTACTACAGTCTTTGGGATAAACTTTAGTTTATCTGATAGAGGATTGCTACCTCTGCTTTCTTTGAGGACCATTTGAATGGTAAATGGTTCTCCAATCTTTCGTTTTCAGGCTGTAGGTGTCCTTCTGTCTAAAATGAGTGTCTTGTAGACAGCAAATGGATGGATCTTGCTCTTTCTTCCAGTCCGAAACCCTGAGTCTTTTGATGAGATCATTTAGCTCATTTACGTTCAGAGTAAATATTGAAAGATATGAATTTGGTGCCATCATAATACCTATTCATTCCCTGTTTTTGTGGATTATTTCTTTGGACTTCCTCTTTCTTTTACAGAGTCCCCCTTAATATTTCTTGCAGAGCTGGTTTAGTGGTCACATATTCTTTCAGTTTCTGCCTATCTTGGAAGCTCTTTATCTCTCCTTCTATTCTGAATGAGAGCCTTGCTGGACAGAGTATTCTTGGATGCATGTTCTTCTCATTTAGGACCCTGAATATATCCTGCCAGCCCTTCTGGCCTGCCCGGTCTCTGTGGAGAGGTCTGCTGTTAATCTAATATATCTCCCCATACAAGTTAGGGATCTCTTGTCTCTTGCTGCCTTAAGGATATTCTCTTTATCTTTGGAATTTGCAAGTGTCACTATTAAATGTTGAGGTGTTGAATGGTTTTTATTGATTTTCGGTGTGTGGGAGTACCTCTCTATCTCCTGGGTCTGAATGCCTGTTTCCTTTCCCAAATTAGGGAAGTTTGAGCTATGATTCGTTCAAATATGCTTTCTGGGCCTCTGGGCCTTTTGGCGCTCTCTGGAACAGCAATTATACATAAATTCTTCCTTCTGAGGCTATCATTTATTTCCCTTAACCTTTCCTCATGGTCTTTTGTTTTTCTTTTTTTTTTAATCTCAGCTTCCTTCCTTGCCATCAACTTATCTTCTATGTCACTCACTCTTTCTTCTACCTCATTAACCCTCGTCATTAGTAGGACATCCAGCTTGGATTGCATCTCATTTAATTCATTTTTAACTTTGGCCTGATTAGATCTAAATTCTGCAGTCATGAAGTCTCTTGAATCCTTTATGTTTTTTATCCAGAGCTACCAGGAGCTTTATAATTGTGTTTTTGAATTGGTTTTCTGACATCGACTTTTAATCCAAGTTCTATAACTCTGTTGCAGAGAGTGCTGTTTCTAATTCTTTCTTTTGTGGCGAGTTCTTACTTCTAGTCATTTTGCTCAGTGCTGAGTATGAGTGGGCTGACTCCAGAGTATCAACCATGACCTAAGTAAATTTTCACCCTTGATGATTTTGATGAGGTCAGAGACCAGAAATTGAAAACAAAGATCAGAACAAAATTAAACAAAAGGACCACTAAAGCAAAAAACAAATTTTAAAACAATTTTAAAGTAGTAAGTAATAAAAGGCCAAGAATCCCAAAGAAGAAGAAAAAAAGAAAAGAAAAAAAGAAGAGAAATAAGCAAAAGTAAAGAGAAAAAAGAGGAAAAAGAAAGGAGAAGGAAGAAAAAGGGTGGGGGACTGGGAGATGGTGGTGGTGACGAAGTTGTAGTGGAGGGAGAATATAATCTACCTGAGGGGTCCTAGATGGTGATCCTTTGGTTCTGAGTATGTTAATTTCTGTATGTTGGAAGATGCTCAGTCCCAAATTTATGTAAACCAGCAATACTTGTAGAAAGCCCCAACATTGACCACCAAAACATAAATGAGATAAAAGAAGAGGGCAGGATGGGAATGAAGAGAGAATATAGTCTCACAGAATGAACCAGCATGGTATTCCACTTGGACTGGGTGCATGCTGGTCATGTTTTAGAAGGTATTAACTTCTTCCATTGTAGAACAAAATGAGGCAGAGGAAACAAAAAACAAAACAAAACAAAACTTATCTTTATATCCTCCCCAAAATAAGTTGATTATGGTGAAGGGAATTTAGAAGTGTAAAATATATCTAAGACCTGTAATTGTAGAAATATGGAAGTCAAAAAGGAAGAAACTTAAAAATGAAGAAGTGGTGAAATATTGTAGTTAAGGTGGGAAAAGAGAAAAAAATATTGGAAACTTTTAGTCTGATATAAAAATGAGATGTGATGGAAAAAAGGAAAATATTTTTAAAAATTTTTTAAAAAGGAGGGGGTACCCTTTGGTTCTATATACTATAAATACCTCGAATTCCCCTGGAGCTTTCCAGCGCTGCTTGGTCAAGAATTTGTTCTTCCCCTGTCCCTCCAGCTGGTCTTCTGGGGGTGGGTCTGCTGTGCTGACTCTCAGGCGTGTGTACCTGGGGAGATGCCCCCACCACCTGCTGGATGCTGGGCTCAGTGGGAGCTGTTTACCCTGTGAGGCCTCTGTTCCCTGGGCCTCCGCCCCTCCCAGGCACCAGGTGACACCAGGAGGAACAACAACACTGGCGGCGGCCAACACTGACTCCAACTCTGGGGTCAGCTTCCCCAGTAACCACCCGCAGTCTCCCAGTCCACACTGGCCTAGATGCTCCCAGGGTGGGGGCACTGACCTGTACATCTTGGGGCACCTGGCAGCAGGAGAGTCCTCGCTGTTTTGTGCCCTCCCCACCTCCACCTGTACGTGGGGAGCTCAGGATGGTGAGCTTTGTCCCCTGGAGCCCTGGGATCCGGGGCCTGCGCTGCTGGAATCGCGCTCCGGGGCTGTGGCTCCTGAAAGCAACAGGGTGCAGACCCCTCGGTCTGGAGCCCCCACCTGACCGACTGGCTTCTTCCTGATGCCCCGCTGGGTGCATGCCCAGCCCTTTACTGAGATTGGCCCGTGCTTTCCTTGGGCGCACTTCCTCTAGTAGTGGCTCCAGGAGACTGGAGGCTTCACTTCCTCCTCCTGTGGTTCTGCCCAATTTCCCTGCTGAGCTTTTCTGTCAGGGAAGAATCCCGTGCGGATTTTTAAAGTTTCCACTTCTCTGGGGCTGGGCTTTCCTGTCCCGAAGGTTCTCGCGGGGCCCCTCTCCCACTTGATTCTTTTTTATTTTCTTTTTTTCCCCGCCTTCCTACCTTGTTAGGAGCGAAAACCCTTCTCTCTGTAGCATTCGACTATTCTCTCTCTAAATCTCAGGTTGAATTCCTAGGTGTCCAGGATGGTTTGGAAGTTATCTAGGTGAGTTTGGGCCAGGTGAGGTGAAGCCCCTATTCCACCATCTTTCCCCCAGACCTGATTGTTCTTTTTAAACTCTTGTCTCTGTGGTAAGGATCTCACTGTTGTCTTTCATTCTTCTCTCAAGCCCAGTGAGTATCCTTATAATTGTTACTTTACATTTTCCCTCAGGTGTGTTACTTATGTCTGTTTCACTTAGATCTCTGGCATGGCCTTATCATGTTCTGCATTTGGGATAAATTCCCCTGCCTTCCCATTGTGTCTAAGTCTCTGCCTGCTTCTTTATGTTAGAAAATCCAGCTGTGTCTCCTCTTCCTGGAAGTAATGGCCTAAAGAAGGGATGTCAGATAGTGTCAAGGCATGCTGCTTCAGGGAGTGTCTCCTATGTGTGCTGCATGTTCTCTTCTGTTGTGTTTTGGCTGATATGTCCTTCAGGCCAGTTGTTTGAAGAGGTCTCTTTGCCTGCTGTAGGCAGTGTTTTGTCCCTGGCCTGAATTTTAATAGATTGTGAATTCAAACTAGGTGTGCCCTGGTCTGCTTGTGAAATGAGACCTGTCACCACCTCCCCCACAACTGAGGTCCTGCAGGACTCTCTAGTTGGGAAGTGTGGTATGGGATTTGTACTGGTCTTTTGGGTGAGGGGATCACCACATTGGGATACAGGCAAGTATGACTGGAGTGACGGAATATGGGGCTTATTGTAGGTAAGTTAGGCAGCCAGTGTTGTCACTGTGCTGCTTCCCACAGGTGGCTGTGTGTTTATGCTGAGGGGCAGGGGAGTGAAATGGTGCCACCTGGCTCTTTCATTCCTGGATGGTGTCTCTGTGCATGCTGTCTCTCAGGGACGTGCTTTGAGAAGAGCAAATACTCTTCCTCTTCCCACTGTATGCCCCATTAGGTCACTGTTTCAATGCTGTCTTCCACCAGGTTGTTTCCTGCCTTCTTTCCAGGAACAGCATAGTGAATTCCAGGCTCTAGCCCAGCCAAACCCTCTGATTTTTAAAATTTCAAGCTTTAAGTCCTGCTGATTGCAAGAACTCATGAAATTCTGCTCCTCTCCTTTTCTAAGCCAATAGCTTTGGGGAAATGTTCTCTTTGTGTGTTCTCCTGTGTGTTCCTCTCTATTTCTCCCCTTCCCCATCCCCTCTGCAGCACCTGCAGTCTGTTTCTCTCCAAAATCGCATCTCTGCACTTCCTGTATTCTTTTCTACCTTTAGTTATGGAGTTTGTTCTGTCTTCAGGTCAGATTTTGAGATGATCCAATAGTTATCTAGTTGTGTTCCTAATTGTGTTCTCCCTTTGAATTGCACGGGCAACTGAGAGATGCCTATTATTGGGCAAATCATTTTCAAAATAAACTGACATTACTTCATGTTTTCTTTTATTGCCAGAGCCTAGATCAGTATTTGCCTTTTCACTTTGGAGTACTTCAGCCTGGACATTTAGTGGTATGGCCACTTTGCTGTGGACCTAGGACTTCTTATCTGCCCTTCATTTAAGTGTGATTGTTGGGCAGAGTAGGGAGAGGGGTGAGGTAACAGTTGTCTGATTCTCCTCTTGAGAGGATATTCTGTATAGCCAATTTGCTAATATGGTGCCTCTCAACTTTATTTATTTATTTATTTATTTATTTATTTATTTATTTTTGACTTGAGAGTGAAAGAGAGAGAGAGAGCATGAGGGGGTGAGGGGTAGAAGAAGAAGCAGACTCCCCACTGAGCAGGGAGCCTGATGTGGGGCTTGATTCCAGGACTCTGGGATCTTAACTTGAGCCGAAGGCAGAAACTTAACCAACTCAGCCACCAAAGTGCCCCTTATCTATACATTTAAATCATCTGGTAAACTTAAATATTCTGATAACTGGGCCCTACCATTGGAAATTTTGATTTAAAAAAAATTCTGATTTAGTTTGTCTGCAGAGTGGCCTGGGCATGGAGAGTTTCGAAAGTTCTCCCAAGTGATTCCAGTATGCAGCTCACATTGAGAACTCTGGGAATAAGGAGGTTCATGGATGTGCTTATTTGGCAGGATAACGGTACCAAGAGGAACAGAAGAGCAGAGGAGAAGTGTCCCCTTCCAATTGCTCTTGCTACTGGAGAGGATGCAGGACAGCCGTCAGAAAGCAGTGCAACCTATGGAGCTTGCCTACTGTCTCCAGAAGTACAATGTTCCAAGTAAGACAGCCCTCTCAGTTCTGAGAGACAGGGAGAGGGAGGAGGCTGGGGAGAGGGAACAGGGGGAGAGGGAGTGCCTCAAAGAATAGGTCAGGAGCTGTTCCCTCCTCTTCTTTGTTTTGGAGAGGTTTGTGAAGGGGTAGGTATTAATTCCTTAAATATTTGGTAGAATTAAGACCCCTGAACACCAATAAAAATAAATTTATTATTAAAAAAAAATAAGACCCCTGGACCTGGGCTTTTCTTTGTAGGATGTTTCAAAATGACAAATTTCCTTTTTGCAGTTAGTTGAAAAACTGAACTCCTTAGGCAATTTCTTATGAGGCAAGTGTAGCAGTGATGAACTCCCTCAGCAGTTGTCTGGAAAAGCCTTATGTATTTTTCATTTCTGAAGTAAAGTTTTCTAGATTGGCAGTTTTTTCTTTTATCATTTTGAATATGGCATTCCATTGTCTCCTGGACTGTCAGGTTTGTGCTGAGAAATACACAGATTGCCTTATGGGAGGGGAGTTCCCTTGTAAGTGATAAACTCCCTTTCTCTTACTGATTTTAAGATTTCTCTTTGTCTTTGATTTTAAAAGCTTTACTATTGATGTGTCTTGGAGAATACTCATTTGAGTTGAATATGTTTAGGGAACTAAGAGCTTCATGAACTTTTTTTTTTATAAATTTATTTTTTATTGGTGTTCAATTTGCCAACATATAGAATAACACCCAGTGCTCATCCCATCAAGTGCCCCACTCAGTGCCCATCACCCAGTCACCCCCACCTCCCGCCCCCCTCCCCTTCCACCACCCGTAGTTCGTTTCCCAGAGTTAGGAGTCTCTGATGTCCTGTTTCCCTTTCTGATACTTCCCACTCATTTTTCTCCTTTCCCCTTTATTCCCTTTCACTATTTTTTATATTCCCCAAATGAATGAGACCATATAATGTTTGTCCTTTTCTAATTGACGTATTTCACTCAGCATAATACCCTCCAGTTCCATCCACGTCGAAGCAAATGGTGGGTATTTGTCGTTTCTATTGGCTAATATTCCATTGTATACATAAACCACATCTTCTTTATCCATTCATCTTTTGATGGACACCGAGGCTCCTTCTACAGTTTGGCTATTGTGGACATGCTTCAAGAACTTTGATGTCTAAATCTCTCCCCAAATTTGGGAGATACCAAGGCCGGCCGGCCTGCCTTCCTTCCTTCCTTCCTTCCTTCCTTCCTTCCTTTTTCTTTCCTTCCTTCCTTTTTCTTTCTTTCCTTTTAAAATTTTATTTACATTAAATTAATTAACATATAGTATATTATTATTTTCAGAGGTAGAGTTCAGTGATTCATCAGTTGTATATAACATGTAGTGCTCATTACATCATGTGCCCTCCTTATAACCCATCACCCAGTTACCCAATCTCCCCACCCACCTCCCCTCCAGCAACCCTCAGTTTATTTCCTAGATTTAAGACTCTCTTATGGTTTGTTGCCCTCTGATTTTGTCTTGTTTTTTTTCCCCTCCCTTCCCCTATGCTCCTCTGTTTCTTAAATTCCAAATATGAGTGAGATCATATATTTGTCTTTCTCTGGTTGACTTATTTCTATTAGCATGATATTCTCTAGTTGTGTCCATGTCATTGCAAATGGCATGATTTCATTTTTTGATGGCTGAGTAATATTCCATTCCATATATATCCATTCATCTGCCGATGGACACCTAGGCTCTTTCCGTAGTTTGGCTATTGTAGACATTCCTGCTATAAACATTGAGGTGCAGGTGCCCCTTTGGATCCCTATGTTTGTGTTCTTTGGGTAAATACCTAGTAGTGCAATTGCTGGGTCATAGGGTAGCTCTATTTTTAACTCTTTGAGGGACCTCCATACTGTTTCCCAGAGTGGCTGCACCAGCTTGCATTCCCACCAACAGTGCAAGAGGGTTCCCCTTTCTCCACATCCTCACCAATGTTTGTTGTTTCCTGATTTGTTAATTTTAGCCATTCTGACTGGTGTGAAGTGGTATCTCATTTGGTTTTGACTTGTATTCCCTGATGCTGAATGATGCTGAACATTCTTTGACATGTCTCTTGGCCATTTGTGTCTACTTTGGAGAAATGTATGTTCATGTCTTCTGATTTCCTTGCCAGATTTTTTGTGTTTTGGGTGTTAAGTTTGATAAGTTCTTTATAGATCTTGGATACTAGCCCTTTATCTGATATGCCATTTGCAAATATCTTCTCCCATTCTGTAGGTTCTCTTTTGGTTTTGTCTACTCTTTCCTTTGCTGTGCAGAAGCTCTTTATCTTGATGAGTTCAAATAGTTCCTTTATGCCTTTGTTTCCCTTGCTTTTAGAGATGAGTCTAGCAAGAAGTTGCTGTGGCTGAGGTCAAAGAAGTCCCTGCCTTTATTCTCTTCTAGGTTTTATTCTTGTCTCACATTACGTCTTTCATCATTTTGAGCTTATCTTTGTGTCGGTGTTATCTTTGTGTAAGAGAATGGTCCAGTTTCATTCTTCTGCATGAGGCTGTCCAGTCTTCCCAACACCATTTGCTTAACAGACTTTTTTCCATTGAATATTCTTTCCTGCTTTGTCAGAGATTATTTGACCACAGAGTTGAGGATCCATTTCTAGATTCTCTATTCTGTTCCATTGATCTATATGTCTGTTTTGTGCCAGTACCACACTGCCTTGACCATCACAGCTTTGTAATACAGCTTGAAATCTGGCATTGCGATGCCCTTGGCATCGGTTTTCTTTTTCAATATTCCTCTGACTATTCAGTCTTTTCTGATTCCATACAAACCTTAAAGATTATTTGTTCCAACTCTGTAAAGAAAGACCATGGTATTTTGATAGGGATTGCATTGAACCTGTAACTTGCCCTGGGTAGCATAGACATTTCCACAATATTTAGTCTTCCAATCCATGAGCATGAAATGTTTTCCATTTCTTTGTATCTTCCTCAATTTCTTTCATAAGATTTCGTAGTTTTTAGAGTATAAATCCTTTACCTCTTTGGTTAGGTTTATTCCTAGGTGTCTTATGGATTTTGGTGCAGTTGAAAATGGGATCAATTCCTTAATTTCTCTTTCTTCAGCCTCATTGTTAGTATACAGAAATGCCACTGATTTCAGTGCATTGATTTTGTATCCTGCCATGTTGCTGAATTGCTGTATGAATTCTAGCAATTTTGGGGTGGAGACTTTTGGGTTTTCCACATACAGTATCATGTCATCTGTGAAGAGTGAGAGTTTGACTTTTTCTTTGCCAATTTGCCTTTTCCTTCTTTTTGTTGTCTGATTGCTGAGGCTTGGACTTTTAATATTATGTTGATGTTTTAAATGTTGGCCATTCTGATAGGTTTGTAGAGGTGTCTCATTATTTTAACTTGTGATTTGTCATTGACATATGCCAAGCCCTGCTTCTTATGCTTATTTTCCATTTGTATATATCTTTTTTGGTGAAGTGTCTATTCAGGTTTCTTATCCATTTTATAATTAGGTTGGTTTTTATGTTTTATTGTTGAATTTGAAGAGGTTTTTTGTATATTTGGATAACAATCCTTTATCAGGCTTTTTTTAAATAATAAATTTATTTTTTATTGGTGTTCAATTTGCCAACATACAGAATAACACCCAGTGCTCATCCCGTCAAGTGCCCCCCTCAGTGCCTGTCACCCATTCATCCCCACCCCCCGCCCTCCTCCCCTTCCACCACCCCTAGTTCGTTTCCCAAAGTTAGGAGTCTTTATGTTCTATCAGGCCTTTTACAAATATTTCTTCTCAGTCCGTGACTTGTCTTCTCATGTTCTTGACAGTATCCTTCACAGAGCAGAAATGTTTAATTTTAATGAAGTTCAGTATATCGCTTCTTTTTTTTTAATTTTTATTTATTTATGATAGTCACAGAGAGAGAGAGAGAGGCAGAGACACAGGCAGAGGGAGAAGCAGGCTCCATGCACCAGAAGCCCGACGTGGGACTCGATCCCGGATCTCCAGGATCGCGCCCTGGGCCAAAGGCAGGCGCTAAACCGCTGCGCCACCCAGGGATCCCAGTATATCGCTTCTTTCTTTTATTGCTTGTACATTGGAGTTTTAGCCAAAAAGTATCTAAAATGTAATCACAAAACAGAAGGTCTTCTAGATTTTTCTCCTGTATTATATTAGGACTTTTGTAGTTTTGCATTTTACATTTAAGTCTATTATACATTTTGAATTTGTGTTCTTGAAGGATGTAAAGTCTGTGTATAGATTCATTTGTTTGCATGTAGATATTCAGGATTGCAGCACCATTTGGTGAAAAACTATCTTTGTTCTATTGTATTGCCTTTGCTACTTTGTCAAAGAGCAGTGAATGTTGTTTATGTTGGTGTATTCCTGGGATCTCTGTTTTATTCCTTTGATCCCACATTGTTTTAGTTACTGACACTTTATTCTAAGTTCAGAATTAGTTCTTTGACTTTGTTTTTTCCTTCAATATTGTGTCTTCTATTCTGTGATTGCCTCTCCAAATAAACTTTATAATCACTTTGTTAATATCCACAGAATAACTTGCTGGGATCTTGATTGGAATTGCATTGAGTGCATAGATCAAGTTGGAAAGAACTGGCATCTTGACAATATTGAGTTCTCTTATCCATGAACATGGGAAATCTCTCCTTTTATGTAATTCTTCTGATTTCTGTCATTAGAGTTTGTAGTTTTTCATATATAGATCTTGTACACATTTGGTTAGATTTATAACTCAGTATTTCATTTTCATGGGTTCTAATGTTAACAATATTGTGCCTTTTTTAATGTTTTTTTTTTATTGGAGTTCAATTTGCCAACATATACCATAACACCCAATGCTCATCCCACCAAGTGCCTCCCTCAGTGCCCATCACCCAGTCACCCCAAATTGCCACCACCTCCCTTTCCACTACCCCTTGTTCATTTCCCAGAGTTAGATGTCTCTCATGTTTTGTCACCCTCACTGATATTTTCACTCATTTTATCTCCTTTCCCTTTATTCCCCTTCCAATATTGTGCTTTTAATTGAAAATTCCTCTGTTCATTGCTGATAATATAGGAAAGTGATTAACCTTTATATATTGGTCTATATATACATATATATATTTCATAAATATATATATATTTCATTTATATATATATTTGAGAACTGGTATAATTTGTTCCATAAATGTTTGGTAGAATTAATTACTGAGCCCGTTGGATGCTCTGTTTATTTGTCCTCATTCATTTTTATTTTTATTCTTCAGACTGTATGGTTTCAGTTGACTTGTTTTCAAAGTTTGATAATTCTTTTTTCATCAGCTCAAATCTGCTATTGACCACCTCTTGCAAACTCTTCATTTCTGTCATTGTATTCTTCAGCTCAAGAATTTCTATTTTGATTCTTTTAAATAATTTTTTTTCTTTATTGATATTCTGCATTTGGTGAGACATTGTTTCATACTTTAGTTATTTTGATATGGTTTTATTTAGTTCTTTTGAACATATAATGATAATCTAAAGTCTAGTGAGACTAACATCTGGGTCTTCTCAATGACAGTTTCTACTGATTGTTTCCTGTGTGTGTGGGGGGGACCATACTTTTTTGTTTTATTGTGTCTTGTAATTTTCTGTTAAAAACTAAACATTTTGGACAACAGTGGCAACAGTGGAAATCAGAAACCCCCACGATGGAGTAGTTGCTATTATTTTTGTCATTGCTATTGTTTAGTGACTCTCCTGGACTAATTTTGTAAAGGTTATGTTCCCTATAGTGTGTGGCCACTAAAGATTTTGTCTGGTTAGCTTAATGTCACCTAATGATTGGTCAGAGATTTTTTAAAAATGCTTTGAACTAGTGAGTCTTCCAGTCTTTGATGAGGAACTGTGTGTCTAGTGGGGCTTACCTTCAAAGCTCAGGCTGTTTGTGACACTTTTAGCCTGCCTTTCTTGCTTGCATAGGGCGTCAATATTAGCCAAATATGAGAGACTTAGACCTTCTCAGGTCTTACTGAGGCATGCAAAAGGCCTTCTAGATCACCAGAAATATGTCAGAACTTCTAGAAGTTCCCTATGGACATCTCAGTTCCCACAACCATCTTTTAAGTTTCAGCCAGATTCTTTTTTTGTCCCAACTGGTATTACAGCCTTAGGCAGTCACAATATTAATTATCATTGACTTTTTTCCACAAATACTCTGGGGATAGGGCTCAAAGCTTTGAGTTGGGTCAAATAATGACAAACTTCTTCAAATGGGGCTTTTCCATGAAGCTGCAAGACAGGTCAAATAATAAAAATGTTTTCAGTATGGGGCTTTTTGAGGAACTGCAGCCCCAGTCTACTCATTTTTCTGGTCACAAGGCTTCTGGTTAACAGTTTTCATGATGGCAAGTTTTCTTGTTTTCAAGGCTACTACAGAGCTGGGAAGAAGGAAATGGAAATTGGCCAGGTTGAAAAGCCTCAAATCCTGTTCTTCTTACTTAGGTTCTGCAGTGTTTGTTGAATAAATATTCCTAGGATTTTTGTAAACCTTTAGGTAATTTTCAGAGTTCTGAAAAATTGATTTTGACATTTTTTTTGCCAGCATTTTCATTGCTTTTTTGGAGGAGTAGATTTATAGAGATCCTCACTCACTCCACCATTCCAGTTGTATTCTCGCTTTTACATAACTTTTCATAATAGTTTATATACCTTAGGGAATTTTTCTTATTCTTTGAATTAAGACTTAATGGATACTTGTCCACTAGAACATGAACCTAGAATATAGGTTTCTTGGGGACAGTGACTTTCTCTAGCAATTGCAATGCCTTGCACATAGCAGGTGTTAAGTAAATTATGGGTTGGGCAAATATCCCTATATTTTTTATTTTTTTATTTTTAAAAAAGATTTTATTTACTTATTCATGAAAGACACACAGAGAGAAGCAGAGACATAGGTAGAGAGAGAAGCAGGCTCTCTGTGGGGAGCCTGATATGGGATTCGATCCCAGAACTCTGGGATCATGACCTGAACTGAAAGCAGATGCCCAACCACTGAGCCACCCAGGTGCGCCATCCATTTATTTTTTTTAATAATAAATTTATTTTTTATTGGTGTTCAATTTGCCAACATACAGAATAACACCCTTTATTTTTTAGATGAATCAGGACTCTTGGCTCTGGTATGGTCAGATGAGGCAAAATGTCTTCATATGACAAGGTGATCTAACTTACTTTATGTTCAGTGTTGGCTCTGTGGTAGGTAGCCTTCTGCAAATAATTCCTGGAGACAGCATAGTTCAATCCTAGTTCCACTCTGTTTGTCTTTAGGTTTTGGGATTGTTACCTTTAAATATGAATTAATTGGGCAGCCCCGGTAGCTCAGCGGTTTAGCGCCGCCTGCAGCCCACGGCATGATCTGGAGACCCTGGATCGCGTCCCACGTCGGGCTCTCTGCATGGAGCCTGCTTCTCCCTCTGCCTGTGTCTCTGCCTCTCTCTCTCTCTCTCTGCATCTCTATGAATAGATAAATAAAACCTTTAAAAAAATAAATATGAATTAATTAATTCATTCAGCTCATATTTATTATGTGCCAGGTATCGTGCTGGTTCTGTAGATAAGGGTATAAGGCTGATGATAGAGTCTTTGTATCAATGAAGCTTTAGTTTAGCGAAGAGAAAGGCCAAAACAAGAGTAAAATAAAGCAAAATGAAATCCAAAAGCATTAAGTACAAACTGTGGTATCATGAAGGAAGTAATAAAATGGTGTTGAGATAGATGATATGAATATTTAATACATTTACAGGAACTACCTTTTCTTGCAATATCTTTGCATGTTGGCAGACATCCATCTTTTTGTAAAATAGTCCTCAGTGTGTTTTTCATGTTCTTTGTCGTCCTATGTTTCTTTTCAATGACAGAAATTCATTTACATCTGTCTTTTGGGCTTACATTTATTTATATAACATATGGAGAATTCACTGCTTGCTTCCTGTTTCCTCTTAGCCAGCATCAACACTGAGATGGTTCTTTCCTTTCCTGTTCTCCTAGATACCTTTGAGGAAGACCTGGGTCAGATATGAGTTTTGGGGAACTGCTCAATTTCTGGGGAATTAAAAAGAGATTAAATAAAGGTACAGAGAAACAAGTGGCCACTAGAGTCCAATTAGAGTGCCAGCTTGGCTTGGAATAGGAGAGAATCCACTACTGAATGTTGTTTTTATCTGGCTAGGTCCCCCAGTAGAGGCCAGTAGGCATGGGTCACCAGTCAGTGGAAAGGAAACTTCTGTGATGCAGTTGGACTGGATTTTAAGTTTTAACAGGAGTTCTAAAAAATAAATAACAAGCTTATTTTTCATTTTTAGTGCCTAACTAAAGCAGGGATGGCTAGGAGAGGACAAAGTGATGAGTGTTCATGTACATCTAGGTAGCTATGGCACAAGGGTATGCATGAAAAATGTCCCTGGTGATCTCACTGATCGGGCTGTTATTTTTCTCTTTGGCCAGTGTTTGTCCAGCATGATGCTGCTCAACTCTACCTCACAGTTTGGAACCTAATTAAGGACCAAATCACAGATGTGGACTTGGTGAGATACTAGAATCAGAGAACTCAGAAGTTTAAGATGCTGTTCATTTAGCTCATTCAGCAATCATTAATATAATGTATAGAGAGGATTAAAAGAGAAATCCACATAAAATGCTTATCACAATTCTATATTACTATTACTGTTATTACTTTGCTCCTTTTCAAAGAGCAAAGAACATCAGTGGCTGCCATTTTTGGAGCTTCTGTCTGCTGGCTACCATTTCTGGAAATTGACCTGACCTGGTTTGTTTATGGCTCTGTACCCTTCTTTCCTCTCACCTCCTCTCTTTTAACAGGTAGAGAGGCTGAAGGCTCTGTATACAATTCGGGTGAAGGAGTCCTTGGTTTGCCTTGAATGTACTGTGGAGAGGAGCAGAAACAGTAGCATGCTGACCCTCCCCCTTCCTCTTTTTGATATGGACTCAAAACCTCTGAAAACACTGGTGAGGGATTTTTCTTGGTTAATTTGCTGTTTCCATACACCCAGTGCTGCCAATGTGCCCTTGCTTCTTTAATCACTGTTGCCTTTTAAAAAGTAATTTCTATTTCCTTTGCACAGTTCTAAGTTTCTCCTTTGATTTGGTGGAAATAAAATTTGTTTCCTTTTACTTCCTTTCCTCATACTGCTACCTTAGCAAGTGCTCCCTTCTATTTTTCCTTCCAATCAGTAGGTACTTTGGGGGATCCTGCCACATGCACTACACTGGGCCAGGTGTTAAGAGGGTACATGGAAAGAACCAGAAAGAAAACTTAAATTTTTATCTGTAGGGTGAGGGGATGTACTCTAGATGGTAAATATCCTCTCTGCTTTTTCTTTGATCTCTTGGGACAGGAGGATGCCCTTCGATGTTTCTTCCAGCCCAGGGAGTTATCAGACAAAAGCAAATGCTTCTGTGAGAAATGTGGGAAGAAGACTTGTGGGAAACAGGTACTCACTGTCTGAAACCAGAAGCTTCCCTAATCTGGGGTTGCCTTAAGTGGATTTCATGATAGAGTCTTCAGAGGCCTTGAGGGTCCCATGTGTTGGTTGAGGGAGGAAGTATGTATCAGGCTAATATCTGGAATCTGGGGCCTCTGACTTTCAGAGGCCCATCACTGAGAGGGGCAGAGCGTTTTAAAAGATAAGAGAAGGTCCAAGATGAGGAGGCAGAGTTTTACATGCAAGGTTAGACTGACTCTCTAGAGCAGACTCTGTGGTTCCCCTGGGCTCTGGTTCCTGTGCAGAACACTAGGGCTACTCATGCCTTCTGTGGGAGAGCTCAACAGATTCAGCAGAAGGGGGCCCTTAACTCTGTATTATATCATTCCGATCCTTTTTGGGGAAGAAGAACACACCATTGGCCCTGATATTTCTCTAAACCTACCTATTTCAAGTGCCTTAGGGTTTCATCTCCACAGTAATTTTGCTTTTTCAGGTCTTGAAGCTGACCCATTTACCCCAGACCTTGACAATCCACCTCTTGCGGTTCTCCATCAGGAATTCACGGACAGAAAAAATCTGCCACTCGCTCTATTTCCCACAGAGCTTGGATTTAAGTCAGGTCCTTCTGATGGAGGAAGACCTCTATGATGCTGAGGAACAGGTGAGAAACTCCTTAATTCCCCTCTATCCTCCATCTCTTCAGATCCTTTGCTTGATTTTGCCTCTCTTCCCCTAAGGTACTTGAAGTCACCTGCTCAACAGAGCACTTTTGGACATCTCATCTGTGTTATTATAGCATCTCATAAATCATGGCCTCTATTGGCTGTGCTTGGGGTACATACAGGGAGGAAAACTCACCAGCAGCTGCTTGGTGTGATTCATAAAACATATTCATATGCTCAAGAAACATTTATTTTTTTAAACAGTATTTTAATGATGGAAATCTATGTTTTCTTGAATAACAGTGATGGGTTGTTATCACCATACTACTATCACCAACATTTGCTGTTTGCAGCTGCTTTTCTTTTAAGATTCAAAAGGCCGGGATGCCTGGGTGGCTCACCAGTTTGGTGCCTGCCTTCGGCCCAGGGCATGATCCTAGAGTCCTGGGATCAAGTCCCACGTTGGGCTCTCTGCATGGAGCCTGCTTCTCCCTCTGCCTGTGTCTCTGCCTCTCTCTCTCTGTCTCTCATGAATAAATAAATAAAATATTTTTTAAAAAAGATCCAAAAGGCTTTGGTTAATGGACATCTGGGCCCTTTCCACAGTTTGGCTATTGTGGACATTACTGCTATAAACACTGGGGTGCAGGTGCCAGATGAATGGATAAAGAAGATGTGGTATATATACAATGCGATATTACTCAGCCACCAAAAAAAAAAAAAAAAAGAGAGAGAGAGATCTTGCCATTTGCAACGATGCGGATGGAACTAGAGGGTATTATGCTAAGTGAAATAAGTCAATCAGAGAAAGATAATTATATAATCTCAATCATATGTAGAATTTAAGAAACAAAACAGAGGATCATGGAGGAAGGGAGAGAGAAAGAAAGTAAGATGAAATCAGAGAGGGAGACAAACCATAAGAGACTCTTAACTCTAGGAAACAAAGTGAGGGTTGCTGGAGGGGAGGTGGGTAGGGGTATGGGATAACTGGGTGACAAGCATGAAGGAGGCATGTGATGTGATGAACCTGGGTGTTATATGCAACTGATGAATCACTAAATTTCTACCTCTGAAACTAATAATAATACACTATATGTTAATTAATTTAATTTAAATTAAAAATCAAAAAACCTTATTTCTAAATATTGGGTTTTATTCATATCCCTCACAGCACTGAGGAAGGGAAGGAGCCCATAATTCAGGACCTTCAGCTTAAATAAGACATATAATATGTATATATACATAAGTAAGCACAACATCTTGGGTTCTAAACACAGTACCAACCTAACTTTCTTCTTAAAACAGCTGATGCCCACTTTGAGGATCGTAACAAAAGAGCCAGTTCACTAGGTCAAATTCAATCAAAATAAAGTTGAATTTAGTTGTCCTGAGCTAATAACTTACTGGGAAATTCTGAGAAAAAATATGACATAAATATATTTTCTTAGGTTTGAAATGCTACATTTAGTAAATTCTGTATTAATGTATTTAAATTATGTATTTATGTATATTAATTATATATTAATATATATTCTGTATATATATACATGTATATAAATACAGAATTTAGTTAATACATTAATACAGAATTTACTAAATGTAGCATTTAGCATATATATATATATATACACACACACACACACACAGTATTCATGCTCTAGAACCATAGTATTTTTAAAATGAGGCCTACAACATACATGAAAAATGCTCAGCATCACTTAGCATCAGGGAGATATAAGTCAAAACCACAATGACATACCACTTCACACCAGTCAGAATGGCTAAAATGATAAAGTCAGGAAACAACAGATATTGGTGAGGATAAGAGGAAAGGGAACCTTCTTACACTGTTGGTGGGAATGCAACCTGGGCAGCCATTCTAGGAAACAGTATGGAAGTATGGAGTTTCCTCAGAAAGTTAAAAATAGAGCTACCCTATGACCCAGCAATTGCACTGCTGGTATTTAGCCAAAGGACACAAACATAGTGATCCAAAGGGATACTTGCACCTCAATGTTTATAGCCGCAATGTCCACAATAGCCAAACAATGGAAAGAGCCCAGATGTCCACCAACAGATGAATGGATAAAGAGATGGGATGTATGTATATCCACGCAATGGAATATTACTCAGCCATCAAAAAAATTGAAATCTTGCCATTTGCAATGACATGGATGGAACTAGAGGGTACTATACTAAGCAAAATAAGTCAATGAGAGAAAGAACAATTATCATATGATATCACTCATAACCAGGTGGCCGGTTAGCTCAGTTGGTTAGAGCGTGGTGCTAATATGATATCACTCATAATGTGGAATTTAAGAAACAAAATATCAGTGAGGGTAACAGAACATGAGAGACACCTAACTCTGGGAAACGAACAAGGGGTAGTGGAAAGGGAGGTGGGTGGAGGGTGACTAGGTGATGGGCATTGAGGGGGGCACTTGACAGGATGAGCACTGGGTGTTATGATATATGTTAGCAAATTGAACTCCAATAAAAAATATATAGAAAAGTAAATTAATTAATAAATTTAAAAAAGAAAGCAGAGGAGCACAGAAAGGAGGGAAAAACAAAACATAATTAGAGAAGGAGACAAACCATAGAGAGTGTTAAATCTAGGAAACAGAGGGCTGCTGGAGGGGAGGTGGGTGTGAGGGTGATGGGGTAACTGGGTGATGGGCAGTAAGGAGGGCACATGATGTAATGAGCACTGGGTATTATATGCAACTGAACTCTACATCTGAAACATATAGTGTAATAACAGATTATATGTTAATTAAATGAACTCAAATTAAGAAAATAAAATAAACAGTAAAAATTGAGACCTAATAATATGTTCCTATATGACACAGTTTCTTCACCTATTCAGTGCATATCTGTCCTTTGAGTTTTTCTTATTTCTACTTCTGCACTGTGAAGTATATCTTAATGAAATAATCTTTTAAAAATTCTTTAAATTCCAATTAAATTATTTAAATATAAATTCAGTGTAGTTAACATAGTATATTATTACTTTCGGGGTAGAATTTAGTGATTCATGAGTTGCATTTAACACCCAGTGCTCATTACATCACATGTCCTTCTAATGCCCTCACCCAATTATCCCATCCCCTCACCCATCTTCCCTCCAGAAAACCTCAGTTTGTTTCCTGGAATTAGGTGTCTCTTATGATTTGCCTGCTTATTTTTATCTTATTTTATTTTTCCTTCCCTTCCCCTCTGTTCTTCTGGATGTAACTAGAGTGTATTATGCTAACCAACCAAAATAAATCAGTCAGAGAAAAACAAATGCCATATGATTTCACTCATATGTGGAATTTAAAAAACAGATGAAATAATATCCTAAATTTTTTTCCACTTAAAAAAACATGGTTATAGACAATTTGAATATATATCAAAGTTGTGAGGAATTCTACAATGAATTCCCATGTCCATCAAGCAGCTTAAACCATTATCAAAACCCATTGCCAATCTCTCTTGCCAACATCCTCATCCTCTTTCTCCAACCCCCTATTGGATTATTTTGAACCAAGTCCTGGTCACTGTGCTCTTTCATTTGAAGTATTTCATCATGTATTTCTAAAGAATGAGATTTCTTTTTTCTAAATGTAACCAATTCTATCATATAATTTTTTATCAAGTTTTTAATTTTTAATTCCAGTGTAGTTAACGTAGTGATATATTAATTTATGATGTATGATATAGTGATCTAACAATTCTGTACATTACTCAGGGCTCATTGTAATAAGTGTACTCTTAATCCCCATTACCTATTTCACCCGTCCCCACTCACCCACCTCTCCCGCTGGTGACCATATGTTTGTTCTCTATAGTTAAGAGTGTATTTCTTGGTTTGTCTCTCCTCTTTTCTCCTTATTTGTTTTGTTTCTTAAATTCGACACATAAGTGAAATCATACAGCATTTTTCTTTCTCTGACTGACTTATTTCACTTGGCGTTATACTCTCTGGCTCTATATATATTGTTGCAAATGGCAAGATTTCATTCCTTTTTATGGCTGAGGAATACTCACAGTGTGTGTGTGTGTGTGTGTGTGTGTGTGTGTACACCACATCTTTACCATTCATCAAAGGATGGATCCTAGGGCTGCTTCTATATCTTGGCCATTGTAAATAATGTTGCTATAAACATTGGGGTGCATATATCCCATTGAATTAGTGTTTGTGTATTTTTGGGGGTGAGTACCCAGTAATGTGATGACTGGATCATAGAATAGTTCCATTTTTAGCCTTTTGGGAGACCTCCATACTGTTTTTCCACAGTGGCTGTACCAGTTTTCACTCCCACCAACAGTGCATGTCCTACTTCCTTAATATCATTGATGCCCAGTCAATATTTAGATTTCTGTGCCCAATAGATTGGTTTGTTTAAATATAGATCCCAACAAGGGCTACACTTGCATTTGTTTGTTTCCATCCTTTCTTCCTCTTCTCTTTCCCTCCTTTCCTCTCTTCATACCTGCTTTTCTTTCTTCTTCTTTTACCTTAAGTTTCTCTCCCTTCCTTTTCTTGCCCTTGCAATTTATTTGGTTGAAGGTTTTTATATATATCCAGAATTTGCTGACTGGTGTTATTTAACATGTACCTTTATCCTTGTATTTCTTGTAAACAGATCTAGATATTGCCCTGCATTAAAAAAATCTAGCATAAAGTTCCCAAGTGAAAATAGAGGATAATTTGAGCTCTCCTTTTTGGGTAACTTAGCTTCATTTGCACTACACTCACCAACCCCTGTCTCCCTCACTGATTGCATTTCAAAGTCGCAGGTTAGGGACAATATTTGACTATGTTCAGATAGAAGAATAAAGTATTCCTGACTAATGTGGAGATCCTGCTAACAATCAGTCAAAACTCTGTCTCTCCTACCACTATTCCCTTTTCACAGAAAATTCTCTCCCATCTGAAATTTGAGGAAGTAGAATGACTTACTGCCAAATTTAACGGATACTTTCTTTACTTGATCTTTTTGTAATATTCTGTTATTGATCCTACTTTCCTTCAAAATCTACTCTAGGGTTTCCTCTTAGGGTTTCTTACTACATTGCTGGATCCT
The DNA here is from genome assembly GCF_048164855.1 of Canis lupus baileyi. NCBI lineage: Eukaryota > Metazoa > Chordata > Mammalia > Carnivora > Canidae > Canis > Canis lupus. The sequence goes on from NC_132862.1 coordinate 46,162,953, forward strand.
TTCCTGCCCATCCTTTTTAATATTTTTTTTTAATTTTTTATTTATTTATGATAGCCACAGAGAGAGAGAGAGAGGCGCAGAGACACAGGCAGAGGGAGAAGCAGGTTCCATGCACCGGGAGCCCGACGTGGGATTCGATCCCAGGTCTCCAGGATCGCGCCCTGGGCCAAAGGCAGGCGCCAAACCGCTGCGCCACCCAGGGATCCCTCCTGCCCATCCTTTTATTGGTATTTAGTTTTTTTTATTTATGAGAGAGAGTGAGAGAGGCAGAGACATAGGCAGAACTCGATCCCGGGTCCCGGGACCATGACCTGAACCAAAGGCAGCTGACCCAACCACTGAGCCACCAGGGGTCCCGGTATTTAGTTTTTTAAAAAAATTGTATTTATCCACTCATGAGAGACGCACACAGAGACACACACACACACACACACACACACACACACACACAGGCAGAGGGCGAAACAGGCTCCATGCAGGGAGCCTGACATGGGACTCAATCCCGGGTCTCCAGGATCAGGCCCTGAGCTGAAGGCAGTGCTAAACCACTGAGCCACCCAGGCTGCCCATAGTATTTATTTTTATTTTTATTTTTTTAAAATAATAAACTTATTTTTTAAAGGTGTTCAATTTGCCAACATACAGAATAACACCTAGTGCTCATCCAGTCAAGTGCCCCCCTAAGTGCCTGCCACCCATTCACCCCCACCGCCCGCCCTCCTCCCCTTCCACCACCCCTAGTTCGTTTCCCAGAGTTAGGAGTCTTCCATGTTCTGTCTCCTTTTCTGATATTTCCTACCCATTTCTTCTCCCTTCCCCTCTATTCCATTTCACTATCATTTATATTCCCCAAATGAATGAGAACATATAATGTTTGTCCTTCTCCGATTGACTTACTTCACTCAGCATAATACCCTCTAGTTCCGTCCACGTCGAAGCAAATGGTGGGTATTTGTCATTTCTAATGGCTGAGTAATATTCCATTGTATACATAAACCACATCTTCTGTATCCATTCATCTTTCGATGGACACCGAGGCTCCTTCCACAGTTTGGCTGTTGTGGACATTGCTGCTAGAAACATCCGGGTGCAGGTGTCCCGGTGTTTCACTACATCTGTATCTTTGGGGTAAATCCCCAGCAGTGCAATTGCTGGGTCGTAGGGCAGATGTATTTTTAACTCTTTGAGGAACCTCCACACAGCCTTCCAGATTGGCTGCACCAGTTCACATTCTCACCAACAGTGCAAGAGGGTTCCCTTTTCTCCGCATCCTCTCCAACATTTGTGGTTTCCTGCCTTGTTAATTTTCCCCATTCTCACTGGTGTGAGGTGGTATCTCATTGTGGTTTTGATTTGTATTTCCCTGATGGCAAGTGATATAGAGCATTTTCTCATGTGCTTGTTGCCATGTCTATGTCTTCCTCTGTGAGACTTCTGTTCTAGCAGAACACTTCTTCTTTGCCCATTTGAATGCCTTTTAATGTCTTTTTGTTGCCTGATTGCTGAGGCTAGGACTTCCAATACTATGTTGAATAGCGGTGGTGAGAGTGGACATCACAGTCTTATTCCTGATATTAGGGGAAAGGCTCCCAGTGCTTCCCCATAGAGAATGATATTTGCTGTGGGCTTTTCATAGATGGCTTTTAAGATGTTGAGGAACGTTCCCTCTATCCCTATACTCTCAAGAGTTTGATCAGGAATGGATGCTGTATTTTGTCAAATGCTTTCTCTGCATCAATTGAGAGGATCATATGGTTCTTGGTTTTTCTCTTGCTGATATGATGAATCACATTGATTGTTTTACGAGTGTTGAACCAGCCTTGTGTCCCAGGAATAAATCCTACTTGGTCATCGTGAATAATCTTCTTAATATACTGTTGGATCCTATTGGCTAGTATCTTGTTGAGAATTTTTGCATCCATGTTCATCAGGGATGTTGGTCTATAATTCTCCTTTTTGGTGGGGTCTTTGTCTGGTTTTCGAATTAAGGTGATGCTGGCCTCATAGAATGAATTTGGAAGTACTCCATCTCTTTCTATCTTTCCAAACAGCTTTAGTAGAATAAGTATGGTTTCTTCTTTAAACGTTTGATAGAATTCCCCAGGGAAGTCATCTGGCCCTGGACTTTTGTGTCTTGGGAGGTTTTTGATGACTGCTTCAATTTCCTCCCTGGTTATTGGCCTGTTCAGGTTTTCTATTTCTTCCTGTTCCAGTTTTGGTAGTTTGTGGCTTTCCAGGAATGCGTCCATGTCTTCTAGATTGCCTGATTTATTGGTGCATAGCTGTTCATAATATGTTTTTTAAATCGTTTTTTATTTCCTTGGTGTTGGTAGTGATCTCTCCTTTCTCATTCATGATTTTATTAATTTGAGTCTCCTCTCTCTTCTTTTAATAAGGGTGGCTAATGGTTTATCTATCTTATTAATTCTTTCAAAGAAGCAACTCCTGGTTCTGTTGATCTGTTCCACAGTTCTTCTGGTCTCGATTTCGTTGAGGTCTGCTCGAATTTTAATTAACTCTCTTCTTCTGCTGGGTGTGGGGTCAATCTGCTGTTTATTCTCTAGCTCCTTTATGTGTAAGGTTAGCTTTTGTATTTGAGTTCTTTCCAGTTTTTGGATGGATGCTTGTATTGCGATGTATTTCCCCCTTAGGACTGCTTTTGCTGCATCCCAAAGATTTTGAACGGTTGTATCTTCGTTCTCATTAGTTTCCATGAATCTTTAATTCTTCCTTAATTTCCTGGGTGACCCTTTCATCTTTTAGCAGGATGATCCTTAACCTCCACGTGTTTGAGGTCCTTCCAAACTTCTTGTTGTGATTTAGTTCTAATTTCAAGGCATTATGGTCTGAGAATATGCAGGGGACGATCCCAATCTTTTGGTATAGGTTCAGACCCGATTTGTGACCTAGTATGTGGTCTATTCTGGAGAAAGTTCCATGTGCACTTGAGAAGAATGTGAATTCAGTTGAGTTTGGATGTAAATTTGTATAGATATCTATGAAATCCGTCTGGTCCAGTGTATCATTTAAAGCTCTCGTTTCTTTGGAGATGTTGTGCTTAGAAGACCTATCGAGGGTAGAAAGCACTAGATTGAAGTCACCAAGTGTAAGTGTATTATTATCTAAGTATGTCTTAATTTTGGTTATTAATTGATTGATTTATTTGGCAGCTCCCACATTCCGGGCATATATATTGATGATTGTTAAGTCCTCTTGTTGGATAGATCCTTTAAGTATGAGATAGTGTCCCTCTTCATCTCTCACTACAGTTCGGGGTAAATTTTAGTTTATCTGATATAAGGATGGCTACCCCTGCTTTCTTTTGAGGACCATTTGAATGGTAAATGGTTCTCCAACCTTTTATTTTCAGGCTGTAGGTGTCCTTCTGTCTAAAATGAGTCTCTTGTAGACAGCAAATAGATGGATCCTGCTTTTTTATCCAGTCTGACACCCTGCGCCTTTTGATGGGGTCATTAAGCCCATTCATGCTCAGAGTTACTATTGAAAGATATGAGTTTAGGGTCATCATGATATCTGTTCAGTCCCTGTTTTTGTGGATTGTTCCATTGGACTTCTACTTAAAGGGGAATTTTAAGAGTACCCCTTCTTGCAGAGCTGGTTTGGAGGTCACATATTATTTAGTTCCTGCCTGTCTTGGAAGCTCTTTATCTCTCCTTCTATTCTGAATGAGAGCCTTGCTGGATAAAATATTCTTTGCTGCATGTTTTTCTCATTTAGGACCCTGAATATATTCAGCCCTTTCTGGCCTGCCAGGTCTCTGTGGAGAGGTCCGCTGTTAACCTAGTACTCCTCCCCATATAAGTTAGGTTTTCTTGTCTCTTGCTGCTTTAAGGATCTTCTCTTTATCTTTGGAATTTGCAAGCTTAGCTATTAAATGTTGAGGTGCTGAACGGTTTTTATTGATTTTAGGGAGAGATCTCTCTATTTCCTGGATCTGAATGCCTGTTTCCCTTCCCAGATTCCAAAAGTGGTAATTAGTTTTACTTTCATTCTTTCTGGGGAGACAGAACATGAGAGACTCCTAACTGTGGGAAATGAAGTAGGGGTGGTGGAAGGGCAGGTGGGTGGCAGGTGGGGGTGACTGGGTGATGGCCCTGAGGGAGGCATTTGATGGGATGAGCACTGGGTGTTATTCTATATGTTGGCAAATTGAATACCAATAAAAAATAAATTTATATAAAAAACAAAAAAAATCATTCTTTCTGTTTTCCATTGTCCAAATTTTCATCTCATTAATTCTTGTGGTTTCAACAGTCATTTCAAACTGAAGACTTCCAAATCTGTATCTCTTGTCCAGGTATTACACTTGAGCTCCAGACCAATGTATTCACCTCCTACCAAATGTTGTCATATAGTCCCCAAGTTCATTATGTTCACTCCTAAATAGCTCTGTTCCAATTTAACTTTACAGCACCAATATGTTCCTAATTTTTAAGCCAGTGATGCCTCCTACTTGCCCTCTGCCCAATATCCATTCATTTACAAAGTATTTTTGGTTATTTATCCCTAGTTTTACACAAATTTGTCCCTTCATCTCCACCTTTATTCTCGTTTTCTTAGTATAGAGTGAGGATTAAGAGCTTGGACTTTGAAGTCAGGCCCAGGCTGGAATCCCACCTCTTCTATTTATAAGCTATGACCTTTGTGTAATTTACTTTATCTCCCTGAGCTTAGATTTCACCTTTGTAAAATAAGATTTATATTAGCACCCATCTTACATGATTGTTGTGAATACTGAATGAAGTAATTCATATAAAGACGTAGCTAAATGCATAGTGAATGCCAAGAGTTGGCTAATAATGATGAGGTTAAGAACGATTATTATTATTTAATGATTACTACTGATGGTAAGTATCTAGGCTATCACCATTTCTTCTCTGAACTGTTGCAGTGCTCTAACTTACCTCATTTGTCTCACATGACTTTTCATTCCATTTTTCAAGCCATGTTATTCTGGTGTTTTCCTCAAGCACACATCTGATGATGTTCCTTCTCTGCTTAAACCCATCTGATAACACTCAGTCACTCTAATTCTCATTCAAAAGTCACTAAATTCTATTCCTGAAACTAATATTACACTCTATGTTAACTAACTGGAATTTAAAAAAATGAAACTACAAAAAAATAAAGTTCCAATTATTGACTTGACGTTTGTAGCTTCATCTCCTGTGAGTTCCCAACACCACCTCTGACTTCCACTTTCTCAGCATGCTGTGTTTTGCCATGCTGCCAAGTCTTTGCAATTTTTAGGTCCATTTGAGTATCCCTCGTATCTATAATTTGTCTGCTAGCCTTGTTCATCCTTTGGGATCAATTCAAGCATATCTTCTCTGGGGAGCTTTCCCCAGGTGATTGTTCCTTCTCCTTTTCGGGGGCATGGCAATAGAATTGTGGCTTAATTAATTGTGAAATTCTTGAGTTCAAGGACTATTTTCTAGCACCCTTGAAGTACCAGTGCCTGGTACAGAGTAGGTATTAAATAAATATGTGATGAAATAATGTTTCTTTATTCTAGACTACGGTTAGAAAAGGAGGGATGATGGTGCATAATACTGTGCCTTATGTCCTTCCAGCTTGGAAGACAATATGAACTCTTTGCTGTGGTTGCCCATGTGGGAGCAGCTGACTTTGGTCATTACTGTGCCTATATCCAGAATTCTGTGGATGGAAAATGGTTCTGCTTCAATGATTCCAATGTTTCTTGGGTGAGAATGTTGTCCAAAATTTCATTTTTTCCTGGGTTAGCCACCTCTAATAAATTCTGAGCCCAGGACTAGATGTGTTCTCAAGGTCAGGCCCCATTGTGAGCCAGTTATTTCTGTGCATGGGGCCTTTAAAAACAAGTCCTTTTCTTTATGAAAAGCTTTTTAAACTAAAGCATAGTTGGCACAATATTACATTCGTTCCAGGTGTACAATATAATGATTCAACAAGTTCATACATTATGCTGTGCTCACTGGAGGTATAGCTACCATCTGTTCCCATACAATGCTATCACAGCATCACTGACTACATTCCTTACGCTGTGCCTTTTTCTTTATGAGAGAGAGAGAGAGCGAATGCGAGTAAGTGGGGGTGAGAGAGGGGCAGAGGGAGAGAATCCCAAGCAGGTTCCATGCTCAGTGCAGAGCCCTGACATGGTCTCAATCTTATGACCCTGAGTTCATGACCTGAGCCAAAATCAGGTTGAATGCTCAACTGACTGAGCAATGCAGGTGCCCTATGCTGTGCCTTTTATTCCTGTGACTTACTCATTCCATAACGGGAAGCCTGTATCTTCCAATCCCCTTCACATTTTTCCCATCCCCACTCCCCACCCTTCTGGCAACCGTTGGTTTGTTATATTTATAGGTATGATTCTGCTTAAAGTCCTTTTCGGCATGAAGTCCCCATCTAGCATATAGCCCTGTGAGAGTCCACGTAGCACAGTATCCAGGTTTTTGGTGTTCTAGCTTCATGCTCTGTGGGAAAGAAAGAAGAGTTAGATATATGCAAAAACCAAGCACAATCAAGTTTAAATGGAGAGACCAAGGATATTAAAAGCAGCTTTATAAACATGGCATCCTGACACTGGATGATCCAGGTCTTGGGAGGTACTAGGGGTGGGGTTGTTTGGGTGACTGAGGAAGGGTAAATGGTAGCACCCTGTACTCTCTGGGTGCTTAACATATGTCAGCTGGATGCTTCACTTCATCTATTTGTGTACTTCCAGGTATCCTGGGAAGACATCCAGTGTACTTATGGAAATCATAACTACCGCTGGTAAGAGAAGTGTTTGTGTGATGGAAGCCCAATGAGTTCACACAGGGTTCTTTTTTTTAAAGATTTTATTTATTTATTCACGAGAGACACACACAGAGAGAAGCAGAGACATAGGCAGAGGGAGAAGTAGGCTCTCCACTGGGAGCCGGGATCACACCCTGAGCCAAAGGCAGATGCTCAACTGCTGAGCCACCCAGGCATCCTGTACACAAGGTTCTTATTGCTGTATGAAACTCTCATGGATTCAGCTGCCACTTATATTTGGAAAACTCCCCAGTGACTGCTTAGCCTCCTCTCTCATTACATATCTCACCAAACCATGCATTTTTCACAATTTAGATTCCAATAATACTAAAGTATAAGTAGTGCTTCAAATGTCATGTCGTCTATGGCTTTCACATGCAGTTCCTACTCTGTTTTGCCCTCTCCTAATTTATTATTGAAGCAAACTCCCACTCATGCTATATCTCTGTTGATGGCTTCTCCTACTCTGTAGAGCCTTTGTCGATTGACTCCAGAAGATTTTTAGGGGCTTTTCATATGCTTGCCCTGCACTTTAAGCATACTTCCTTTATAGCAAGGACCACCCTGTTTGTAATTGTTTATATAACTTTTATAACAGGCCATGTATTTGGGAGCAAGGGTCATTCTTTTCTTTTTCTTTGCCTGGTACAGTGGCTTGCATTTAGTAAGTAGCTATAAGTACATCTTTAAAAATCAACAACTGGGATCCCTGGGTGGCGCAGCGGTTTAGCGCCTGCCTTTGGCCCAGGGCGCGATCCTGGAGACCCAGGATCGAATCCCACGTCGGGCTCCTGGTGCATGGAGCCTGCTTCTCCCTCTGCCTATGTCTCTGCCTCTCTCTCTCTCTCTCTCTCTGTGTGACTATCATAAATAAATAAAAATTTTATTTTATTTTATTTTATTTTATTTTTTTTTTTTAATAAATAAAAATTTTAAAAAATTTTTTTAAAAAATCAACAACTGCAGAGGGCAGGTAGAGAAAAAAAGCTGGATGAAGGTCTTTTAAAATTTTTATTTAAATTCATTAATTTAAATAGTGTATTATTATATCCAGAGGTAGAGTTCAGTGATTCATCCGTTGTATATAACATGTGCTCATTACATCATGTGCCCTCCTTATAGCCTATCTGTCACCAGTTACCCGATTCCCCGACCCACCTCCCCTCCAGCAACTCTCAGTTTGTTTCTTAGATTTAGACTTATGGTTTGTCTCCCTCTCTGATTTCGTCTTGTTTTATTTTTCTCTCCCTTCCTCTAGATACTATTTTGTTTCTTAAATTCCACATATGAGTGAAATCATATGGTATTTATCTTTTTCTTACCATTTTGCTTACCATAATACCCTCTGGTTCTATACATGCCATTGCAAAAGATTTCAGTTTTTTTTTTTATGGAAGAGTACTATTGCATTATATATCTATATCTGTGTCTATCTACCTATATATTTATCACATCCTCCTTATCCATTCACCTGTCAAAAGACATCTGGGCTTTTTGTATAGTTTGGTTATTGTGGACATTGTGCTTTAAACATTGGGGTGCAGGTGCCCCTTCAAATCACTATATTTGTGTCCTTTGGCTAAATACCCAGTACTACAATTGTTGGGTCATAGAGTAGCTCTGTTTTTAACTTCTTGAGGAACCTTCACACGGTTTTCCAAAGTGGCTGCACTAGCTTGCATTCTCACCAACAGTGTAAGAGGGTTCTCTTTTCTCTGCATTTTCACCAACATCTGTTGTTTTATGACTTGTTAATTTTAGCCATTCTCACTGGTGTGAAGTGGTTTCTCTTTGTGGTTTTGATTTGTATTTCCCCGATGCTGAGTAATGCTGAGTATTATTTTCATGTGTCTGTTGGCCATGTGTAGGTCTTCGTTAGAGAAATGTCTGTTCATGTCTTCTACCCATTTCTTGACTGGATTATTTGTTCTTTGGGTGTTGAGTTTGAGAAGTTCTTTATAGATCTTGGATGCTAGTCTTTTATCTGATACGTCATTTGCAAATATCTTCTCCTATCTTCCAACTATTCAGTAGGTTGTCTGTTGCTTTTGTCTACTCTTTACTTTGCTGTGCAGAAGCTTTTTATCTTGAAATTCCAGTGGCTCATTTTTGCCTGTTTCCCTTGTCTTTGGAGAGGAGTCTAGCAAGAAGTTGCTGTGGCCAAAGTCAAAGAGGTTGTTGCCTGTGTTCTCCTTAGGATTTTGGTGGATTCCTGTCTCACATTCAGGTCTTTCATCCAGTTTGAGTTTATTTTTATGTGTAGTATAAGAAAATGGTCCAGGGGTCCCTGGGTGGCGCAGCGGTTTGGCACCTGCCTTTGGTCCAGGGCGCGATCCTGGAGACCCGGGATCGAATCCCACGTCGGGCTCCCGGTGCATGGAGCCTGCTTCTCCCTCTGCCTGTGTCTCTGCCTCTCTCTCTCTCTCTGTGACTATAAAGAAAGAAAGAAAGAAAGAGAGAGAGAGAGAGAGAGAGAGAGAGAGAGAGAAAGAAAGAAAGAAAGAGAAAGAAAGAAAGAAAGAAAGAAAGAAAGAAAGAAAGAAAGAAAGAAAGAGGAAGGAAGGAAGGAAGGAAAGAAAGAAAAAAGAAAGAAAGAAAGAAAGAAAGAAAGAGGAAAAAAAGAAAAGAAAAGAAAAGAAAGAAAAGAAAAAGAAAGAAAATGGTCCAGTTTCATTCCTCTGCATGTGGCTGTCCAATTTTCTCAACACCATTTGGTGAAGAGATTGTCTTTTTTCCATTGGATATTCTTCTCTGCTTTGTCAATGATTAGTTGAACATTCAGTTGAGAGTCCACTCTGGATTCTCTGTCCTGTTTCATTGGTGTATGTGTCTGTTTTTGGGTAGGTACTATACTGTCTTGATGATTACAGCTTTGTAATACAGCTTGAAGTCCAGAATAGTGATGCTACTAGCTTTAGTCTTTTTCAACATTCCTTTAGCTATTTGGGGTCATTTCTGGTACCACACAAATTTTATTTTTATTTTATTTTATTTTATTATTATTTTTTAAATTCTTAAAAAAATATATATTGTATATTTTTTATTGGAGTTTGATTTGCCAACATATAGTATAACACCCAGTGCTCACCCCGTCAAGTGCCCCCCTCAGTGCCCATCACCCAGTCACCCCATCCCCCTACCCACCTCCCCTTCCACAACCCCTTGTTCATTTCCCAGAGTTAGGAGTCTCTCATGTTTTGTCTCCCTCTCTGATATTTCCCACTCATTTTCTCTCCTTTCCACTATAATCCCTTTCACTATTTTTTATATTCCCCGTATCAACGAAACCATATAATGTTTATCCTTCTCCGATTTACTTACTGCACTCAGCATAATACCCTCTAGTTCCATCCATGTTGAAGTAAATGGTGGGTATTTGTTGTTTCTAATGGCTGAGTAATACAAATTTTAGAATTATTTGTTCCAGCTCTGAAAAATGTTGATGGTGTTTTGATAGGGATTTCATTGAACATGTAGATTGTTTTGTGTAGCATAGACATTTTAACAATATTTGTTCTTCCAACCCATGAGTGTGGAATATTTTTCCATGTCTTTGTGTCTTTATCAATTTCTTTCATGAATATTCTATAGTTTTTGGAGTAAGATCCTTTCCCTCATTGGTTAGGTTTTTTTTCTAGGTATCTTGTGGGTTTTGATGCATTTGAAAATGGGATAGATTCCTTGATTTCTCTTTCTTCTGCCTCATTGTTAGTGTATAGAAGAAATGCAACTGATTTCTGTGCATTGATTTTATATCCTTCCCCATTGTTGAATTGCTGTATGAGTTCTAGCAATTTTGGATGCTGTCTTTTGGGTTTTCTACATAGAGTATCATGTCATCTGCAAAGAGTGGAATTTGACTTTTTCTTTTCCAATTTGAATGCCTTTTCTTTATTTTTTTAATCTGATTTCTGAGGCTAGGGCTTCCAGTACTATGTTCAACAAAAATGGTGGGAGTGGGCATCTCTGTTGTATTCCTGACCTTAGTGGAAAAGCTCTTAGTTTTTCCACATTGAGAATTATATTCACTGTGGGCTTTTCATAAATGGCTTTTATGATATTGAGGTATGTTCCCTCTACCCTAACAATGTGGAGAGTTTTAATAAAGAAATTGTTTTTTTCTTTGAAACACTTTGAAACAATTGTCAATTGTTTTTTCTGCATCTATTGAGAGGATAATATGGTTATTGTCCTTTCTTTTATTAATGTGGTGTATCACATTGATTGATTTGCAGATGTTGAACCATCCTTGTATCCTAGGAATAAATTCCATTTGTTCTGGTGAATAATCCTTTTAATATACATTTATTGGCTAGTATCTTGGTAAGTATTTTGACATTAATGTTTGTCAGACATATTGGTCTGTAATTCTCCTTTTTGATAGGGTCTTTGTGTCTGGTTTTGGGGTCAAGGTAATGCTGGCCTCATAGAATGAGTTTGGAAATTGTTTTCCATTTCTATTTTTTGAAACAACTTCAGAATAATAGGTATTAGCTGTTCTTTAAATGTTTGGTAGAATTCCCCTGGGAAGCCATCTGTCCCTGGACTCTTGTTTCTTGGTAGGGGTTTGATGATTGCTTCAAATTCCTTGATGGTTATTGGTCTGTTCAGGTTTTCTATTTTTTCCTGTTTCAGTTTTGATAATTTGTAGGTTTCCAGCAATGCATCCATTTCTTCCAGATTGCCTAATTTGTTGGTGTATAGTTGCTCACAATATGTTCGTATAATTGTTTGTATTTCTTTGGTGGTTGTTGTGATCTCTCTTCTTTCATTCATGATTTTATTGATTTGGGGCCTTTCTCTCTTTGTTTTTTGATAAGTCTGGCTAGGGGTTTATCCATCTTGTTAAATCTGTCAAAGAACCAGCTCTTACTTTCATTGATCTGTTCTATTTTTCTTTTGGTTTCTATATCACTGATTTCTGTTCTAATCTTTATTATTTCTCTTATGCTTGATGTAGGCTTTATTTGCTGTTATTTATCCAGCTCCTTTAGATGTAAGGTTAGGTTGTATATTTGAGACCTTTCTTGTTTCTTGAGAAATGCTTCTATTGCTATATACTTCCCTCTAGGACCACCTTTGCTGCATCAAAAAGGTTTTCATTTCCTTGTTTCCATGCGTTAAAAAAATATTCTTTAATTTCTTGGTCAACCCATTCCTAATCTTTTGTAAGATGCTCTTTAATCTCCAGGCATTTGTTTTCTTTCAAATTTTCTCTTGTGATTGAGTTCAAATTATAAAGCATTGTGGTCTGAAAATATGCAGGGAATAATCCCAATATTTGGTACTGGTTGAGACCTGATTTGTGACCCAATTTGTGATTTATTATGGAGAATATTCCATGTGCACTGGAGAAGAATATATATTCTGTTGCTTTAGGATGGAATGCTCTGAACGTACCTGTGAAGTTTATCTGGTACAGTGTGTTATTCAAAGCCCTTGTTTCCTTTTGATCTCCTTAGATGATATCCCCATTGCTGTGAGTGAGATGTTAAAGTCCTCGGCTATTAATGCATTATTACCAATATGCTTCTTTAAATTTGTTATGAATTGATTTATATATGTGGCTACTCCCAAGTTACGGGATAAATATTTACAATTGTTAGATCCTCTTGTTGGATAGGCCCTTTTATTATGATATAGTGTTCTTCTTCATATCTTTTTTTATAATAATAAATTTATTTTTTATTGGTGTTCAATTTGCCAACATACAGAATAACACCCAGTGCTCATCCCGTCAAGTGCCCCCATCAGTGCCCGTCACCATTCACCCCCAACCCCCGCCCTCCTCCCCTTCCACCACCCCTAGTTCGTTTCCCAGATTTAGGAGTCTTCTATGTTCTGTCTCCTTTCTGATATTTCCTTTTTTTTAATAAATTAATTTTTATTGGTGTTCAATTTACCAACATACAGAATAACACCCAGTGCTCATCCTGTCAAGTGCCCCCCTCAGTACCCATCACCCATTAATCCCCACCACCTGCCCTCCTCCCCTTCCACCACCCCTAGTTCATTTCCCAGAGTTAGGAGTCTTTATGTTCTGTCTCCCTTTCTGATATTTCCCACACATTTCTTCTCCCTTCCTTTATATTCCCTTTCACTACTATTTATATTCCCCAAATGCATGAGAACATACACTGTTTGTCCTTCTCCGATTGACTTACTTCACTCAGCATAATACCCTCCAGTTCCATCCACGTTGAAGCAAATGGTGGGTATTTGTCGTTTCTAATGGCTGAGTAATATCCCATTGTATACATAAACCACATCCTCTTTATCCATTCATCCTTCGATGGACACCGAGGCTCCTTCCACAGTTTGGCTGTTGTGGCCATGCTGCTCTGAACATCGGGGTGCAGGTGTCCCGGCGTTTCATTGCATCTGAATCATTGGGGTAAATCCCCAACAGTGCAATTGCTGGGTCGTAGGGCAGGTCTATTTTTGACTCTTTGAGGAACCTCCACACAGTTTTCCAGAGTGGCTGCACCAGTTCACATTCCCACCAAGAGTGCAAGAGGGTTCCCCTTTTTCCACATCCTCTCCAACATTTGTGGTTTCCTGCCTTGTTAATTTTCCCCATTCTCACTGGTGTGAGGTGGTATCTCATTGTGGTTTGGATTTGTATTTCCCTGATGGCAAGGGATGCAGAGCATTTTCTCATGTGCGTGTTGGCCATGTCTATGTCTTCCTCTGGGAGATTTCTGTTCATGTCTTTTGCCCATTTCATGATTGGATTGTTTGTTTCTTTGGTGTTGAGTTTAATCAGTTCTTTATAGATCTTGGAAACTAGCCCTTTATCTGATATGTCATTTGGAAATATCTTCTCCCATTCTGTAGGTTGTCTTTTAGTTTTGTTGACTGTATCCTTTGCTGTGCAAAAGCTTCTTATCTTGATGAAGTCCCAATAGTTCATTTTGCTTTTGTTTCTTTTGCCTTCGTGGATGTATCTTGCAAGAAGTTACTGTGGCTGAGTTCAAAAAGGGTGTTGCCTGTGTTCTCCTCTAGGATTTTGATGGAATCTTGTCTCACATTTAGATCTTTCATCAATTTTGAGATTATCTTTGTGTATGGTGCAAGAGAGTGGTCTAGTTTCATTCTTCTGCATGTGGATGTTCAATTTTCCCAGCACCATTTATTGAAGAGACTGTCTTTCTTCCAGTGGATAGTCTTTCCTCCTTTGTCGAATATTAGTTGACCATAAAATTGATGGTCCACTTCTGGATTCTCTATTCTGTTCCATTGATCTATGTGTCTTTTTTTGTGCCAGTACCACACTGTCTTGATGACCACAGCTTTGTAGTACAACCTGAAATCTGGCATTGTGATGCCCCCAGCTATAGTTTTCTTTTTTTTCTTTTTTTTTTATTGGTGTTCAATTTACTAACATACAGAATAACCCCCAGTGCCCGTCACCCATTCACTCCCACCCCCCGCCCTCCTCCCCTTCCAACACCCCTAGTTCGTTTCCCAGAGTTAGCAGTCTTTACGTTCTGTCTCCCTTTCTGATATTTCCCAAACATTTCTTCCCCCTTCCCTTATATTCCCTTTCACTATTATTTATATTCCCCAAATGAATGAGAACATATAATGTTTGTCCTTCTCCGACTGGCTTACTTCACTCAGCATAATACCCTCCAGTTCCATCCACGTTGAAGCAAATGGTGGGTATTTGTCATTTCTAATCGCTGAGTAATATTCCATTGTATACATAAACCACATCTTCTTTATCCATTCATCTTTCGTTGGACACCGAGGTTCCTTCCACAGTTTGGCTATCGTAGCCATTGCTGCTATAAACATCGGGGTGCAGGTGTCCCGGCGTTTCACTGCATCTGTATCTTTGGGGTAAATCCCCAGCAGTGCAATTGCTGGGTCGTAGGGCAGGTATATTTTTAACTGTTTGAGGAACCTCCACACAGTTTTCCAGAGTGGCTGCACCAGTTCACATTCCCACCAACAGTGTATGAGGGTTCCCTTTTCTCCACATCCTCTCCAACATTTGTTGTTTCCTGCCTTGTTAATTTTCCCCATTCTCACTGGTGTGAGGTGGTATCTCATTGTGGTTTTGATTTGTATTTCCCTGATGGCAAGTGATGCAGAGCATTTTCTCATGTGCATGTTGGCCATGTCTATGTCTTCCTCTGTGAGATTTCTGTTCATGTCTGTTGCCTATAGTTTTCTTTTTTAAAATTCCCCTGGTTATTCAGGGTCTTTTCTGATTCCACACAAATCTTGAAATAATTTGTTCTAACTCTCTGAAGAAAGTCCATGGTATTTTTTAAAATTTTTATTTATTTATGATAGTCACACACAGGGAGAGAGAGGCAGAGACACAGGCAGAGGGAGAAGCAGGCTCCATGCACTGGGAGCCTGACGTGAGATTTGATCCCGGGTCTCCAGGATCGCGCACTGGGCCAAAGGCAGGCGCCAAACCCCTGCACCACCCAGGGATCCCAAGTCCATGGTATTTTGATAGGGATTGCATTAAACGTGTAAATTTCCCTGGGTAACATTGACATTTTCACAGTATTAATTCTGCCAGTCCATGAGCATGGAATATTTTTCCATCTCTTTGTGTCTTCCTCAATTTCTTTCAGAAGTGTTCTATAGTTTTGAGGGTATAGATCCTTTACCTCTTTGGTGAGGTTTATTCCTAGGTATCTTATGCTTTTGGGTGCAATTGTAAATGGGATTGACTCCTTAATTTCTCTTTCTTCAGTCTCATTGTTAGTGTTTAGAAATGCCACTGACTTCTGGGCATTGATTTTGTATCCTGCCACACTGCCAAATTGCTGTATGAGTTCTAGCAATCTTGGGGTGGAGTCTTTTGGATTTTCTATGTAGAGTATCATGTCATCGGTGAAGAGGGAGAGTTTGACTTCTTCTTTGCCCATTTGAATGCCTTTAATGTCTTTTTGTTACCTGATTGCTGAGGCTAGGACTTGTAGTACTATGTTGAATAGCAGTGGTGAGAGTGGACATCCCTGTCTTGTTCCTGATCTTAGGGGAAAGGCTCCCAGTGCTTCCCCATTGAGAATGATATTTGCTGTGGGCTTTACGTAGATGGCTTTTAAGATGTTGAGGAATGTTCCTTCTATCCCTACACTCTCAAGAGTTTTGATCAGGAATGGATGCTGCATTTTGTCAAATGCTTTCTCTGCATCAATTGAGAGGATCATATGGTTTTTGGTTTTTCTCTTGCTGATATGATGAATCACATTGATTGTTTTAGGAATGTTGAACTAGTAGCCTTGCGTCCCGGGGATGAATCCTACTTGGTCATGGTGAATAATCTTCTTAATGTATGTTGTATCCTATTGGCTAGTATCTTGTTGAGAATTTTTGCATCCATGTTCATCAGGGATATTGGTCTATAATTCTCCTTTTTGGTGGGATCTTTGTCTGGTTTTGGAATTAAGGTGATGCTGGCCTCATAGGACTAGTTTGGAAGTATTCCATCTCTTTCTATCTTTCCAAACAGCGTTAGTAGAATAGGTATGGTTTCTTCTTTAAACATTTGATAGAATTCCCCAGGGAAGTCATCTGGCCCTGGACTTTTGTGTCTTGGGAGCTTTTTGATGACTGCTTCAATTTCCTCCCTGGTTATTGGCATGTTCAGGTTTTCTATTTCTTCCAGTTCCAGTTTTGGTAGTTTGTGGCTTTCCAGAAATGTGTCCATATCTCTAGATTGTCTAATTTATTGGTGCATAGCTGTTCATAATGTGTTTTTAAAATCGTTTGTATTCCTTCATGTTGGTAGTGAACTCTCCTTTCTCATTCATGATTTTGTTAATTTGAGTCTTCTCTGTCTTCTGTTTAATAAGGCTGGCTAATGGTTTATCTATCTTATTAATTCTTTCAAAGAACTAATTCCTGGTTTTGTTGATCTGTTCCACAGTTTTTCTGGTCTCTATTTCATTGAGTTCTGCTCAAATCTTTATTAACTCTGTTTTTCTGCTGGGTGTAGGATCTATTTGCTGTTTTTTCTTTAGCTCCTTTAGGTGTAAGGTTAGCTTTTGTATTTGAGTTCTTTCCAGTTTTTGAATGGATGCTTGTATTGCGATGTATTTCCCCCTCAGGACTGCTTTTGCTGTATCCCAAAGATTTTCAATGGTTGTATCTTCATTCTCAATAGTTTCCATGAATCTTTTTAATTCTTCCTTATTTTCCTGGTTGACTCTTTCATCTTTTAGCAAGATGGTCCTTAACCTCCACGTGTTTGAAATCCTTCCAAACTTCTTGTTGTGATTTAGTTCTAATTTCAAGGTGTTATGGTCGGTCTGAGAATATGCAGGGGAAGATCCCAATCTTTTGGTATTGGTTCAGATCTGATTTGTGACCCAGTATGTTGTCTATTCTGGGGAAAGTTCCATGTGCACTTGAGAAGAATGTGTATTCAGTTGCGTTTGGATGTAAAGTTCTATAGATATCTGTGAAATCCACCTGATCCAGTGTATCATTTAAAGCTCCTGTTTCTTGGAGACATTGTGCTTAGAAGACCTATCGAGGGTAGAAAGCACTAGATTGAAGTCTCCTACTATTAGTGTATTATTATCTAAGTATGTCTTAACTTTGGTTATTAATTGATTGATATATTTGGCAGCTCCCACATTCGGGGCATATATATTGAGGATTGTTAAGTCCTCTTGTTGGATAGATCCTTTAAGTATGAGATAGTGTCCCTCTTCATCTCTCACTACAATCTTCGGGGTAAATTTTAGTTTATCTGATATAAGGATGGCTACCCCTGCTTTCTTTTGAGGACCATTTGAATGGTAAATGGTTCTCCAACCTTTTATTTTCAGGCTGTAGGTGTCCTTCTGTCTAAAATGAGTCTCTTGTAGACAGCAAATAGATGGGTCCTGCTTTTTTATCCAGTCTGTTACCCTGCGCCAATGATGGGGTCATTAAGCACGTTTACGCTCAGAGTTACTATTGAAAGATATGAGTTTAGTGTTATCATGATATCTATTCAGTCCCTGTTTTTGTGGATTGTTCCATTGGACTTCCTCTTTCTATTACAGAATCCCCCTTAGTATTTCTTGCACAGCTGGCTTCGTGGTCACATATTCTTTCAGTTTCTGCCTATCTTGGAAGCTCTTTATCTCTCCTTCTATTCTGAATGAGAGCCTTGCTAGATAAAGTATCCTTGGCTGCAGGTTTTTCTCATTAAGGACCCTGAATATATTTTGCCAGCCCTTTCTGGCCTACCAGGTCTCTGTGGGGAGGTCTGCTGTTAATCTAATATTTCTCCCCATAAAATTTAGATATTTCTTGTCTCTTGCTGCTTTAAGGATCTTCCCTTTTTCTTTTGAATTTGCAAGTTTCACTATTAAATGTCGAGGTTTTTAGTGGTTTTTATTGATTTTAGGGGGGGATCGCTCTATTTCCTGGATATGAATGCCTGTTTCCTCTCTAAATTAGGGAAGTTGTGAGCTCTGATTTGTTAAAATACATATTCTGGACTTCTGTCCATTTCAGCACCCTCGGGAACCCGAATTATTATTACTTTTTTAAATAAATTATTTTTTTATTGGTGTTCAATTTAACAACATACAGAATAACACCCAGTGCTCATCCCGTCAAGTGCCCCCCTCAGTGCCCATCACCCATTCACCCCCATCCCCCGCCCTCCTCCCCTTCCACCACCCCTAGTTCATTTCCCAGAGTTAGGAGTCTTTATGTTCTGTCTCCCTTTCTGATATTTCCACACATTTCTTCTCCCTTCCCTTCTATTCCCTTTCACTATTATTTATATTCCCCAAATGAATGAGAACATACACTGTCCTTCTCTGATTGACTTACTTCACTCAGCATAATACCCTCCAGTTCCATCCACGTTGAAGCAAATGGTGGGTATTTGTCGATTCTAATGGCTGAGGAATATTCCCTTGTATACATAAACCACATCCTCTTTATCCATTCATCCTTCGATGGACACCGAGGCTCCTTCCACAGTTTGGCTATTGTGGCCATTGCTGCTCTGAACATCGGGGTGCAGGTGTCCCGGCGTTTCATTGCATCTGAATAATTGGGGTAAATCCCCAACAGTGCAATTGCTGGGTCGTAGGGCAGATCTATTTTTGACTCTTTGAGGAACCTCCACACAGTTTTCCAGAGTGGCTGCACCAGTTCACATTCCCACCAAGAGTGCAAGAGGGTTCCCCTTTTTCCACATCCTCTCCAACATTTGTGGTTTCCTGCATTGTTAATTTTCCCCATTCTCACTGGTGTGAGGTGGTATCTCATTGTGGTTTGGATTTGTATTTCCCTGATGGCAAGTGATGCAGAGCATTTTCTATGTGCATGTTGGCCATGTTGATGTCTTCCTCTGTGAGATTTCTCTTCATGTCTTTTGCCCATTTCATGATTGGATTGTTTGTTTCTTTGGTGTTGAGTTTAATCAGTTCTTTATAGATCTTGGAAACTAGCCCTTTATCTGATACGTCATTTGCAAATATCTTCTCCCATTCTGTAGGTTGTCTTTTAGTTTTGTTGACTGTACCCTTTGCTGTACAAAAGCTTCTTATCTTGATGAATTCCCAATAGTTCATTTTTGCTTTTGTTTCTTTTGCATTCGTGGATGAATCTTGCAAGAAGTTACTGTGGCTGAGTTCAAAAAGGGTGTTGCCTATGTTCTCCTCTAGGATTTTGATGGAATCTTGTCTCACATTTAGATCTTTCATCCATTTTGAGTTTATCTTTGTGTATGGTGAAAGAGAGTGGTCTCATTTCATTCTTCTGCATGTGGATGTCCAATTTTCCCAGTACCATTTATTGAAGAGACTGTCTTTCTTCCAGTGGATAGTCTTTCCTCCTTTATCGAATATTAGTTGACCATAAAGTTGAGGGTCCACTTCTGGGTTCTCTATTCTGTTCCATTGATCTATGTGTCTGTTTTTGTGCCAGCGGAACCTCAATTAAAAGTAGATTTTTCCTTCTGAGGCTATCTTTTCATTGTTTTTCTTTTTTCCTCAGTTTCCCTCCTTGACATCAACTTGTCCTCTGTGTCACTCACTCGTTGTTCTACCTCGTTAACCCTCGTCATTAGGACTTCTAGTTTGGATTGCATGTCATTTAAAATTTTTATTTATTTATTTACTATTGTCATACAGAGAGAGAAAGAGAGAGAGAGGCAGAGACATAGGCAGAGGGAGAAGCAGGCTCCATGCACTGGGAGCCCGACGTGGGATTCGATCCCGGGTCTCCAGGATCGCGCCCTGAGCCAAAGGCAGGTGCTATACCGCTGCGCCACCCAGGGATCCCTGGATTGCATCTCATTTAATTGATTTTTAATTTCTGCCTGATTAGATCTAAATTCTGCAATCTTGTAGTCTCTTGAATCCTTATGCTTTTTTCTAGAGCCACCAGTCGCTTTATAATAGTTCTTCTGAATTGGCTTTCTGACATTGAATTGTAATCCAAATTTTGTAACTCTGTTGGAGAAAGGACTGTTTCTGATTCTTTCTTTTGAGGTGAATTTTTCTTTGTAGTCATTTTGCTCAGTGCAGAGTGGCCAAAAACAAGTTGTACTTGATAGAAGGGCAAACTCTTCTCACTGTAGCATTCCAGCTGTTCTCTCTTTAGATCTCAGGTCGAATTCATAGGTTTTCAGAATGATTTGAAAGTTGTCTAGGTAATTTGGTGGGGACAGGTGACTTGGGGAATCCTACTTTTCCGCCATCTTGCCACCTACTCCCGGAGGTGCCTTTGGATCTAAAATGTGTCTCTTACACACAGCATATGAATGGATCTTGCTTGTTTTATTTTTTTAACCCAATCTGATATCCTATGTCTTTTGGTGGAGCATTTAGTCCACTTCTATTTAGATTAATTACTGAAAGACATAAATTTCGTGCCATGGTTTTTTAAATTTCATTTTATTGGAGTTCAATTTGCCAACATATAGCATAACACCCAGTGCTCATCCCATCAAGTATCCCGCTCAGTGCCCATCACCCACTCACCCCCACCCCCCGCCCACCTCCCTTTCCACCACCCCTTGTTCGTTTCCCAGAGTTAGGAGTCTCTCATATTCGGTCTCCCTCTCTAATATTTCCCATTCATTTTCTCTCCTTTCCCCTTTATTCCCTTTAGCTATTTTTTATATTCCCCCAAATGAATGAGACCATATGTTTGTCTTTCTCCGATTGACATATTTCACTTAGTATAACCCTCCAGTTCCATCCATGTCGAAGCAAATGGTGGGTATTTGTCATTTCTAATGGCTGAGTAATATTCCATTGTATACATAGACCACATCTCTTTATCCATTCATCTTTCAATGGACACCAAGGCTCCTTCCACAATTTAGTGCCATTGTATTACCTGTAAAATTGCTGCTTCTGTAGATTGTTTCTGTTCCTTTCTTATCTGTGTTACTTTTAGGCTCTCTCTTTCTGAAAGGATCCCCTTTAATATTTCTTGCAAGACTGGTTTAGTGATCCAAATTCTTTTAGCATACGTTTGTCCTGCAAAATCTTTATCTCTCCTTGTATTCTGAATGACAGCCTTGCTGGATAAAGTATTCTCAGCTGCATATTTTTCCCATTTAACAAGTTGAATTTATCATGCCAGTCCTTTCTGGCTTGCCAGGTCTCTGTGGATAAGTCTGCTGTCAGCCTTATGTTTCTATCCTTGTAGATTAAGGACGTTTTGTCCTGAGCTGCTTTCAAGAGTTTCCGTTTGTCTTTGAAATATTCAAGCTTCAGTATTGTATTTCGAGGTGTTGATCTGTTTTTATTGATTTTGGTTCTCTGTGTCTCCTGCAGAATACTTGTTTCCTTCTCTAGATTAGAGAAGTTCTCAGCTATAATTTTGCTCAAATAAACTGTCTGCCCTCCCTCTTTCTTCTTTCTCTGGCATGCCAAATATTCTCATATTATTTCACTTTGTGGTGTTACTTATCTCTTGAATTCTCTCCTTCATGATCCAGTAGTTATTTCTCTCTCTTTTTCTCATTTATTAAATTTTCCATCATTTTGTTCTGTATCAGTGACTTTCTCTTCTGCCTCCTTTATCCTAGCAGTTAGAGCCTCCATTTTAAAAAAATCACATCTCAGTTATATCTTTTTTATTTCAACCTGATTAATATTTAGTTTTTTTGTTTCTCCAGAAAGGGGTTCTCCATTGTCTTCTATGCTTTTTTCAAGTCCTGCTAGTATTTTTGTAGTCATTGTCTTGAATTCTAGTTCTGACATCTTACTTATATCCATACTGAATAAGTCCCTAGCTCTTGTTCTCTCTCTCTCTCTCTCTCTTTTTTTTTTTTTGGTTGAGTCCTTCTTTTGTCATTGTGTCCGGAGAAGAATAGATGAAAGACAGCACAAAGGATAAAAATGGCAACAATCCAGAAATATATACACTAAACAGCTAAGAAGAGATCAACTAAGAAGCTACAGAAAAGAAGAAAAAAAGGAATAAAATCACACAGAAGGTGAACAAAACAGAGCAATAAATTAGATCCTGCATGTATTTTGATCTATTAGAAAAACTAAATCCCAGAATTGTAAAGAAAGAAAAACTTATGTGTATACAAAAATAAAATTGAATACAGTGAAAGGAAGCCAAAAATTAAAAATAGATATATAAAACATAAATTAAAAAAGGAGTTGCTAAAATAAGAAATCAGTTGGAATGGAAAAAAATTTAAATGAAAAACTAAATCATGAGAAAGAAACATGCTTAGTGCTGGAATTCTGCAGTTCTCTATGATCAGTAAACTTGGTATTATCCAGATGTTCTTACCAATATTCTAGAGCCTGTTGCATTGATTCTCATGTATCTTTGCTTGGGCAGTATTGCGCTCCCTTTGCCAAGGGAACCATGCTCAGTATAATCAGCTCTCAATTGCTCTCTGTGGCTTTTGTTCCCTGAAGGCTTTGAGCACCAATTTGAGGGATGAAAATAAAAATGCTGGTGCCCAAATCTCCAGCCTTGGAGCTGAAAGCTCATGTCCCCCACTCCTCAGTGTGCCCTCAGGGAAAAACAGTTAATCACTCTTGTCTCCCTGGTTTCCTTCCACACTCCAAGCTCACCCAGCCTGTGATGGAACATTTTTATCTCAGGCATGAGACCTTGTTTTGAGTCTCCAACTTTACAAACTCTTGCGGTGGCATGCACCCGCACTGCCTCTCCCATGTCATGGAGGGTGGTCTTGCTGCTGTTCTGCCTCTTGCTGGGCCCCTCCTTGGAGAGTAGTCACCCAACCGTGCAACACTTCATGATTTATGGCAACACCAAACAGAAAACCCACTCCTTGGGCTCACTGTTGGCAGCTGGGTTCCCTGATCCAATGCTTGGGAACTCTTTTGCGCTCAGCCACCCCCATTCTTTTTGTGGCCCTGGGGATCCTGAGACACACTGTTCCACCTAGGATTCTGCCCTCCTTCGCCACCTGAGCACCTTGCAGGCAGGGACGTCCCTCACCAGAGCAGACTTCTAAAGGTTCCAATTTTGCACTCTGCTGCTATTATCACTCTCCAGTATTGTCTTACAGGATTTATCTTCTGATATATCACCTCAGATTCACTTCTCTACACCTCCTACCTTGCAAAGAGTGGTCATTTTTGTATTTGTACATTTGCAGCAATTCTTTTCTTAGATCTCCAGTTGAATTTGCAGATGTTCATAGTGATTTGATAGCTATCTAGATGAATTCCAGGGACCAGGCAAAATTAGGGTCCCCTATTCCTCCGCCATCTTACCTCTCTCCTCCTGGATGAGGTTAAAACAGGGAGACTTTGTAAGTTTTTTTTTAAGTTGAGTTTCTGGGTTAGCAGTGACATTGTATACCAGAGGTGATATTTGAAATGATTTCAGGAGCAGGAGTAGGCCTGATTATGTGAAAAATAATGATGTAGATGAAATTTGTTTTTGAAATCCTTTTATAGTCTTCTGGTTTTTATCTTTTCTTTCTTCTGAACATCTTCCTTAGATGCCCATTCTCTGTCACTTTCTGGTTATCTGTGATCAATTCTCCCTTTATTTAGATCAGTGTTTGGCAAACTTTTTCTGTAAATGGCCAGAGAGTAAATAAGGCTGTATGGGCCATAAAGTCTCTGTTGCAAGTCCTCAACTCTAACCTGTAGCAAGAAGCAGCCACAGACAATACCTCAGTGAATGGGTGTGGCTGTGTTACAGCTAAATTCATTCACAGAAACATGGTGATGTTTGGCTAGTGGGCTGTTGGTTTGTCAACCCCTGACAGAGATGTCACCTAGTAGGAGATTAGTGGCTATTTTTTCAAGTTATCCATTTTCCCCCTCTGAGGTATTGGATAGATGAAGACTTGATCCAACAACCAGAAACTTTTCTGATGCTTGTGCCATCATGAATTAATAAATGGATCCATTGACTATAAATGATTCATCTCTGTTATGCTGATGCATTTTTTTTTCTTTCTAGGCGGGAAACTGCTTACCTTCTGGTTTACATGAAGATTGAGTCCTAATGGATGTACCCTAGACCTTCAGAGACTGACAAAGTTTCATTTTCCTTTCTATCCCTGGATTTGCTGACTCTTTTGAGATTTTGCAGTGAGAAGAAATATCATTTTCAAATTGTGTAAACTTTACATATAATCAGGGGTAATTATCAAATATTCGACAGTGACTTTGCATGGGTCTTGATTGGCCAGAATGGAGACTTCCACCTGTGGACCCCAGTCATATGGCTGGAGCAGGGGCCTGAATGCTGCCTGCTGTGGAAGGCATCAGTTCTTTAGTTAGGGGAGTGCAAGAGTCCACACGCCCCTGGAGGAGGAGAAACCAGGCCAAAAGTGGTAGTGGGAGGCTCTCAGGTGGCAAGGGGCAGTGGTAGGGATGTATTTCTGTATTTTACAGCTAGCGTGACTGTCCTGGTATGTACTG
Organism: Canis lupus baileyi; assembly: GCF_048164855.1. Lineage (NCBI taxonomy): Eukaryota > Metazoa > Chordata > Mammalia > Carnivora > Canidae > Canis > Canis lupus. The sequence goes on from NC_132862.1 coordinate 46,187,630, forward strand.
GCAGGATATTACATTTGTTTATGATTTAAAACAATTTTAGAACCCATATCAGTTCTGTGAAAGTCAAGTGTTTTTTAATTGTTATTCATTTATTTGACAAATATGTATTGATCACCTGCTCTCCATAAGATGGTGTGCTAGGCACCAGAGTGAATAAAGGTCTTTTTCTCAGAAGGAGTTTGCAGTTTAATGAGGGGGGAGTGTGATTAAATACATCAAAAAACTTAAGGTCTACAGAATTTAAAGACAGAAAATGCTACAGAAATTCAAAGGACAGTAAAATATTTCTATTGTGGATGGAAAGAGAGATAGGATGGAGGATAATCTGTTCACACGAGTAAGCATACTCAATGGCATAGCTTAAAAAGGCAAGGTTCAAGATTCAAAGATTACCCACAAACCTGGCTTCCCTCTACCAAGGAAACAGTGGAGACTGATAAGGCTGGTGGGTAGGTAGCGCTCAGAATGGAGAAGGTCTTAAGTAAGAAGTTTGGATCTAATTTAATAGGTAATGAAGAAGTGTTGAAGGGGTTCAAAGAGGAAAGGAACATATGGTGCTTTTGGCTGTTGGGGGCTGGTGACATGAATTAGAGACAGAGATGGTACTGTGAATGGAAAGGTGTTCATAGTCACTAGAGCCATTTTGAAGAAAGAATGTATGTGGACAGCAAGAGAAAAAGGGCCCAGGCAGGACTCCAGTACCAACCAGGAAGGTGAGGAGGGTAGACATTACTATCCCCATTTTACAAAAGAAGAAATTGAAACATTCAGATGTTTAATGACTTGCTCAAGATTTCATACTTGATAAATGGCAGAGTCAAAACTTCCAACATAAAATGTGGATAATTTATTTTTATTGGCAAAAAGTTAGCAATGCAATAATAAACTCTCAATGTAAAATGTTCAAGCATATAGAAATACATAGAATCTCTTCCTTAGAGCAAACCATTGTTAAACAGGTATATAATTAGCTTCCTAGAACTACCATAACAAGTTATCACAAAATGAGTGGCTTAAAACCACAGGATTTTTTCTCTCTTACAGTTCAGAAAGCTAGAAGTTCAAAGTAAAGTATTGGCAAAGTTGGTTCCTTCCGGCACCTCTGAGGGAGGTTCCATGCTTCTCTCCTAATTTCTGGTGGTTGCCAGTAGGCCTTGTCATTCATTGACTGGTATCTAATGTCACACCATGTCTCCATCTTCACATGGCCTTTTTCCTGTATGTCTTCATATGACCTTTGTATACCAATCATTGCATTGAGGGCCCACCCTAATCCACTGTGACCTCATTTTTACTTAGCTGATTATATCTGTGAAGACTCTGTTTCCATATAAGTTCACATTTTAGAGTTCCAGAAAGACATGAATTTTTGTGAGACACTATATAATGCAGTACAAGGTGTGTATGTCAACAGGCTGTTTTCTATGCATTTGCATACATATATCACTTATATGATTTTTACATAATAAATTATTCATTTAACAGTGCCCTAGAAAATCCTCTTGCAAAAGTTGTGTTTTATTCCATAGATAGAGTATTATATTTTTAGATTCCCATCTATTGGTGAATGTTAAGGGCATTTCAATTTCTTTAGTATTTAAAAAATGCAGAATAAATGACCACCTTTAGACATATTTTTTGTGCATGTATAAATATTTCTGTGGGTACTGAGAAGTGAAATTATTTAGGTCAAGGACATGAGTATCTAGGGCAGCCCGCGTGGCTCAGCGGTTTAGCGCCGCCTTCAGCCCAGGGCCTGATCCTGGTGGGATTGAGTCCCATGTCAGGCTCCCTGCATGGAGCCTGCTTCTCCCTCTGCCTGTGTCTCTGCCTCTCTCTCTCTCTCTTTCTCCCTGTGTCTCTCATGAATGAATAAATAAATACAAATCTTTAAAAAAAGGACATGAGTATCTAAAAATAGTAATAGATACTGCTAAATTGATGCTGATTAACATCAGTTACTTTTGGGCGTCTTTTTTCTTAAAGTAGGCTCCATGCCCAGCAATGGAGACCACCATGGGGCTTGAACTCCTAACACTGAGATCAAGAGCTAAGCTTAGAATAAGAGTCAGATGCTTAACCAACTGAACCATCCAGGTGCTCCTAGGCTTCTTCTTTCCCAAGTTTTTATTTAAATTCCAGTTAACATGAGGAAGAGCCAAGATGGTGGAAGAGTAGGGGTCCTCATTTCAGCTAGTTCCCTCAATTTAGCTAGATGACTATCAAGCTATCTTGAACACATATGAATTCAACTTGAGATGTAAGGAAAGAATGGCTGGAACTCTACAAATAGAGAAGTGCCCACTTTTTGTAAGGTAGGACTGAGAAGAGAAAGGGGAGAGAGAGCCTTTGTAAGCTGCCACAGAAAAGTGATGCAGCCCTGGAGCTCAAAATCAGGACCTATAGAAATCTCCTGTGAGAGATTTCCCTGCCTGAAAGGTGTGCAGTGGTGAAGTGGGGCAGAATTGCAGGTGGGACAATGGGGTCTCAATATCCCAGGAGCCACAGAAAGAACAGGGGTGCCTGATCCAGCATAGTTCCCAAACACTGGAGCAGGAAATGAGTTTAGGTTAGCTAGCTGGGAGGGGGCTCTCAGCATGTTTTTCCATAAATCACAAACTGTTATGTAGGGGATTGAGTGACCACTCTCAGTGTTGGGTCCCTCCAAAGGACTGCAGTGCATCAACACTCTGCCTTTTCCAGGAGTGTTGGAGTTGTACACACTTCATCGGATGAATGCTCTTAGTGCCAGGGCCCTGCAATGGACAGAAAGGAGATGACCCTCTGCTTCCTCAAGGAGGGGCTGAGTGGGTGTTTGCACAAGGGGGCAAAAGCTCTCCTTACCAGAGCCCTGCAAATTGCACAAATCAGTGTTCCTCTGCCTTCTTTCAGGTAGGATCTTGGTGGGTGGCCAACAGGAATCTGCAGAGTCTGGCACACACTCCAATCTTGTAGTTCTGAGTCTAGATCGGGTGCAGCTATTTTTATTTTCACCCTCTAAAGAGGCACAGAAAGCCTTCAGGGGACAAAAGCCATACACACACACACACACACACACACACACAAAAAACACTGAGCCCGGCCCCCTGGCAAGTAGTGGTGCAACTCTACCCAGGCACACACACCTGAGAATCAGTGCAGCAGGCCCCTCCCCCAGAGAACCAGCTGGAAGAATAGATGCAAAGCAAGTTTACTGACCAAAAAGGACTGTAAAACTCCAGGGCTAGGGGGAAATAGTATATAGAACTTGAGTTTTTTTCTTATAATTTGTTTACCTTTCAGTTAAAAATATTCCACTTTCTTTTCCCTTTTCAACTAGTTTCTTATCAACTTTTTGTTTTTAAGTTTTTTTTTTAAAAAACTTTCATATTTTACAACTACATGTTATGGATATATTCTTCGTTTTTGGCTTCCTTTCACTGTATTCATTTAAAAAAATTTTTTATTGGAGTTCAATTTGCCAACATACAGCATAACCCCCAGGGCTCATCCCGCCAAGTGCCCCCCTCCCTTTCACTGTATTCAATTTTATTTTTGTATATATACAGTTTTTTGCTTCCTTTATAATTTTGAATTTTAGTATCTTCTAACACAGAGACCAAAATATATTCAGGACCAACTGGATCACCCTGTTTTGTCCATTCTGTGAGATTATATCCTGCCCTGTGCAGTTTCTTCTTCTTCTTCTTCTTCTTCTTCCTTCTTCTTCTTCTTCTTCTTCTTCTTCTTCTTCTTCTTCTTCTTCTTCTTCTTCTTCTTCTTCTTCTTCTTCTTTCTTCTTCTTCTTCTTCTTCTTCTTCTTCTTCTTCTTCTTCTTCTTCTTCTTCTTCTTCTTCTTCTTCTTCTTCTTCTTCTTCTTCTTCTTCTTCTTCTTCTTCTTCTTCTTCTTCTTCTTCTTCTTCTTCTTCTTCTTCTTCTTCTTCTTCTTCTTCTTCTTCTTCTTCTTCTTCTTCTTCTTCTTCTTCTTCTTCTTCTTCTTCTTTTTTGTTTTATCTTTGTCTTTGTCTTTTTTATTTTCCTGTTCCTTACCTCTTCAGATTTATCTAGTGTGCATTTTGCTTAGGGTGTGGTTGATATTTTTTATTCTGTTCACTCATACAGTCCTTCTTCATTAGACAAAATGACTAGACAACAAAAGAAAGAATCAGACCTAATGGATATGGAGTTGAGTAAAATGTCGGAGAAGGAGTTCATAACAATTTTAGTTACAGGTTGGGCTTGAAAAAAAATCATAGGGGGATCCCTGGGTAGCTCAGTGGTTTGGCGCCTGCCTTCGGCCCAGGGCATGATCCTGGAGTCCCAGGATCAAGTCCCAAGTCAGGCTCCCTGCGTGGAGCCTGCTTCTCCCTCTGCCTGTGTCTCTGCCTCTCTCTCTCTCTGTTTCTCTCATGAATAAATAATAAAATAAAATCTTTTAAAAAAGAAAAAAAAATTATAAAACACTTAACGAGAAGAGCACTGGGTGTTATACTATATGTTGGCAAAATGAACTCCAATAAAAAACATACAAAAAAGAAAAAATCATAAAAGACTGTAGAGAATCTTTTCACCCAGAAATGAGATCTAATCATACTGAGATTAAATATACTCTGAGATGCAGTCTAAAATGAATGCTCTAACAGGGTAAATGAGAAGAAGAGAGAATAAGTGACATAGAAGACAAGTTGATGGAAAGGAAGTAAACTGAGGAAAAGAGAGAAAAACAATAACCCATGAGGAGAGGCTCTGAGAGATAATTGATGGTATGAAAAAAATCTGAATTATTGGAATTTATGAGAGTGCAGAGAGAGAGAGAGACAGAGGGCCAGAGGTATACTTCAGCAAATCATAGCTGAGAACTTCCCTAGTCTGGGGAAGCAAGTAGGCATTCATATTCAAGAGGTAGAGAGGACCCCTCCCAAAATCAATAAAAATAGAGCAACACTCTGACATATAATAGTAAAGCTTACAAATTTCAGAGAAAAAAAGAAAATCCTGAAAGAGACAAGATATTCCTAACATACAGAGGAAGAAATATTAGATAAACATAATATTAGATAAAATTAGATGTTCAGGAAATACAATAGCACTAAATTAATTTCTTTCAATAGTTACTCTGAACCTGAAAGGGCTGAATGCTCCAGTCAATAGGCACAAGGTAACAGACAGGATAACAAAGCAAGACCCATCTATATGCTTTCTACAAGAGACTCATTTTAGACTGAAAGACAACTTAAGACTGAAAATGAGGGGGTGGAGAACTACTTACCATATAAATTGTCCTCAAAAGAAAGTTGGGTGGCAATCCTCTTATCAGATAAATTAGATTTTTTTATCTTCTACATTTCTGATTCTTGTTTTTCTCTTTTGAGATTATATCAATTTTTTTTCTTTTTAAATATTTTGTTAATGTGAAATGCTGCAGCCACTCTGGAAAACTGTGCAGAGGTTCCTCAAAGAGTTAAAAATAGACCTGCCCTACGACCCAGCAATTGCACTGTTGGGGATTTACCCCAAAGATACAGATGCAATGAAACGCAGGACACCTGCACCCTTATTTATTTATTTATTTATTTATTTATTTATTATTTTAATATAAATTATTTTTTTATTGGTGTTCAATTTGCCAACATACAGAATAACACCCAGTGCTCATCCCGTCAAGTGCCCCCGTCAGTGCCCGTCACCCATTCACCCCCACCCCCTGCCCTCTTCCCCTTCCACCACCCCTAGTTCTTTTCCCAGAGTTAGGTGTCTTCATGTTCTGTCTCCGTTTCTGATATTTCCTACTCATTTCTTCTCCCTTCCCTTCTATTCCCTTTCACTATTATTTATATTCCCCAAATGAATGAGAACATATAATGTTTCTCCTTCTCCGACTGACTCATTTCACTCAGCGTAGTACCCTCCAGTTCCATCCACGTTGAAGCAAATGGTGGGTATTTGTCTTTTCTAATGGCTGAGTAATATCCCATTGTATACATAAACCACATCTTCTTTATCCATTCATCTTTCGATGGACACCAAGGCTCCTTCCACAGATTGGCTATTGTGGCCATTGCTGCTAGAAACATCAGGGTGCAGGTGTCCGGTTATTGGCCTGTTCAGGTTTTCTATTTCTTCCTGCTCCAGTTTTGGTAGTTTGTGGCTTTCCAGGAATGTGTCCATTTCTTCTAGATTGCCTAATATATTGGCGTATAGCTGTTCATAATGTTTTTAAAATCGTTTGTATTTCCTTGGTGTTGGTAGTGATCTCTCCTTTCTCATTCATGATTTTATTAATTTGAGTCTTCTCTGTCTTCTGTTTAATAAGGCTGGCTAATGGTTTATCTATGTTTTAATTTTTTCAAAGAACCAACTCCTGGTTTTGTTGATCTGTTCCACAGTTCTTCTGGTCTTGATTTCATTGAGTTCTGCTCGAATCTTTATTAACTCTCTTCTTCTGCTGGGTGTAGGATCTATTTGCTGTTTTTTCTCTAGCTCCTTTAGGTGGAAGGTTAGCTTTTGTATTTGAGTTCTTTACAGTTTTTGGATGGATGCTTGTATTGCGATGTATTTCCCCCTTATGACTGCTTTTGCTGCATCCCAAAGATTTTGAATGGTTGTATCTTCATTCTCTTTTTTTTTTTTTTTTTTTTTATTGGTGTTCAATTTACTAACATACAGAATAATACCCAGTGCCCGTCACCCATTCACTCCCACCCCCCGCCCTCCTCCCCTTCTACCACCCCTAGTTCGTTTCCCAGAGTTAGCAGTCTTTACGTTCTGTCTCCCTTTCTGATATTTCCCACACATTTCTTCTCCCTTCCCTTATTTTCCTTTTCACTATTATTTATATTCCCCAAATGAATGAGAACATATAATGTTTGTCCTTCTCCGACTGACTTACTTCACTCAGCATAACACCCTCCAGTTCCATCCACGTTGAAGCAAATGGTGGGTATTTGTCATTTCTAATAGCTGAGTAATATTCCATTGTATACATAAACCACATCTTCTTTATCCATTCATCTTTCGTTGGACACCGAGGCTCCTTCCACAGTTTGGCTATAGTGGCCATTGCTGCTAGAAACATCGGGGTGCAGGTGTCCCGGCGTTTCATTGCATTTGTATCTTTGGGGTAAATCCCCAACAGTGCAATTGCTGGGTCGTAGGGCAGGTATATTTTTAACTGTTTGAGGAACCTCCACACAGTTTTCCAGAGTGGCTGCACCAGTTCACATTCCCACCAACAGTGTAAGAGGGTTCCCTTTTCTCCGCATCCTCTCCAACATTTGTTGTTTCCTGCCTTGTTAATTTTCCCCATTCTCACTGGTGTGAGGTGGTATCTCATTGTAGTTTTGATTTGTATTTCCCTGATGGCAAGAGATGCAGAGCATTTTCTCATATGCATGTTGGCCATGTCTATGTCTTCCTCTGTGAGATTTCTGTTCATGTCTTTTGCCCATTTCATGATTGGATTGTTTGTTTCTTTGGTGTTGAGTTTAATAAGTTCTTTATAGATCTTGGAAACTAGCCCTTTATCTGATATGTCATCTGCAAATATCTTCTCCCATTCTGTAGGTTGTCTTTGAGTTTTGTTGACTGTATCCTTTGCTGTGCAAAAGCTTCTTATCTTGATGAAGTCCCAATAGTTCATTTTTGCTTTTGTTTCTTTTGCCTTTGTGGATGTATCTTGCAAGAAGTTACTATGGCCGAGTTCAAAAAGGGTGTTGCCTGTGTTCTTCTCTAGGATTTTGATGGAATCTTGTCTCACATTTAGATCTTTCATCCATTTTGAGTTTATCTTTGTGTATGGTGCAAGAGAGTGGTCTAGTTTCATTCTTCTGCATGTGGATGTCCAATTTTCCCAGCACCATTTATTGAAGAGACTGTCTTTCTTCCAATGGATAGTCTTTCCTCCTTTATCGAATATTAGTTGCCCATAAAGTTCAGGGTCCACTTCTGGATTCTCTATTCTGTTCCACTGATCTATGTGTCTGTTTTTGTGCCAGTACCACACTGTCTTGATGACCACAGCTTTGTAGTACAACCTGAAATCTGGCATTGTGATGCCCCCAGATATGGTTTTCTTTTTTAAAATTCCCCTGGCTATTCGGGGTCTTTTCTGATTCCACACAAATCTTAAAATAATTTGTTCTAACTCTCTGAAGAAAGTCCATGGTATTTTGATAGGGATTGCATTAAACGTGTATATTGCCCTGGGTAACATTGACATTTTCACAATATTAATTCTGCCAATCCATGAGCATGGAATATTTTTCCATCTCTTTGTGTCTTCCTCAATTTCTTTCAGAAGTGTTCTATAGTTTTGAGGGTATAGATCCTTTACATCTTTGGTGAGGTTTATTCCTAGGTATCTTATGCTTTTGGGTGCAATTGTAAATGGGATTGACTCCTTAATTTCTCTTTCTTCAGTCTCATTGTTAGTGTATAGAAATGCCACTGACTTCTGGGCATTGATTTTGTATCCTGCCACGCTACCGAATTGCTGTATAAGTTCTAGCAATCTTGGGGTGGAGACTTTTGGGTTTTCTATGTAGAGTATCATGTCATCGGCGAAGAGAGAGAGTTTGACTTCTTCTTTGCCAATTTGAATGCCTTTAATGTCTTTTTGTTGTCTGATTGCTGAGGCTAGGACTTCCAGTACTATGTTGAATAGCAGTGGTGAGAGTGGACATCCCTGTCTTGTTCCTGATCTTAGGGGAAAGGCTCCCAGTGCTTCCCCATTGAGAATGATATTTGCTGTGGGCTTTTCATAGATGGCTTTTAAGATGTCGAGGAATGTTCCCTCTATCCCTACACTCTGAAGAGTTTTAATCAGGAATGGATGCTGTATTTTGTCAAATGCTTTCTCTGCATCCAATGAGAGGATCATATGGTTCTTGGTTTTTCTCTTGCTGATATGATGAATCACATTGATTGTTTTACGGGTGTTGAACCAGCCTTGTGTCCCAGGGATAAATCCTACTTGGTCATGGTGAATAATTTTCTTAATGTACTGTTGGATCCTATTGGCCAGTATCTTGTTGAGAATTTTTGCATCCATGTTCATCAGGGATATTGGTCTGTAATTCTCCTTTTTGGCGGGGTCTTTGTCTGGCTTTGGAATTAAGGTGATGCTGGCTTCATAGAACGAATTTGGAAGTACTCCATCTCTTTCTATCTTTCCAAACAGCTTTAGGAGAATAGGTATGATTTCTTCTTTAAACGTTTGATAAAATTCTCCTGGGAAGCCATCTGGCCCTGGACTCTTGTGTGTTGGGAGGTTTTTGATGACTGCTTCAATTTCCTCCCTGGTTATTGGCCTGTTCAGGTTTTCTATTTCTTCCTGTTCCAGTTTTGGTAGTTTGTGGCTTTCCAGGAATGCGTCCATTTCTTCTAGATTGCCTAATTTATTGGCGTATAGCTGTTCATAATATGTTTTTAAAATCGTTTGTATTTCCTTGGTGTTGGTAGTGATCTCTCCTTTCTCATTCATGATTTTATTAATTTGAGTCTTCTCTCTCTTCTTTTTAATAAGGCTGGCTAATGGTTTATCTATCTTATTAATTCTTTCAAAGAACCAACTCCTGGTTCTGTTGATCTGTTCCACAGTTCTTCTGGTCTCGATTTCGTTGAGTTCTGCTCGAATCTTTATTAACTCCCTTCTTCTCTTGGGTGTAGGATCTATTTGCTGTTTTTTCTCTAGCTCCTTTATGTGTAAGGTTAGCTTTTGTATTTGAGTTCTTTCCAGTTTTTGAATGGATGCTTGTATTGCGATGTATTTCCCCCTTAGGACTGCTTTTGCTGCATCCCAAAGATTTTGAACAGTTGTATCTTCATTCTCATTAGTTTCCATGAATCTTTTTAATTCTTCCTTAATTTCCTGGTTGACCCTTTTATCTTTTAGCAGGATGGTCCTTAACCTCCATGTGTTTGAGGTCCTTCCAAACTTCTTGTTGTGATTTAGTTCTAATTTCAAGGCATTATGGTCCGAGAATATGCAGGGGACAATCCCAATCTTTTGGTATCGGTTCAGACCCGATTTGTGACCCAATATGTGGTCTATTCTGGAGAAAGTTCCATGTGCGCTTGAGAAGAACGTGTATTCAGTTGAGTTTGGATGTAAAGTTCTGTAGATATCTGTGAAATCCATCTGGTCCAGTGTATCATTTAAAGCTCTCGTTTCTTTGGAGATGTTTTGCTTAGAAGACCTATCGAGTATAGAAAGAGCTAGATTGAAGTCACCAAGTATAAGTGTATTATTATCTAAGTATTTCTTCACTTTGCTTAATAATTGATTTATATATTTGGCAGCTCCCACATTCGGAGCATATATATTGAGGATTGTTAAGTCCTCTTGTTGAATAGATCCTTTAAGTATGATATAGTGTCCCTCTTCATCTCTCACTACAGTCTTTGGGGTAAATTTTAGTTTATCTGATATAAGGATGGCTACCCCTGCTTTCTTTTGAGGACCATTCGAATGGTAAATGGTTTTCCAACCTTTTATTTTCAGGCTGTAGGTGTCCTTCTGTCTAAAATGAGTCTCTTGTAGACAGCAAATAGATGGGTCCTGCTTTTTTATCCAGTCTGAAACCCTGCGCCTTTTGATGGGGTCATTAAGCCCGTTCACATTCAGAGTTACTATTGAGAGATATGAGTTTAGTGTCATCATGATATCTATTCAGTCTTTGTTTTTGTGGACTGTTCCACTGAACTTCTTCTTAAAGGGGAATTTTAAGAGGCCCCCTTAAAATTTCTTGCAGAGCTGGTTTGGAGGTCACATATTCTTTTAGTTGCTGCCTGTCTTGGAAGCTCTTTATCTCTCCTTCCATTTTGAATGAGAGCCTTGCTGGATAAAGTATTCTTGGCTGCATGTTCTTCTCATTTAGGACCCTGAATATATCCTGCCAGCCCTTTCTGGCCTGCCAGGTCTCTGTGGAGAGGTCTGCTGTTACCCTAATACTCCTCCCCATAAAAGTCAGGGATTTCTTGTCTCTTGCTGCTTTAAGGATCTTCTCCTTATCTTTGGAATTTGCAAGCTTCACAATTAAATGTCGAGGTGTTGAACGGTTTTTATTGATTTTAGGGGGGGATCTCTCTATTTCCTGGATCTGAATGCCTGTTTCCCTTCCCAGATTAGGAAAGTTTTCAGCTAGAATTTGTTCAAATACATATTCTGGCCCTCTGTCCCTTTCGGCGCCCTCGGGAACCCCAATTAAACGTAGGTTTTTCTTCCTCAGGCTGTCGTTTATTTCCCTTAATCTATCTTCATGGTCTTTTAATTGTTTGTCTCTTTTTTCCTCAGTTTCCCTCTTTGCTATCAACTTGTCTTCTAGGTCACTCACTCGTTCTTCCACCTCGTTAACCCTCGTCGTTAGGACTTCTAGTTTGGATTGCATCTCATTCAATTGATTTTTAATTTCTGCCTGATTAGCTCTAAATTCTGCAGTCATGAAGTCTCTTGAGTCCTTTATACTTTTTTCTAGAGCCACCAGTAGCTGTATAATAGTGCTTCTGAATTGGCTTTCTGACATTGAATTGTAATCCAGATTTTGTAACTCTGTGGGAGAGAGGACTGTTTCTGATTCTTTCTTTTGAGGTGAGGTTTTCCTTCTAGTCATTTTGCTCAGTGCAGAGTGGCCAAAAGCAAGTTGTATTGGGAAAAAGAGAAAAAGAGAGGAGAGAAAGAAGGAAAGAAAAGAGAAAGAGAAAAAAAAAGAAAAAAAAAGGGAAGAAAAAGAAAAAAAATGAAAAAAAAAAAAAAAAGAAAAAGAGAAAGAAAAAGAAAGGAGAAAAAAAGGGGGTGGGGGAAGGAAACAAATCAAAAAGCAAAACAAAACAAAAACAAAAACAAAAACAAAAACAAACAAACAAAAAAAGAACCACCGGGGAGTATCTTCTGATTCTGTGTACTTTAAGTCCCTTGGCTTCTCCTGGAAGTTGTCAGTCTAGCTGGTGTTCTGGGGGAGGGGCCTGTTGTGCTGATTTTCAGGTGTTAGCAGTTGGGGGAGCTGCTGTGCCCCTGCCTGGTGCAGGGCTCGGTGGGGGTTGTTTACCCCCTGAGGCCGCAGGAGGAACAGCCCCAGTGGCGGGGCAGCTCTGGAAACCTGGATTCAGCTCCGGCAGGAACTCCGTCTGCAGGGCCTGGAGGCTCCGGGGCGGGGCTGCTGATGTGCTCAGCTGGGGCAGGAGCGTCCTTGCTGTCCTGGGCCCTCCCGGCCTCTGCCTGTCCCGGGGGGAGGCCGGATCCTGGGCTGTGTCCCGGCGCTCTGTGCTCCGGAGCCTGCGCTGGTGGATTCGCGCTCCTGGGCCCTGCAACCCCCTCCGTGGAGCTGCCGCCCGAGCCCCTCCGAGCTGCTCCTGGACCCGCGCAGCCCCCTCCGCACGGAGCCTCTTCCTCTGCCCGAGCCCCCCGAGCTGCTCCCGGGGCCGCGCAGCCCCCTCCGCGGAGCCGCCGCCCGAGCCCCTCCGAGCTGCTCCGGGTCCCGCCGGGTCCCGCCGTGCGCGCTGCAGCCCTTAGGGAGCTCGGCGCACTCTCCTGGGCGCGCAGTTGCTGTTACTGTCCCCGGGAGCCCGAGGGCATCCCCGCCCTCCTGGGTCCTGCTCCAACTCCCTGCGAGCCCCTTTCCGCCCGGGAAGGTCGGTGCAGCTCCTGCTCCTCCGGGACGGGGCTCTCCTGTCCTGGGGACACTCGCCCCGGCCTCAGCCCGGCTCCTCGCGGGGCCCCTCCCCCTTGGAGGCCTTTGTTTCTTTATTTCTTTTTCCCCGTCCTCCTACCTTGATAGAAGCGCGAACTCTTCTCACTGTAGCATTCCAGCTGGTCTCTCTTTAAATCTCAGGCCGAATTCATAGATTTTCAGGATAATTTGAAGGTTTTCTAGGTGGTTTGGTGGAGACAGGTGATTTGGGGACCCTGCTCTTCCGCCATCTTGCTCCTCCTGTATCTTCATTCTCATTAGTTTCCATGAATCTTTTTAATTCTTCCTTAATTTCCTGGTTGACCCTTTCATCTTTTAGCAAGATGGTCCTTAACCTTCATGTGTTTGGAGCAGTTCCATGCTCATTGAATGTCACTAGCAAATCGCTGTTTTGAAGTCGGATAATCCTGAGGATAGGGCCAGCCATTACACATGCTTTTCACATCACATCTGCCAGCATCTAACATAGAGATTTTGGAGGCTGCGCCTACAGTCAGGATGCGGGAGGGTCCTGCCATGAGCTCAGCGCTCACGCGTAAGGGTGCCTTTAAGCCTGTTTTCAACGAGCTTCGTTCTCATTGGAGTTACAACCTATCACCATTCTAGGAGAGCAGGATCCATGAATAGCACGGTACTCTACCCAGAGACACGCACTTGTCAGGCCAGCAGCTTGCCTCTTGCCTCTCACGATCTTTTGAAAACATCATACGGGAGGAGGATACCAACTAAATCCGCAGGCACTTAGTGTTGGGGTCCAAGTCCCTGCTCCGCTGTGTCGGGTGCACTTGGACCCAAGCTCGAGTTTGTAAATCAACCCTCGTGTGTTTGCATTGGTGTCGGCTCCTCGGTGGTTTCTCGGATTCGCAATCTTGGGCACAACACAAGGGCCTGCTGTCCTGACCTCCCTTCCAGGGTCACGCTGACCGCCCAGCAGGCCCTCTGTGCCCCAAGCACACAGGCATGTGGATGCGGGGAGGGGAGGAAGTGCCCCGGAACCGGGCCAGCCCCGGCCCCCTGAACAGAGGGAGCACAGACCTCCCAGGTCGCTTTGCACAGACCCTGGTGACCTGAGGCTCCCTGGCTGTCACTCTGTCCCAGCACCTCCTGGCCCGCGGGGCACAGGGTTAGTCCCAGTAAAGTCTGCGGGGTCCTGACCCTGGCATGTGGCCGCCCCTGGAAGGCACGTGGGGATGTCAGCTGTGTGTGCCTGGCGGCGCCCCTGCAGGGGCTGGTTGGGGCCTGGGCGGTGCCCCCTCCTCCTCTCTGGGGGTTTCTCCACGCCCCATGCACAGAGTTCTGGGAGACACAGAAATGGGCTGGCTGTGCATTTTCGCATCACAACACTTTATTGACTTTCTACAGCAAACGGGCTCAGAGCTGAGGGGGCGCGCCTTCCCCTGGGGAGGGAGACCTTTCTGTCCTTTAGGGGAGGGCAAGAATCACATGGGGTGGGGGGGCGGGGGCTGGAGTCTCCACCTGGGAGCATGTGTGGACTCCGTGTGGGGGCGTGTGTCCTGAGGTTTCAGCCTGAGAGACGGTTCTGAGGACGCAGAGCTGACCTGGACCTGCAGCTCATGGGCTCCAGCGCTGGGTCCCCGCAGGGCAGCTGGACCCCGATCTCGGGCCCCCTGGGGCCCCAGCACCTGGAGGAGCCTGCCTCCTGCTGTGGGTGTTGGTGGGGCCCACCAGCCTCCCCTGCTCTCCCCTCCCTGGGGTGTCCCGGGATCCGCAGGGCTGCCCTAGGTCAGCGACCTGGATCTGTGGGGCACGCCCAGGGCCCAGGAGGCCACATCCAGCTGTGAGAGGGCTGGCTCAGCCCAGGGCTGGAATCCAGGCCTGGCCAGGGCCATGGGGGGCTGGATCCCATTAGTCTTTGCGTTGGGCCTGGGGGGGGCTCAAATCCCCCCAGCCCCCACAGAGCCCACGGCCAGGCCAGCCCAGGTCCCTCTGGGTTAGGGGCTGGTGCCCTGTGCAGGGTGTGCCGCCCTCCAGGAGGGACAGTGGGAGGAGGCAGGGCACAGTGTGTCCTCTGCTCCACCCACCTGCACCCACCCTGTCATGGGCTCCCTGCCTTCCCTCATCCCTGCAACCCCTGGGTACTCTATGGGACACCAGGGCTTCTGATGGGAGCAGGCTGTCCAGAGAACCCCGGGGACGCTGAGCATGTCCCACAGGGGGCAGCTGCACCGTGTCCTTGCTGGGGGCCGATGGTGTGGGAGTGGGGGGGTGGGGCGGATGGTGTGGGGGCAGAGGTATGATGGTGGTGGAGTGTGGGGGATGGTGTAGGGGGGATGGTGTAGGGGTATAGTGTGGGTGGGATTGTGTGGGGGTGTGAGGGGGATGGTGTAGGGGGATGGTATGGAGGCGATGCCATGGGGGATGATGATGTAGGGGGATGGTGTGGGTGTGGGGAATGAGGGGGATGGCATGGGGGGCCTGCGGACACAGGGCATCACCTTTCTCTAAGATGCACATGGAGACGTCTACAGACAAAGGCGACCCCAGTCTGGGGTTTGCTGTGACACCTGCCCCTGGGGCCCTGTGTGGTCAGTGCAGGGCCCTGGCTGGACCGGGGGCATTATCTGGGGGTCATCATACTATGTATGTTTACAAATTGCAAATTGTCTCAAATACAATGCATAGAATTTAGAAATATATAAGTATATAAATATATAAATATATAAATAAAGTGTGTGGGTGTCACCCTGACCCGTCCGACCTTCATCGGATCGATGTGTGTCCTGCTCCAGCCACGGCCATGCCACCTGGCCCCCAGGTCCCCTTACTGCCCCCCATGACCCCCACCCCAGCCCCCTGCTTCTCAGGGGGCTGTCCCTCACCCCTTTGGGGTTCAGCTCACATGGCAAACCCTGGAGGCCCCATCCTAGTGACCTCCTCATCCCCGAGACCCCGGGGGTGGGGGTACGGGGGTCATCCCCAGCACCCTACCAGGCAGCGGTGTGTTGTTGACTGCTGTTGCTCCCCCTGGCCTCGGAAGCCCTGTGTTCCCTACCCAGAAGCCCCCAGGCCTCCCGCGGGGCCCCGAACCCCCCTGGCCCAGCAGCCTCACCCGACTCCGTAGCAGTCCCAAAACATGGTGTGGCTGCCGAACGTCCTGTTGATGTCCAGGTCTACCTGCGTGATGTCCCTGGAGGAGACCAGGGCCTCCTCCTTCATTTCCACCGGGAAACCCAGGGAGGAGGAGCCGGCATCTGACACAGACCCCGACCTGTCACCAGCTGTCATCCTGGGCAGGGAGCCCTGGGGTCACCATGGGAGTGTGTCCTGCTGAAACCTCCTTCCTTCCCCTGGGAGGCCGGGGACGGTGGGAGTGCCCACCATGCCCATGGGACATGTGTGAGGGCCTGTGCCCAGCTGTTGTGGGAGGGGAGGTGACTGAGGGTCAGCCTGGGTGGGAGGGGACAGGGGGGTCAGCCCAGGTGGGGAGGGGACATGGGGGTGTTGCGCCCAAGATTGCGAATCCGAGAAACCACTAAGGAGCCAACACCGATTCAAACACAGGAGGGTTGATTTACAAACTCGAGCTTGGGTCCAAGTCTACCCGACACACCTCTCAGAGGGAAGTTCCCTTGGACACTGCGTTCCACTTACTTCTCATGTATGGAAGTTCGTATGTAGCACCAATTATGAGAGGAATTCCTCAGAAATCGCTGGATTGAGCTTAGAGACAGTAGTCTTGTGGGTCTGCACCTTCCACTTACCTCTCACACTACTTCTGTCACGCATCGACCCTAGGCCTCTTAGGAGCGAAGACATGCAGTCAGGATGTGGCAGGTACAGGCTATAAGCTCAACTCTCAGAAGTGTGTTTGCCTTGGGGGCAGATGTCTGCTCGCCACTCATTTATGGGAGTTAGAACCTAGCTACACTCTAATTGAACAAGGCTGTTGGAAATCGCTGTATTGGACTCAGATACACGGGAGTACAGGCCTGACACTTCCACAGGCTTTTCACACAACCTCTTCCAGCACCTCGCTTAAGGATGATAGGAGCTATGTCTACAGGCAGTCAGGATGCGGGAGGGTCCTGCCCTGAGCTCAGCTCTCACAAGGAGGCATCCCTAGAAGCCAGCTTTCTACTAGCTGCGTTCTTATGACTGTGGTGTCCTTCTAACCTAACCTATACTTGGTCGCTCCAGTCCCCAACTGGGCCTCAGCTGGACCTGGTTCCTCTGGTACTTAGCTTGGCCTCACCTGGACCAGGTGACTGTGTTCCCACCTGGGCCTCAACTGGTCTTATGACTTTTGTCCCCACCTGGGCCTCACCCAGACCAGGTGACTCTGTTCCACCTGGGCCTCACCTGCACCTGGTGAATCTGGTCCCCTCCTGGGTATCACCTGGACCTGGTGACTCTGGTCCTCATGTGCACCTCACCTGGACCTGGTGACTCTTGTACCCACCTGGGCATCATCAGGATAGGGTTACTCTGTTTCCCAAGTGAGACTCTGGAACATTTAACTTTGGTCCTCACCTGTACCTGGTGACTCTGGTTCCCACATGAACCTCAACTGGAACTTGTGTCTCTGCTGTTCTTCTAGCCTCACCTGTACCTGGTGGCTCCAGTCCCCCGCCTTCCCCCGGGCCTCACCTGGATTTGGTGACTCTGGTCCTCAGCTTGGTTTCACCTGGACCTGGTGACTGTGGTCCCCACCTGGGCCTCACCCAGACCTGCTGACTCTGGTTCCCACCTGGGCCTCTCCTGTACCTGGTGATCTGGTTCTCACATGGATCACACCTAGACCTGGTGACCATGTTGTCCTTCTAGACTCACCTTTAACTGGTAATTATGGTCTCCACCTGGGCCTCACCTGGACCTGGTGACTGTGGTCCCCACTTGGTCCTCAAGTGGACCTGGTGACTCTGGTCCCGAGGTGAGCATCACTGGGACAAGGTTATTCTGTTCCCCACCTGCGACTCACCTCGACCTGGTAACTCTGGTCCTTCACTGGGCCTCACCTGGACCTGGTGATTCTGGTCTACACCTGAGACTCACCTGGATCTGGTGATTGTGGTCCCCACCTGGGCCTCACCTGGCCCTGTTGACTCTGGTCCTCAACTGGGCATAATTGGGACCCGGTTACTGTGTTCCACAACTGGGCCTCTCCTGAACCAGGTGACTCTGGTCCCCCTCTGTGTCTCACTGTGACCTGGTGACTATGAACCCCACTTTGGCCTGATTTGGACCTGCTGACTCTGGTTGCCACCTGTGCCTCACCTCGAACTGTTGACTCTGATTCTTTCAAGGGCCTCACCTGTACATGGTGATTCTGGTCCCCACCTGGGCCTCACCTGGACGTGGTGACTGTTGTCACCACCTGGGACTCACCTGGACCTGGTTACTGTGTTCCAGACCTGGGCCTCACGTAGACCTGGTGACCATGGTCCCCAGCCGGCCTCACTCGGACCTGTTGCCTCAGGTCCCCACCTGGGCCTCATGTGTACCTGGTAACTCTGGTCCTCACCTGGGCCTCACCTGGACCTGATAACTCTGGTCCAGAGACTCTGGACCTCTCCTGGACCTGGTGACTCTCTTTCCAACATGGACCTCACCTGGATCTGGTGACTCAGGTCCTCAGTTTGGCCTCACCTGGACCTGGTGAATCTCGTCCCCACCTAGGCCTCACCCAGACCTGGTGACTCTTGTTCCCAGCTATGCCTCAACTCAACCTGATGAATCTGGTCCTCACGTGGGCCTCACATGGACCTGGGACTCAGCTGGATATAGTGGCTCTGGTTCCCACATGGGGCTCACCTGATACTGGTGACTGTGGTCTCTTTCTATGCCTCACCAGGACCTGGTGATTCTGATCCCCATCTGGGCCTCGCATGGCCCTAGTGACTCTGGTCCTCACCTAGGCATCATTGGGACCTGGATCCTCTATTCCACACCTGGGCCTCACTTTGACCGGGGACCTCTGTTCCCACTCGGGGCCTCACCCTTACCTGGTGACTCTGGTCCCCACCTGGGCTTCACTTGGACCTGCTGAATCTGGTCCTTACCTGGTCCTCACCCTGACCTGGTGACTCTGGTCATCACCTGGGTCTCCCCTGGACTTGGTGAATCTTGTCACTACCTGGACCTCATGACTGTGGTCCCCACCTGGGCCTCACCTGTACCTGGTGACTCTCGTTCCCACATGAACCACACCTGGACCTGGTGACTGTGGTGTCCTTCTAGCCTCACATTTCCCTGGTGACTCTGGTCCCCACCAGGGCCTCACCTGGATCTGGTGACTCTGGCCTGCAGGTTGGCCTCACCTGGACCTGGTGAGTGTGGTTGCCACCTGGGCCTCACCCGTATCTGGTGACTTAGGTCCCAACATGGGCCTCACTTGGACCTGGTGAATCTGGTCCTTACCTGGTCCTCACCCGGACCTGGTGACTCTGGTCACCACCTGGGCCTCACCTGGACCTGGTGAATCTGGTCCCCATCTGGGCCTCACCTGGACCTGATTGCTGTGGACTCCTTCTTGGCCTCACCTGGAACTGGTGACTCTGGTCCTCACCTGGGCATCATTGGGACCTGGTTACTCTGTTCCACACCTGAGCCTAACCTGGACATGATGACTCTGGAACCCCTCTGGATGTCACCTGGACCAGGTGATTCTGGTACCCCTCTGGGCCTCAACCAGACCTGGTGACTCTGGTCCTCAACTGGGCCTCACCTGGACCTAGTGAATATGCTCCCCACCTGGGCCTCATCTGGACCTGGTGACTCTGGTCCCTACCTGGGCATCATCGGGACATGTTTACTCTATTCCCCACTGGGCCTCACCTGGATCTGGTGGCTCTAGTTCCCACATCAGGTTCACCTGGACATGGTGACTGTGGTCCCCTTCTTGGCCTCACCTGAACCCGGTGACTCTGATCACCATCTGGGCCCCACCTTGACTTGGTCACTCTGGTCCTCACCTGGGTGTCATTGGGACCTAGTTAATCTGTACGACACCTGGGCCTCACCTGGACCAGGGGATTCTGGTCCCCTTCTGGGCCACTCCTTGACCTGGTGACTCTGGTCCCCTCCTGGGCCTCACCTGGACTGGGTGACTCTGGTTTGCACATGGACCTCACCTGGAGCTGGTACCTGTGGTGTCCTTCTGGCCTCACCTGGACATGGTGACTCTGGTCCCCATCTGGGCCTCACCTGGCCCTGGTGACACTGGTCCTCAGCTTGGCCTCACCTGGACCTGCTGAGTGTGGTTGCCACCTGGGTCTCACCCGGACCTGGCGACTCTGGTCCCCACCGGGGCCTCCCCTGGACCTGGTGAATCTGGTCCTTACCTGTTCCTTACCCAGACCTGGTGACTCTGGTCACCACTTGTGCCTCACCTGGTCTTGGTGAATCTGGTCCCCACCTGGGCTTCACCTGGACCTGGTGACTGTGGTCCCCACCTGGGCCGCAAATGGACCTGGTGGCTCTGGTTCCCACATGGGGCTCACCTGGACCTGGGTCCTGTGGTCTCCTTCTAGGCCTCACCTGGACCTGGTGACTCTGATCCTCATCTGGGCCTCACCTGTACTTGGTGACTCTGGTCCCCTCTTGTGCCTCCGCTGGACCTGTTGACTCTGGTCCTCAGTTTTGCCTCACCTGGACCTGGAGATTGTGTCCCCACCTGGGCCTCACCCAGACCTTGTGACTTTGGTCCAAACCTGGGCCTTACCTGGAGTTGGCGAATCTGGTCCCCACCTGGAATTCACCTGGACCTGGTGAATCTGGTTGCCACCTGGGTCTCACCTGGACCTGGTGCCTCTGGGCTCCACCTGGGCCTCAACCTGGACCTGGTCTTTTTGGTCCCCACCTGAGCCTCATCTGGTCCTGGTGGCTCTGGGTCCCACATGGGGCTCACCTGTACCTGCTGACTGTGGTCCTCACTTGGTCCTCACCCAGACCTGGTGACTGGTATGTGAGGAGTCTGCTCCAGATTCACCCTCTCCATCTACCCCTCCCCACTGCACCCTATCTCAAGTAAATCTTCTGAAAATTAACATCAAGACATGTAGCATCTTTATCCCCTCTTCAGAGGTGCCTTCATATGTGTAATGTCCATTTTAATGCCTTTCATGGACCCACCGTGAGTCCCATCCGAAACCCCTTTTCTTTGATATTATTGAAGTACAGTCAACACACAATGTTACAGTAGTTTCAGGGCTATGGCTTAGTGATTTGACAATTCTGTGCATACTCAGATCTCCCCATGAGAAGTGTCATCACCATCTGTCCCCATACAAAGTTGTCACAGTAGTACTGACTCTATTGCCTAGGCTGTACTTTCTCAATATCTGTGACTTATTTATTTGAGAACCAGATGCTTATAGCTCTTAATGTTCTTTTTTTTAAAAAATTATTTATTTATGATAGTCACACAGGGAGAGAGAGAGGCAGAGACACAGGCAGAGGGAGAAACAGGCTACATGCACTGGGAGCCTGACGTGGGATTTGATCCCAGGCCACCCAGGGATCCCGCTCTTAATATTCTTCATCTATTTTGCCCATCTTCCACCGGCGTCCCCTCTGGCTATCAGTCACCATGATCCATCACATTAACGAGAGAAAGGACATGGAGCAGCCCTGGGGAGCTCAGCGGTTTAGCGCCTGCCTTTGGCCCAGGGCGTGATCCTGGATTCCTAGGATTGAGTCCCATGTCGGGTTCCCTACTTGGAGCCTGCTTCTCCCTCTGTCTATGTCTCTGACTGTGTCTCTGCCTCTGTCTCTCTGTCTCTCTCTCTCTTGCTCTCTCGCTCTCTGTCTCTCATGGGTAAATAAATAAAATCTTAAAAACAAAAACAAGAGAAAGGACAAAGGCATACAATCCTCTCAAGAGTTGCAGAAAAAGCATTTGACAAAATACAACATAAAAAGCATAGCGGGTTTTTTAATTTTTTTTTTTTTTGGCATAGTGGGTTTTGAGGAAACGTATATCAACAGAATAAAGGCTGTGTAGGAAGGCCCGCAGCTGACATCATCCTCAAGAGTGAAAACTTGAAATCGTCTCCCCTAAGAGCAGGAACAAGCCAAGGAAGTCCTACCGTAGTCAACAGACAGGAAACAGAAAAGATTCCACACCTGTATGGGGGGCGTCAAACTGTCCCTATTTGCTGAAGATGTGGCATTAGAAACAGGAAACCCGAGAGACTCCACCAAAAACTGTTAGAACTAATGAGTGAATTCAGTCAAGTTGTGGGACACAAAATGAACAGAGCTCAGTAGCCTTGCTGTGTCCCGACAATGAGCACTCAGAAAGGAAATTAAGGACATACTCCCTTATCAGGAGCATCCAAAAGAACAAAATAATTAGACTGAACCAAGGGAGTGCAAGACTTGTACACTGAAAATTACAAGACTTTGGGAGGACATCCTGGGCTTGTGGGGTTGGAGCCTTCATCTTGTTAAAATGTCCACAGTTCCAGAAGCCACCCGCAGTTCCAATGTCATTCCTATCAAAATCATGGTGGCCGATTTTAGAAATAGAAAAAGCACTCGTAACATTCGTCCGTCCCCACAAATGACCCTGGACAGCAAATCAGTATAGGAGAAGCAGGACAGAGCTGGATGCAGGACGTTCCTATTTCATTTTTTTAAACCTTTATTTTTTTATTATTTTTTTTAAATAATACATTTATTTTTTATTGGTGTTCAATTTACCAACATAGAGAATAAAACCCAGTGCTCATCCTGTCAAGTGCCCCCCTCAGTGCCTGTCACCCATTTACCCCCACCCCCCACCCTCCTCCCCTTCCACCACCCCTAGTTCATTTCCCAGAGTTACGAGTCTTTATGTTCTGTCTCCCTTTCTGATATTTCCCACACATTTCTTCTCCCTTCCCTTATATTCCCTTTCACTATTATTTATATTCCCCAAATGAATGAGAACATACAATGTTTGTCCTTCTCCAATTGACTTACTTCACTCAGCATAATACCCTCCAGTTCCATCCCCGTTGAAGCAAATGGTGGGTATTTGTCGTTTCTAATGGCTGAGTAATATTCCCTTGTATACATAAACCACATCTTCTTTATCCATTCATCTTTCGTTGGACACCGAGGCTCCTTCCACAGTCTGGCTGTTGTGGACATTGCTGCTATGAACATCGGGGTGCAGGTGTCCCGGCGTTTCATTGCATCTGAATCTTTGGGGTAAATCCCCAACAGTGCAATTGCTGGGTCGTAGGGCAGATCTATTTTTAACTCTTTGAGGAACCTCCACACATTTTTCCAGTGGCTGCACCAGTTCACATTCCCACCAACAGTGCAAGAGGGTTCCCTTTTCTCCGCATCCTCTCCAACATTTCTTGTTTCCTGCCTTGTTAATTTTCCCCATTCTCACTGGTGTGAGGTGGTATCTCATTTTGGTTTTGATTTGTATTTCCCTGATGGCAAGTAATGTGGAGCATTTTCTCATGTGCTTGTTGGCCATGTCTATGTCTTCGTCTGTGAGATTTCTGTTCATGTCTTTTGCCCATTTCATGATTGGATTGTTTGTTTCTTTGGTGTTGAGTTTAATCAGTTCTTTATAGATCTTGGAAACTAGCCCTTTATCTGATACGTCATTTGCAAATATTTCTCCAGGATAAGAAGAAATGGTGTTGGGAAAACCAGGCAGCCACATGCAGAAGAATGAAACTGGACCACTTTCTTACAACATATATATAAAAAATAAATTCAAAATGGATTAAAGACCTAAATGTGAGACTTGAAACCATAAAAAGAAGAAAAGATAGGCAGCAACGTCTTTGACATTGGCCATTGGACCTTCTTTCTAGGTATGCCTCTGAGGCGAGGGAAACAAAAGCAAAAATACTATTGGGACTTCATCAAATTGAAAAGCTTCTGCAAAATGAAGGAAACAACCAAAGCTCAAAGGCAACATACAAAATGAGAGGAGATATTTGTAAACAACACATCCAATAGTTAGTATCCAAAATACATAAAGCAAATATAAATCTCAGCATCCTAAACACAAATTATCCAACTGCAGATGGGCAGAAGACATGAATGGACTTTGTCTCTGACAAGACATCCAGATGGCCGCCAGACACACGGAAAGACATTCAGCGTCACCCATCATCTGGGAAATGCAAACCAAAACCACAATGAGATGTCACCTGACAGCTGTCAGAATGGCTAAAATTAACAACACAAGAAACAACAGGTGTTGGTGAGGCTATGGAGAAGGGGGAGCCCCCTTAAACTCCTGGTGGGCATGCGAACAGGTGCAGCCACTGTGGAAAACAGTGTGGAGGGTCCTCAAGAAGTTAAAAGTAGAGCTACCCTACGATTCCAAAATTGCACAGCTAGGTATTTACCCCGAGGATATAAAAGTAGTTTAGTAGATTCGAAGAGGGACACGCAGCCCGGTGTTGGTAGCAGCATTACCAACAACAGCCAAATGTGGATACAGCCCAGATGTCCATCGACAGATAAATGGGCAGAGATGATGTGGTAAATATACACACTGCAACATCACTCGGTCATCAGAAGGGATGAAATGAAGCCATTGAAAATGACGTGGGAGAAGTGGAAAGGACTTATGCTAAATGAACTCAGTCAGTCAGAGAAAGACAGATACCAAATACCATACAATTGCATTCACATGTGAATTGTAAGAAACCAAACAAACTGGCAAAGGGGCGGAGGGGGGGGGATGAGAGAAGCAAACCAAGAAACACACTCTTAACCACAGAGAATAAACTAATAAATACCAGAGGAAGGTGGGGGGGATGGGGAGCCAGGCGATGTGGATAGTGGAGGGCACCTGTGACCAGTACCAGGCGTTGTATCCAAGGGTTGAATCACTATGTGGTAAACCTGAAACTGTATCATACTGTGTTTACAAACAGGAATTCAAGTAAAACTTTAAAATAATAATTAGTAGTATTGATGAAACATGTGCACACAAGAGATAAAATCAGAAAGGCAACTGAAAATCCAAATAAAGAGTATTTAGAGCCACAAATCCCCTCCTTAGCTCAGCCCAGGAAAAGCCTGCCATGTCTATTCTCACCCCAGCAGAAGCCTGGATTTTGATTCTCTGAGGAGGCCACTGACTTGGTGGAGTCAGGCTATCTTTGAACCCAAAACCTAAATAGAGTGCATAAAACTAAACTGCCGAATATACTAGGAGTCCCAGTGCAGGCACATGCCAAGACCCAAACTCTAACCATACACAGACATAACCCTAACCCTACACTTAAGCCTAATGTTAACCTAAACCTTAAACAAGACCTATCACTAATCGAAAACCAAACACAAACCCCAAGACCTAAACACATTCACTGAACCTTCCTGCCAACCCTCACCCTAACTCCTAAACCTATTCTAAACCCTTAACCCTGACCCCTACCTTAAATCTAACCCTAACCCTAACCTTAACTTAATGTACTCAAAGCCTATTCCTAACCTTAACCTGTACCCTAACCCTAACCCTCTAATACTAATCCTATTTCATACCCCAAACTGTATCCTAACCCGTACCCTAAAACTAACCCCTAACCCACTCCCTAACCCTATCTCTTACCCTTTTCCAAAACCGTACCCTGACCCTGACCTGACCCTAATCCTAACCCCTAACCAAACACTAACCCTAAGCCTAGCCCTAACCGCTATCCTAACCCTAACCCTCGCCCTAACCCTAAAACTAGCCCTAACTTTAACCCTAACCCCTAACCCTAACCCCTAACCCTAACTCACACCCTAACCCCTAACCCTAACTGCAAACCTAGCCCAATCCTAACTCTAACCATAACCCAAACCCCAACTCCTAACCTCCTGCCCTAATCCCTAAACTCTAAACCCTAACACTAACTCTAACTCCTGTCCCTATCCCAAACCCCCATCCTAACTCCTAACCACTGACCCTTACCCTTATCCCTCACCCTAACCTCTAATCCGTAACCATAAGCATAGTCACTAACCCCTAACATCTAACCTAAGCCTAACCACCAACTGCCTCCCCTCCCCTGAGGGGACCCCATTCATTCTACCCATTCACTTACCCTGTGGTTCTGAGGAGTCCCTTCTGACATGGACGTGGCCCCCAACGGCGCCTCCAGAGTCCTCCAGGGGGTCCTGAGAGAGCCGGGCTCCTGTGAGTGTGGACGTGGCCTCACGTGTTCCAGAGTCATAGTCAGCGGGTCCTGAGGACGCCGGGTCTCCTGTCACCGTGGACTATGCCTCACATCCTCCGGAAGCCTCACAGCAGGTCCTCAGGAGGCGGGGGGCTCCTGTCAGCCTGGACATGGCCCCACGTGCCCCTGAAAACTCACCGCAGGTCCTGAGGAGGCTGTGGGATCCTGTCAGCATGGACGTGGCCCCAAATCTTCCCAAACCTTCACAGTGGGTCCTGAGGAGGCCCGGGACTCCTGTCAGTGTGGATGCGGCACCCACATTTTTCTTAGGCCTCACCACAGGCCCTGACAAAGCTGGGGTCTTCTGTCCGCATGGACGCATCCCCATATT
Organism: Canis lupus baileyi; assembly: GCF_048164855.1. NCBI lineage: Eukaryota > Metazoa > Chordata > Mammalia > Carnivora > Canidae > Canis > Canis lupus. The sequence goes on from NC_132862.1 coordinate 46,213,771, forward strand.
TCCCGAAGTCTACCCCGGGGGTCCTGAGGAAGTCAGCGTCCTGTTGTGTGAGCGTCGCACCACGTCGCCCCGAAGCGTCACCGCGGGTTCTGAGGAGGCCGGGGCTCCTGTCACCGTGGATGCGGCCCCCAGCTTCCAGAAGCCTCCACTTATGTCCTGAGGGGTCTGGGAGCTCCTGGGGCCCGGGAGCTCCTACCAGAGTGGACGCGGGAGGGGCCTGGGGCTCCTGCCTGAGTGGACGCGGCCCCTCGTCCTCCTCAGGCCTCCCCAGCGCAGACGGGCTCCTGTTAGTGCAGGCGGACGAGGCCTACTGCACATGCGCGCCCCCTGGGCGGGGCCTGGGCTCGGGCGCCCCCTGCGGGACGCTCAGGCACTGCAGGAGGCCATGCAGGAGGTGGCGACCCCGCGCCCCGGCCGCACCTGCCTCCTTCCAGGCTCCAGCTAAGGCCTGTGAGCTTCGGAAACGTCTCACTGAAACAGGGCCCAACACCCGGCTTCCCCAGAAATACTTAAGGACAATGAATGGAGCCGACAGGACGCAAAATGAAATGTGGACCAGACTTTTACCACGTCCTGCAAAAGCACTCAATCCTCTTCCACTGTGGGTGGGACCGGGGGCTGGTGCAGCCGCCCTGGAAACAGTGTTGAGGCTCCTCAGGAAGTTACAAATAGAACCGCCCTGCAACCAGCAGGTGCACGGCCTGGAGCTCACTCCAAAGATACAGATGCAGTGAGACTCGGGACACCTGCACCCCAATGTCCACAGCAGCCGGGTCCACAGTAGCCACACTGTGGGAGGAGCCTCGGTGCCCTCAGGCAGATGATGGATAAAGAGGATGGGAGATAGATGATGGTCCTAGATGATAGATAGTTAGATGATAGGAATGGTACTCAGCTATCAAAGAGAAGGAAATCTTGCCATTTGCAATGACGTGGATAGAACTAGAGGGATCATGTTAAGTGAAATAAGTCAGTCAGGAAAGAAAATGACCGTGTGGTGTCATTCATAGGTGAAATTAAAGAAGCAAAGCAGATGGGCATCTGTGAAGGGAAGGAAAAACAAATAAGATGAAAACAGAGATGGAGGAAAAAGAGACTCTATCACAGGAAACAAACTGAGGGTCGCTGGAGGGGAGGGGAGTGGAGGGACAGGGTAAATGGTAGAGGGGCATGAAGGAGGGCACATGATGTCATGAGCCCTGGTGTTATCTCCAACTGGTGAATCCCTGAATTCTACCTCTGAATGTATAATACACTATACTGTTAATTAATTGGGTTTAAATTATATTAAGTTTAAAAAATCAGTTGACTGTATCGGAGTGCATTTTCTTCCAGGCTCTCTATTCTGCTCTTTCAGCTTATGCCAGAACCACAGCCCTGTGGGTTTGGTTTGTTTAAGTAGGCTCCATGCCTCGTCCACAGTTCAGCACAGGGCTAGAACTCATGACCCCGAGATAAAGACCAGGGGTGAGGTCAGGAGTCGGATGATAACCAACGGAGCCAGCCGGGGCCCGAGAACCACACTGCTTTCTCCTGTGTCTCTGTGACATCCTTTGAAATAGGAAAGTGGAGGGAGGGGCAAGATGGCGGAAGAGTAGGGTCCCCAAGTCACCTGTCCCCAACAAATTACCTAGATAACCTTAAAATCATCCTGAAAATCTACGAATTCGGCCTGAGATTTAAAGAGAGACCAGCTGGAATGCTACAGTGAGAAAAGTTCGCGCTTCTATCAAGGTAGGAAGACGGGGGAAAAAGAAATAAAGAAACAAAAGGCATCCAAGGGGAGGGGCCCCAAGAGGAGCCGGGCTGAGGCCCGGGCGAGTGTCCCCAGGACAGGAGAGCCCCGTCCCTGAGAAGCAGGAGCTGCACCAACCTTCCCTGGCGGAAAGGCCTTGCAGGGAGTTAGAGCAGGACCCCAGGAGCGCGGGGATGCCCTCGGGCTCCCTGGGACACTAACAGACACCTGCACGCCCAGGAGAGTGCGCCATACCCCGCGGCCGAGCTCCCTAAAAGACGCGCACGGCTGGACCCGGAGCAGTTCGGAGGGGCTCGGGGGCGGCTTCACGGAGGGGGCTGCACGACTGGGAGCGCGAATCCAACAGCGCAGGCCCCGGAGCACAGGGCGCCAGGACACAGCCCAGGATCCGGCCTCCCCCGGGACAGGCAGAGGCCGGAAGGGCCCAGGACAGCAAGGACACTCCTGCCCGGAGCTGAGCAGATCAGCGGCCCCGCCCCGGAGCCTCCAGGCCCTGCAGACGGAGAGCTCAGTAGTTACTGTGGGAGCTGAATCCAGGGCTCCAGACCTGCTGCCGCCACTGGGGTTGTTCCTCCTGGGGCCTCACGGGTTAAACAACCCCCACTGAGCCCTGCACCAGGCAGGGGGCAGAGCAGCTCCCCCAAGTGCTAACACCTGAAAATCAGCACAACAGGCCCCTCCCCCAGAATACCAGCTAGACGGACAAGTTCCAGGGGAAGTCAAGGGACTTAAAGTATACAGAATCAGAAGATACTGCCCCGTGGTTTTTTTTTTTTTTTTTTTTTTTGCTTTTTGATTTCTGTTTGCTTCCCCCACCCTTTTTTCCTTTTCACTCTTTTTCTTTCTCTTTTTCTTCTCTTTTTTTCCTTTTTTTCTTCCTTTTTTCTTTTTCTCTTTTTCTCCTTTTCCCAATACAACTTGTTTTTGGCCATTCTGCACTGAGCAAAATGACTAGAAGGAAAACCTCACCTCAAAAGAAAGAATCAGAAACAGTCCTCTCTCCCACACAGTTCCAAAATCTGGATTACAATTCAATGTCAGAAAGCCAATTCAGAAGCACTATTATACAGCTCCTGGTGGCTCTAGAAAAAAGCATAAAGGATTCAAGAGACTTCATGACTGCAGAATTTAGATCCAATCAGGCAGAAATTAAAAATCAATTGAATGAGATGCAATCCAAACTAGAAGTCCTAACGACGAGGGTTAACGAGGTGGAAGAACGAGTGAGTGACACAGAAGACAAGTTGATGGCAAAGAGGAAAACTGATCAAAAAAGAGACAATTAAAAGACCATGAGGTTAGATTAAGGGAAATAAACGACAGCCTGAGGAAGCAAAACCTACGTTTAATTGGGGTTCCCGAGGGCGCCGAAAGGGCCAGAGAGCCAGAATATGTATTTGACCAAATCATAGCTGAAAACTTTCCTAATCTGGTAAGGGAAACAGGCATTCAGATCCAGGAAATAGAGAGATTCCCCCCTAAAATCAATAAAAACCATTCAACACCTCGACATCTAATAGTAAAGCTTGGAAATTCCAAAGATAAAGAGAAGATCCTTAAAGCAGCAAGAGACAAGAAATCCCTGACTTTTATGGGGAGGAGTATTAGGGTAACAGCAGACCTCTCCACAGAGACCTGGCAGGCCAGAAAGGGCTGGCAGGATATATTCAGGGTCCTAAATGAGAAGAACATGCAACCAATAATACTTTATCCAGCAAGGCTGTCATTCAAAATGGAAGGAGAGATAAAGAGCTTCCAAGACAGGCAGGAACTGAAAGAATATGTAACCTCCAAACCAGCTCTGCAAGAAATTTTAAGGGGGACTCTTAAAATTCCCCTTTAAGAAGAAGTTCAGTGGAACAATCCACAAAAACTAGGACTGAATAGATATCATGATGACCCTAAACTCATATCTTTCGATAGTAACTCTGAAACTGAACGGGCTTAATGACCCCATCAAAAGGCGCAGAGTTTCAGACTGGATAAAAAAGCAGGACGCATCTATTTGCTGTCTACAAGAGACTCATTTTAGACAGAAGGACACCTACAGCCTGAAAATAAAAGGTTGGAGAACCATTTACCATTCAAATGGTCCTCAAAAGAAAGCAGGGGTAGCCATCCTTATATCAGATAAACTAAAATTTACCCCGAAGACTGTAGTGAGAGATGAAGAGGGCCACTATCTCATACTTAAAGGATCTATCCAACAAGAGGACTTAACAATCCTCAATATATATGCCCCGAATGTGGGAGCTGCCAAATATTTAAAACAATTAATAATCAAAGTGAAGAAATACTTAGATAATAATACACTTATACTTGGTGACTTCAATCTAGCTCTTTCTACCCTCGATAGGTCTTCTAAGCACAACATCTCCAAAGAAACGAGAGCTTTAAATGATACACTGGACCAGATGGATTTCACAGATATCTACAGAACTTTACATCCAAACTCAACTGAATACACATTCTTCTCAAGTGCACATGGAACTTTCTCCAGAATAGACCACATACTAGGTCACAAATCGGGTCTGAACCTATACCAAAAGATTGGGATCATCCCCTGCATATTCTCAGACCATAATGCCTTGAAATTAGAACTAAATCACAACAAGAAGTTTGGAAGGACCTCAAACACGTGGAGGTTAAGGACCATCCTGCTAAAAGATGAAAGGGTCACCCAGGAAATTAAGGAAGAATTAAAAAGATTCATGGAAACTAATGAGAATGAAGATACAACCATTCAAAATCTTTGGGATGTAGCAAAAGCAGTCCTGAGGGGGAAATACATCGCAATACAAGCATCCATTCAAAAACTGGAAAGAACTCAAATACAAAAGCTAACCTTACACATAAAGGAGCTAGAGAATATTCAGCAGATTGACCCCACGCCCAGCAGAAGAAGATAGTTAATTAAAATTCGAGCAGACCTCAACGAAATCGAGACCAGAAGAACTGTGGAACAGATCAACAGAACCAGGAGTTGCTTCTTTGAAAGAATTAATAAGATAGATAAACCATTAGCCACCCTTATTAAAAAGAAGAGAGAGGAGACTCAAATTAATAAAATCATGAATGAGAAAGGAGAGATCACTACCAACACCAAGGAAATACAAACGATTTAAAAAACATATTATGAACTGCTATACGCCAATAAATGAGGCAATCTAGAAGAAATGGACGCATTCCTGGAAAGCCACAAACTACCAAAACTGGAACAGGAAGAAATAGAAAACCTGAACAGGCCAATAACCAGGGAGGAAATTGAAGCAGTCATCAAAAACCTCCCAAGACACAAGAGTCCAGGGCCAGATGGCTTCCCAGGGGAAATTCTATCAAACGTTTAAAGAAGAAACCATACCTATCCTACTAAAGCTGTTTGGAAAGATAGAAAGAGATGGAGTACTTCCAAATTTGTTCTATGAGGCCAGCATCACCTTAATTCAAAAACCAGACAAAGACCCCACCAAAAAGGAGAATTACAGACCAATATCCCTGATGAACATGGATGCAAAAATTCTCAACAAGATACTGGCTGATAGGATCCAACAGTACATTAAGAAAATTATTCACCTTGACCAAGTAGAATTTATCCCCGGGACACAAGGCTGGTTCAACACTCATAAAACAATCAATGTGATTAATCATATCAGTAAGAGTAAAACCAAGAACCATATGATCCTCTCATTGGATGCAGAGAAAGCATTTGAGAAAATACAGCATCCATTCCTGATCAAAACTCTTCAGAGTGTAGGGATAGAGGGAACTTTCCTCGACATCTTAAAAGCCATCTACGAAAAGACCACAGCAAATATCATTCTCTACGGGGAAGCACTGGGAGCCTTTCCCCTAAGATCAGGAACAAGACGGATGTCCACTCTCACCACTGCTATTCAACATAGTATTGGAAGTCCTAGCCTCAGCAATCAGACAACAAAAAGACATTAAAGGCATTCAAATTGGCAAAGAAGAAGTCAAACTCTCCCTCTTCGCCAATGACATGATACTCTATGTAGAAAACCCAAAAGCTTCCACCCCAAGATTGCTAGAACTCATACAGCAATTTGGTATCGTGGCAGGATACAAAATCAATGCCCAGAAATCAATGGCATTTCTATAAACTAACAATGAGGCTGAAGAAAGAGAAACTAAGGAGTCAACCCCATTTACAATTGCACCCAAAAGCATAAGATACCTAGGAATAAACCTAACCAAAGAGGTAAAGGATCTAAACCCTCAAAACTATAGAACACTTCTGAAAGAAATTGAGGAAGACACAAAGAGATGGAAAAATATTCCATGCTCATGGATTGGCAGAATTAATATTGTGAAAATGTCAATGTTACCCAGGGCAATATACACGTTTAATGCAATCCCTATCAAAATACCATGGACTTTCTTCAGAGAGTTAGAACAAATTATTTTAAGATTTGTGTGGAATCAGAAAAGACCCCGAATAGCCAGGGGAATTTTAAAAAAGAAAACCATATCTGGGGGCATCACAATGCCAGATTTCAGGTTGTACTACAAAGCTGTGGTCATCAAGACAGTGTGGTACTGGCACAAAAACAGACACATAGATCAGTGGAACAGAATAGAGAATCCAGAAGTGGACCCTCAACTTTATGGGCAACTAATATTCGATAAAGGAGGAAAGACTATCCATTGGAAGAAAGACAGTCTCTTCAATAAATGGTGCTGGGAAAATTGGACATCCACATGCAGAAGAATGAAACTAGACCACTCTCTTTCACCATACACAAAGATAAACTCAAAATGGATGAAAGATCTAAATGTGAGACAAGATTCCATCAAAATCCTAGAGAAGAACACAGGCAACACCCTTTTTGAACTCGGCCATAGTAACTTCTTGCAAGATACATCCACGAAGGCAAAAGAAACAAAAGCAAAAATGAACTATTGGGACTTCATCAAGATAAGAAGCTTTTGCACAGCAAAGGATACAGTCAACAAAACTCAAAGACAACCTACAGAATGGGAGAAGATATTTGCAAATGACATATCAGATAAAGGGCTAGTTTCCAAGATCTATAAAGAACTTCTTAAACTCAACACCAAAGAAACAAACAATCCAATCATGAAATGGGCAAAAGACATGAACAGAAATCTCACAGAGGAAGACATAGACATGGCCAACATGCATATGAGAAAATGCTCTGCATCGCTTGCCATCAGGGAAATACAAATCAAAACTACAATGAGATACCACCTCACACCAGTGAGAATGGGGAAAATTAACAAGGCAGGAAACAACAAATGTTGGAGAGGATGCGGAGAAAAGGGAACCCTCTTACACTGTTGGTGGGAATGTGAACTGGTGCAGCCACTCTGGAAAACTGTGTGGAGGTTCCTCAAACAGTTAAAAATATACCTGCCCTACGACCCAGCTATTGCACTGTTGGGGATTTACCCCAAAGATACAAATGCAATGAAACGCCGGGACACCTGCACCCCGATGTTTCTAGCAGCAATGGCCACGATAGCCAAACTGTGGAAGGAGCCTCGGTGTCCAACGAAAGATGAATGGATAAAGAAGATGTGGTTTATGTATACAATGGAATATTACTCAGCTATTAGAAATGACAAATACCCACCATTTGCTTCAATGTGGATGGAACTGGAGGGTATTATGCTGAGTGAAGTAAGTCAGTCGGAGAAGGACAAACATTATATGTTCTCATTCATTTGGGGAATATAAATAATAATGAAAGGGAAAATAAGGGAAGGGAGAAGAAATGTGTGGGAAATATCAGAAAGGGAGACAGAACGTAAAGACTGCTAACTCTGGGAAACGAACTAGGGGTGGTAGAAGGGGAGGAGGGCGGGGGGTGGGAGTGAATGGGTGACGGGCACTGGGTGTTATTCTGTATGTTAGTAAATTGAACACCAATAAAAAAATAAAAAAAAAACAAAAAAACAAAAAGAAACGAATCAAAAACCATCGAATCAAAACGAAAATAATCGAATCGAAAAGAATCGAATCGAATCGAATCGAAAAGGATCGAATCGAATCGTATTGAATAGAAAAGAATCAAATCAAATCAAAAAGAATCAAATCAAATCGAAAAGAATAAAATCTAATAAAAAAGAATTGAATTGAATTAAAATATCGAAGCGAATGGAAAAGAATCGAATCGAATCGAAAAGAATTGAATGGAAAAGAATCGAATTGAATCGAATCGAATCGAATCCAAAAGAATCGAATTGAATAAAAAAAATCGAATTGAACCGAAAAGAATAAAATAGAATCTAAAAGAACCGAATCAAATCAAATCGGAAAGAATTGAATTGAAATCAATCTAATCGAATAGATTCAAATCGAATTGAATCGAATCAAAAAGAATCGAATTGAATCGAACAGAATCGATTTGAATGGAAAAAATCGAATTGAATCGAATCTAAAAGAATCGAATTAAAAAAATCGATTTGAATGGAATCAAATAGAATCGAATCGAATCAAAATGATTTGAAAAGAAAGGAATTCGAATTGAAAACACTCGAATCAAAAGATTCGAATCAAATCAAATCGAAATGAAAAGAATCGAATCGAATCGAAAAGAAATGAATCGAAAACTAATATATCGAAACGAAAAAAATCATATCAAATCGAAATAAATCGAATCGAATCGAAAGGGATCGAATTGATTCGAAATGAATCAAAAAGAGTCGAATCTAATGGAAAAGAATCAAACCGAATCGAATCGAATCGAAAATAATCGATACAAATCAAATAAAAAAGAATCGAAAAGAAAAAAATCGAATCGAGTCGAAAAGAATCAAATCGAATCAAAAAGAATTGAATCGAATTGAACCGAAAATCGAATCGAATCGAATCGAATTGAAAATAATTGAATTGAAGAGTTTCAAATCGAATTGAATTGAATAGAAAAGAATCATATTTAATCGAAACGAAAAGAATCAAACCCAAATGAATCGAGTCAAAAGGAGTGGAATCGAAAAGAATCAAATCGTTTAGAAAAAAACGAATCGAATTGAATCGAATCGAACCGAAAATAATCGATTTGAATCGAATTAAAAGAATAGAAAAATTGAATCGAAGAGAATCGAATCGAATCGACAAGGATCAAATCGAATAGAAAAGAATCTAATCGAATCGATTTGAAAAGAAAGAAATTCGAATCGAAAAGACTCGAATCGAAAAGACTCGAATCGAATGGAATAAAAAAAAATCGAATCGAAATGCACCGAATCAAAAGAATCGAATCGGATGGAAGTGAAAATAATCGAATCGAATTGAATCAAATGAAAAAGAATCGAATCGAATCGAAAAGAATCGAATCGAATGGATTCAAAATGAAAGGAATTCAAATCAAAAACAAAAAGAAAGATTCTAATCGAATCGAAAAGAATCAAATCGAATCTAAAAGAAACGAATAGAAAACTATCGAATCGAAACGAAAAAATCGAATCGAATCGAATCAAATCAAAAAAGATTGAATCGAATTGAATCGAAAAGAATTGAATCGAATTGAATTGAAAAGAATCGAATCAAATCGAAAAGGATCGAATTGAATTGTATCAAATAGAAAAGAATCAAATCGAATCGAATCGAAAAGACGAAAAAATCTAATAAAAAACAATTGAATCGAATCGAAAATATCGAATCGAATGGAAAGACTCGAATCGAATCGAAAAATATTGAATGGGAAAAAATCGAATCGAATCGAAAAGAATCGAATCGAATCGAAAAGGATCGAATCGAATCAAATCGAATAGAAAAGAATCGAAACAAATTGAAAAGAATCGAATCGAATTGAATTGAAAAGAATCAAATCGAAAAGCATCAAATCGACGAATTGAAAAAATCAAATTGAAAAGAAACTAATTGAATCGAATCGATTTGAAAAGCATAGAATCAATTCGAAAAGAATCGAATCGAAACGAATCGAATCCAAATGAATCGAATCAAAGAGTCGATCGAAAAGAATCGAATATATTCGAAAAAAAAACGAATCGAATCGAATTGAAAAGAATTGAAAAGAATCGAATCGAATTGAAAGGAATTGAATAGAATCGAAAAGAATCGAATCGAATCAAATTGATTCGAAAGAATCGAATCGAATCGAATTGAAATGAATCAAATCAAATCGAAAAGAATCGAATTGAAAATAATCGAAAAAATCTAATAAAAAAGAATCGAATCGAATCGAAAAGAATTGAATGGAAAAGAATCGAAACGAATTGAACCGAAAGGAATTGAATCGAATAGAAAAGAATCGAATCGAATCGAATCGAAAAAAATCGAAAAGAATAGAAAAGTATTGATTCGAATCGAAAAGAATCAACTCGAATTGAATCGAAAAGAATCAAATTGAATTAAAAAATCGAATTGAACCGAAAAGAATCGAATCGAATCGAATCAAAGAACCGAATTGAATCAAATCGAAAAGAATCAAATTGAAAAGAATCTAATCGAATAGATTCAAATCGATTTGAATCGAATCGAAAAGAACCGAATCGAAATGAAAACAATCGAATCGAATAAAAAAATCGAATTGAATCGAATCTAAAAGAATTGAATCGAAAAATCGATTCGAATGGAATCAAAAAGAATCGAATCGAATGAAATCGATTCGAAAAGAAAGGAATTCGAATCGAAATGACTCGAATCAAAAACAATCAAATCGAATCGAAAAAAATCGAATCGAATCGCACCGAATCAAAAGAATCGAATCGAATGGAAGTGAAAAGAATCGAATAGAAAAGAATCAAATCAAATCAAATCAAATTGAATCGAAAAGAATCGAATTGATTAGAAAAGAATCAAATCGAAAAGAATCAAATCGAATCGAAAAGAATCAAATCGAAAAGACGCAAATAGAATAGATTCAAATAGAATCAAATCGAATTGAAAAGAATCAAATCGAAATCGAAAAAGATCAAATTGAATCGAATAGAATAGAATCAAATCTAATCAAAAAGAATCCAATCGAACTAAATCGAAAAAAATCAAATCGAATCGAATGAAATAAAAAAGAATTATATCGAATCGAATCGATCTGAAAATAATTGAATCGAAAAGAATTGAATCGAATAGATTCAAATTGAATCGAATCGAATGAAAATAATCGAATTGAATTGGAAAGAATCGAATCGAATCGAAATGAATCGAATCAAAAAGAATCGAATCGAAAAAAATCGAATCGAATTGAATCGATTAGAAAAGAATGGAATCAAATCGAAAAGAATCGAATCGAAAGGAATCGAATCGAATCGAAATGAATCGAATCCAAAAGAATTGAAACGAAAAGAGTCGATCGAAAACAATCGAATCGATTAGAAAAAAACGAATTGAAAAGAATTGAATCAAATTGAAAGGAATCCAATTGAATCAAAAAGAATCGAATCGAATCAAATAGATTCGAAAAAATAGAATTGAATTGAATTGAAAAGAATCGATTTGAATCGAAAAGAATCGAATCGAATCGAAAAGAATTGAATCGAATCAAATCGAAAAAATCAAACTGAATTGCACCTAATCAAAAGAATCAAATCGAATGGAAGTGAAAAGAATCAAAACGAATCGAATCGAAAAGAATTGAATCGAATCGATTCTAAAGGAAAGGAATTCGAATCGAAAAGACTCGAATCGAAAGATTCGAATCAAATTGAATCGAAACAAACAGAATCGAATCTAATAGAATCGAAAACTATCATATCGAAACGAACAACATCGTATCGAATCGAAATAAATCGAATCGAATCAATCGAATCAAAAACGATCGAATCGACTCGCAACGAGTCAGAGTCGAATTGAATCGAAGAGCATCTAATCGAATCGAATCGAAAATAATAGAAACAAATCAAATAAAAAAGAATCGAATAGAAAAAAATCAAATCGAATCGAAAAGAATCAAATCGAATCGAAAAGAATTGAATCAAAACGAACTGAAAACAATCGAATCGAATCGAATCGAAAAGAATTGAATCGAAGAGTTTCGAATCGAATCGAATTTAATCGAAAAGAATCTGATTGAATCGAAAAGATTCGAATAGAATCGAAAAGAAACGAATCAAAAAGAATTGAATTGAATCGATTAAAAAAGAATCGTATCTAATCGAATCAAAAAGAATCGAATCCAAATGAATCGAGTCGAAAGGAGTGGAATCGAAAAGAATCGAATCGTTTCAAAAAATGTATCGAATTGAATCGAATCGAATAGAAAATAATCGAATCGAATTGAAAAGAACAGAAAAGAATCGAATAGAAAAGAAAAGAATCAAATCGAATTGAAAAGAATTGAATCAAATTGAATCGAAAAGAATCGAATTGAATCGAACAGAATCAAATCGAAATGAATCTAATCAAATCGAAAAGAATCCAATCCAAAATAATCGAATCAAAGAGTCGAATCTAAAAGAATAGAATCGATTCGAAAAAACCGAATTGATTCGAATCGAATCGCCTCTAAAAGAATCAAATTGAATCAAAAAGAGTCGAATCAAATCGAATCGAAAAGAATCGAATCAAATCGATTCGAAAAGAAGAAATTCGAATCGAAAAGACTCGAATCGAAAAGACGTGAATCGAATCGAATAGAAAAAAATCGAATCGAATCACACCGAATCAAAAGAATCGAATCGAATGGAAGTGAAAATAATCGAATCAAATCGAATCAAATAAAAAAGAATCGAATCGAATTGATTGGAAAAGAAAGGAACTCAAATAAAAAAGACTCGAATAGAAAGATTCGAATTGAATAAAAAAAAATCGAATCGAATCGAATCAAAAAGAAACGAATAGAAAACTATAGAATCAAAATGAAAAAATCGAATCGAATTGAATCGAGAAGAATTGAATCAAAAAGAATCGAATTGAATCAAATCGAAAAGAATCAAATCCAAATGAATCAAATCGAAAAGAGTCGAATCGAAAAGAATCGAATCGATTCGAAAAAGGAACGAATCGAATGGTATCAAATCGAAAATAATCGAATCGAATCAAATCGAAAAGAATAGAAAAGTATCGATTCGAATTGAAAAGAATCGACTCAAATCGAATCGAAAAGAATCTAATCGAATTGAATCGGAAAGAATCGAATTGAATCGGAAAGAATCGAATCGAATTGAAAAGAATCAAATCGAATCGAAAAGAACTGAATCGAATCAAATAGAAAAGAATCGAATTGAAAAGAATAGAATAGAATAGATTCAAATCGTATCGAATCGAATCAAAAAGAATCCAATCGAATGAAATCGAAAAAAATCAAATCGAATCAAATCAAATAGAAAAGAATCGTATTGAATTGATTCGAAACAAAAAGAATTGAAGCGAATAGATTCGAATTGATCGAATCGAATGGAATCGAATAGAAAAGAATTGAATTGAATCGAAAAGAATCAAATCGAAAAGAATCGTATTGAATCGAAAAGAATGAAATCGAATAAAAAAGAATCGAATCGAAAAGGATTGATCGACGAATCAAAAAAGTCGAATCGAAAAGAAACGAATCGAATCGAATCGATTTGAAAAGAATCGAATCAAATCGAAAAGAATCGAATCGAAACGAATTGGATCCAAATGAATCGAATCGAAAAGAGTTGATCGAAAACTATCGAATCAATTAAAAAAAACGGAATCGAATCGAATTGAAAAGAATCGAAAAGAATCGAATCGAATTGAAAGGAATCAAATCGAATTGAAAAGAATCGAATCGAACCAAATCGATTCGAAAAAATCTAATCAAATCGAATTGAAAAGAATCGATTCGAATCGAAAAGAATCGAATCGAATTGAATTGAAAAAATCAAATCGAATCGCAATGAATCAAAAAAATCAAATCGAATGGAAGTGAAAAGAATCGAATCGAATATAATCTAATTGAAAAAATAGAATCGAATCGATTCTTAAAGAAAGGAATTCGAATCAAAAAGACTCGAATCGAAATATTTGAATCAAATCGAATCAAAACAAGAAGAATCGAATAGAATCGAAAAGAAACGAATCGAAAACTATCATATCGAATCGAAAAAAATCGAAGCGAATCGAATCGAAAATAATCGAAACAAATCAAATAAAGAATCGAATAGAAAAAAATAGAATTGAATCAAAAAGAATAGAATCGAACCTAAAAGAAGTGAATCGAATCGAATCGAAAACAATCGAATAGAATCGAATTGAAAAGAATTGAATCGAAGAGTATCGAATTGAATCGAATTGAATCGAAAAGAATGTAATCGAATCGAAAAGATTCAAATAGAATCGAAAAGAAACGAATCAAAAAGAATCGAATCGAATCGAATCGAAAAGAATTGTATCTAATCGAATCGAAAAGAATCGAATCCAAATGAATAGAGTCAAAAGGAGTGGAATCGAAAAGAATCGAATCGTTTTAAAAAAAAACGTATCGGAGTGAATCAAATCGAATAGAAAATAATCGAATCGAATCTAATTGAAAAGAACAGAAAAGAATTGAATTGAATCGAAAAGAATCGATCGAATCGAAAAGAATCAAATCGAATCGAAAAGAATCGAATCGAATTGAATCGAAAAGAATCGAATCGAATCGAATCGAACAGAATCGAATAGAAAAGAATCGAATCCGTGCGTGCGTGAGTGGGAGGCGGCAGGCTCGGCGTCTGGCCTTCTCCGCCGCTGGCCCCCGCGCGACGCCCCCAGCCATGAACCGGTTTGGTACCCGGTTGGTGGGAGCTACGGCCACGCCGCCGCCGCCGCCGCCGAAAGCCCGCAGCAATGAAAACCTGGACAAAATCGATATGTCTCTGGATGATATCATCAAATTGAATAGAAAGGAAGGAAAGAAGCAGAATTTTCCGAGACTAAATAGAAAACTCCAGCAAAGCAGTGCCCGGCAATTCAGGATGAGAGTGCGATGGGGAATCCAACAGAATTCTGGTTTTGGCAAGAATAGTCTGAGCCGTAGAGGAAGGGTAATGCCTGGAAAGAGACGTCCTTATGGAGTTATCACTGGCCTTGCAGCTAGGAAAGCAACTGGAATTCGAAAAGGAATTAGTCCTATGAATCGACCACCTCTTAGTGATAAGAATATAGAACGATATTTTCCAGCATTAAAAAGGAAGGCCAACCTTCTGAGACAAAACGAAGTACAGAGAAAAGCAGTCGCAGTTCTCAAGAGACCTAACCAGTTAAATAGAAAAAATAACATTCCAGCCAATTTTACCAGGAGTGGAAATAAATTAAGTCATCAGAAAGATACTCGTCAGGCAACTTTTCTTTTCAGAAGAGGCCTAAAGGTTCAGGCCCAGTTGAACACAGAACAACTGCTAGATGATGTAGTAGCAAAGAGAACTCGTCAATGGCGAACTTCCACCACAAATGGAGGAATTTTGACTGTCTCTATTGACAATCCTGGAGCAGTGCAGTGCCCAGTAACTCAGAAACCACGGTTAACTCGTACTGCTGTACCCTCATTCTTGACAAAACGGGAGCAATCTGATGTAAAGAAAGTTCCTAAAGGTGTCCCCCTACAATTTGACATAAATAGTGTTGGAAAACAGACAGGGATGACTTTGAATGAGCGATTTGGGATCCTGAAGGAACAAAGAGCCACTCTCACGTTCAACAAAGGAGGAAGCCGTTTTGTAACCGTGGGATAGATCCCATGTCAAAGGGACTTTTGAGTGATGACTCTGTTTTAAAAGTTGAATTGCTTGAAGAGTTCATCACAGAAATTCAAGAAACTTTATTTCCGAATATTCACAAGGCTAAATCTTATTTTTATTTTTGAAGTTGTTTTCGTTGTTTTTTTTTAAACATGTATAAATAATGCCCTGAAAGAATAACAGGGAATATACCTATCTGTTCTTAAGATTCCATGGTTGGCCCAGACAGAAAAATTCTCTATTTGACTTCTTTGGTTCCTCATGAAGCAGAAAGAAGACACAAAGATAGAAATTGATTATTTTTATGTAGTGGTATTTAGGATCTCATCACTTTTGCCTGTGTTTTACACTTTGCCATGGTAAATCTTGGTCTTCAGAGATATGAGTAGGTCCCTTTGTTGTTGTCACCTATCCTTTAATAAGTGTGGATGTAATAAGTGCGGTTGACTTTTCTTCATTAGAGTTATTAAAAAATCACTAGAATTCCAAAAAAAAAAAAAAAGAAAAGAATCGAATCCAAAATAATCGAATCGAAGAGTCGAATCTAAAAGAATCGAATCGATTCGAAAAAAACCGAATCGATTCGAACGAATCGCCTCAAAAAGAATCGAATCGAATCAAATCGAAAAGAGAGAAATTCGAATCGAAAACACTCGAATCGAAAAGAATCGAATCGAATCGAATAGAAAAAAATTGAATCGAATCACACCGAATCAAAAGAATTGAATCGGATGGAAGTGAAAAAAATCGAATCAAATCGAATCGAATCAAAAAGAATCGAATTGAATCGAATCAAAAAGAATCGAATCGAATCGATTCGAAAAGAAAGGTATTCAAATCAAAAACACTCGAATAGAAATATTCGAATCGAATTGAATCGAATCGAAAAGAATCGAATCGAATGGAATAGAAAAGAAACGAATAGAAAACTATCGAATTGAAACGAAAAAAATCGAATCGAATCTAAGAGAATCGAATCGAATCGAAAAAGATCGAATCTAATCGAATATAAGAATCGAATCATATTGAAAAGAATCTAATTGAATTGAAAAGGATCGAATTGAATTGTATTGAATAGAAAAGAATCAAATGAAATCGAAAAGAATCGAATCAAATCGAAAAGGTTCGAATGGAATCAAATCAAATAGAAAAGATTCGGATCGAATTGAAAAGAATCGAATCGAATTGAATCGAAAAGAATCAAATTAAATCGAAATGAATCAAATCGAATCAAAAAGAATCGAATCGAAAATAATCGAATCCAAATGAATCGAATCAAAAAGAGTTGAATCGAAAAAAATCGAATCGATTCGGAAAAAACGAATCGAATCGAATCAAAAAGAATCGAATCGAATCGAAAAGAATCAAATCGAATTGAAAAGAATCGAATCCAAATGAATCAAATTGAAAAAAGTCGAATCGAAAAGAATAGAATCAATTCGAAAAACGAACGAATCGAATGGAATGGAATAAAAAATAATCGAATCGAATCGAATAGAAAAGAATAGAAAAGTATCGCTTCTAAAAGAAAGGAATTCGAATCGAAAAGACTCGAATCGAAAGATTCGAATCAAATCAAATCAAAAGAAGAATAAAATCTAACAGAATCGAAAAGAAACGAACTGAAAACTATCATATCAAAACGAAAAAAATCATAACGAATAAAAAAAATCGAATCAAATCAAATAAAAAAGAAACAAATAAAAAACTACGAATCGAAACAAAAAAATGGAATCGAAAAGAATCGAATCAAATCGAAAAGGATCGAATCGAAAAGAAACGAATCCAAAATAATCGAATCGAAGAGTCGAATCGAAAGAATCAAATCGATTAAAAAAAACCGAATTGATTCGAATCGAATCGAATCAAATAAAAAAGAATTGAATCGAATTGAAAAGAATCAAATCAAATCGAAAAGAATCAAATGAAATCGATTCGAAAAGAAAGAAATTCGAATTGAAAAGACTCGAATCGAAAAGAATCGAATCGAATAGAAAAGAAACGAATAGAAAACTATTGAATCGAAATGAAAAAAATCGAATTGAATCGAATCGAATCGAAAAGATGGAATCGAATCGAATATAAGAATCGAATCGAATTGAAAAGAATCGAACCGAATCGAAAAGGATCAAATCGAATTGTATCGAATAGAAAAGAATCAAATCAAATCGAAAAGGATCGAATCGAACTGAAAAGGACCGAATCGAATCAAATCGAATAGAGAAGAATCGGTCCGAATCGAAAACAATCGAATCGACAAGAATCAAATTGAAAAGAATCGAATCGAATAGAAAAGAATCGAATAGAAAAGAATCGAATCGATGCATCGAAAAGAACTGAATCGCATCGAATCAAAACGAATCGAATCCAAATAAATTGAATCAAAAAGAGTCGATCGAAAAGAATCGAATTGATTGGAAAAAAACGAATTGAATAGAATTGAATCGAATCGAGAATAATCGAATCGAATCAAATCGAATCGAAATTGAATTGAAAACAATCGTAAAGAATCGAATCTAATCGAATCGAAAATAATCGAACTGAATCAAATCAAATCGAAAAGAATAGAATCGAATAGAATCGAATCTAAAAGAATCGAATTGAATCGAATCGAAAAGGATTGAATCGAATTGTATCGAATAGAAAAGAATCAAATCAAATCGAAAAGAATCGAATCGAATTGAATCGAAAAGATGCATGTACCTGGTAACTCTGGTCCTCACCTGGGCCTCATCTGGACCTGGTGACTCTGTCCCACCTGGAATTCACCTGGATCTGGTGACTCTGGTCCCCACCTGGACCTCTCCTGGTCCTGGTAACTCTCTTTCCAACATGGACCTCACCTGGATCTGGTGATTCTGGCCCTCAGTTTGGACTCACCTGGACCTGGTGACTCTCGTTCCCACTTTGACCTAACTCAGACCTGGCGAATCTTGTCCCCACCTAGGCCTCACCCAGAACTGGTGACCTTTGTCCCCAGCTATGCCTCAATTCAACCTGATGAATCTGGTCCTCACGTGGGCCTCACATGGACCTGGGCCTCAGCTGGATATAGTGGCTCTGGATCGGACATGGGGCTCAGCTGACACTGGTGACTGTGGTCTCCTTCTATGCCTCACCAGGACCTGGTGATTCTGGTCTGCACCTTAGTCTACTCAATCTGGCGACTGTGGTCCCCACCTGGGCATCATCAGGACATGGTTACTCTATTCCCCACTGGGACTCACCTGGACCTGGTAACTCTGGTCATCATTTTGGCAACTTCTGTACCAGGTGACTCTGCCCCCACCTGGGCCTCACCTGGAACTGGTGACTCTGGTCCTCTTAATGGCCTCACCTGACCTGGTGACTGTGGTTCCCACCTGGGTAGCATCAGGACATGGTTACACTGTTCCCGAACAGGGACCCACCAGGACCTGTTAAATCTGGTCTTCACCTGGGCCACACCTGGACATGGTGACATAGTTCCCACCTGGGTCTCACCTGGACCTGGTGAGTCTGATCCCCACCTGGGCCTCACGTGTAACTGGTGACTCTCCTTCCCACATGGACCTCAAGAGGAACTGGTGACTGCAGTGTTTCTAACTTCTTATGTACCTGGTGACTCTGGTCCCCACCAGGGCCTCACCGGGACCTGGTGAGTGTGGTTGCCACCTGCACCTCACCTGGACCTAGTGACTCTGGTCTGCACCTGAGACTACTCTGGATCTGGCGACTGTGGTCCCCACATGGGCCTCAATTGGACCTAGTGGCTCTGATACCCATCTGGGCCTCACCTGGCCCTGTTGACCATGGTCCTCAAATGGACATAATTGGGACCCGGTTACTGTGTTCCACAACTGGACCTCACCTGGACCAGGTGACTCTGGTCCCCCTCTGGGTCTTACCCTGACCTGGTGACTGTGAACCCCACTTTGGCCTGACTTGGACCTGTTGACTCTGGTTACCACCTGTACCTTACCTCGAACTGTTGACTCTGGTTCTTTCAAGGGCCTCCCCTGTACCTGGTGATCCTGGTACCCAAATGTGCCTAACCGGGACTTGCTGACTGTTGTCACCACCTGGGACTCACCTGGACCTCGTTACTGTGTTCCACACCTGGGCCTCATGTAGACTTGTTGACCATGGTCCCCAGCTGGCCTCACATGGTCCTGTTGCCTCTGGTCCCAACCTAGGCCTCACGTGTAACTCGTAACTCTGGTCCTCACCTGGGCCTCATCTGGATCTGGTGACTCTGGTCCCCACCTGGACTTCACCTGGATCTGGTGACTCTGGTCCCCACCTGGAGCTCTCCTGGACCTGGTGACTCTCTTTCCAACATGGACCTCACCTGAAGCTGGTGAATCTGGTCCTCAGTTTGGCCTCACCTGGACCTGGTGATTCTAGTCCCCACTTTGACCTAACTCAGACCTGCTGAATCTTGTCCCCACCTAGGCCTCACCCAGACCTGGTGACTCTTGTCCCCAGCTATGCCTCAATTCGACCTGATGAATCTGGTCCTCACGTGGGCCTCACATGGACCTGGGACTCAGCGGGATACAGTGGCTCTGTTTCCCACATGGGGCTCACCTGATACTGGTGACTGTGGTCTCCTTCTATGCCTCACCAGGACGTGGTGATTCTGATCCCCATCTGGACCTTGCATGGCCCTAGACTCTGGTCCTCACCTAGGCATCATGGGACCTGGATACTCTATTCAACACGTGGGCCTCACTTTGACCGGGGACCTCTGGTCCCACTCTGGGCCTCAAACTAAACTGGTTACTCTGTTTCCCACTCTGGGGCTCATCCTTAGCTGGCGACTCTGGTCCCCCCCGGGCTTCATTTGGACCTGGTGAATCTGGTCCTTACCTGGTCCTCACCTGGACCTGGTAACTCTGGTCACTACCTGGGTCTCACCTGGACTTGGTGAATCTTGTTGCCACCTGGGCCTCACCTGGACCTTGTGACTGTGGTCCACACCTGGACCTCATCTGGATCTGGTCACTCTGTTTCCCATACTGGGCTCCCGGACCTGTTTCCTGTGGTCTCCTTCTGGCCTCACCTGGAACAAAACGACTCTGATCCATATTTGGGCTTCACCTGGACCTGGTGACTCTGATCCTTACCTGGGCATCATTGGGACCTGGTTACTCTCTTCTATACCTGGGCCTCACCTGGACCTGATGACTCTGGTCACCATCTGAACCTCACCCTAACCTGGTGACTGTGGTACCACCTGGGCCTCACCTGGGCGAGGTGACTGGTTCCCACAGGGACCTCACCTGGACCTGGTGAATCTGGTCCTCACATGGCCATCATGGGACCTGGATACTCAGTTCTACATCGGGGCCTCACCTGGACACTGTGAATCTCGTCCCCTTCTGGGCCTCAACCTGACGTAGTGACTCTGGTCCCCACCTGGATATCACCTGGACCTGGTGACTCTGGTCCCTACCTGGGCATCATCGTGACATGGTTCCTCAATTCCCTACTCGGACTCACCTGGACCTGGTAACTCTGGTCCTCACTTTGGCCTCTTCTGTACCAGGTGACTCTGGCCCCACCTGAGCCTCACCTGGAACGTGTGACTCTGATCCTCAGCAGCATGCCTGGAATGCACCTATCCACTAGCTGCGTTCTTATGGTCGTGAGAATGTAGCTACATTGTAAGTCAGGAGGTTCCATGTATACCGCTCTACTGCACCTAGAGACACAAGCATTGAAGCCTGCAGCTAGCTCCTTTTGTCCTATGAGCTTCTACCAACACATCTAGTGAGGATGTTCAAAATTCCATCTGAAGGCCGTGTGGAACTGTGAGGGACTGGGGGTGAGCTCAAGTCTCAGAAGCAAGTACCCTTTGGACATTGCATTCCACTAGCTTCTCATGTATGGAACTTAGTATGTAGCACCAATCCTAGAGAGCAGTTCCTCACATATCTCTGGATTGGGCTTGGAGAAACTAGTCGTGTGGGTCGGCACCTTCCACTAACCTCTCACAACCCTTCTGTCACGATTTGATCCTAGGCCTGATAGGAGCGAAGTGTATCTGCAGTCAGCATGTGGGAGCTACAGGGCATAAGTTCAAGTCTCAGAAGTGTGTATGCTTTACAGGCAGATGTCTGCTAGACAGTTATTGATGGGAGCTAGAACCGAGCTACACACTAATTGAACAAGGACATTGGCAATCGCTGTATTGAACTCAGATACACGTGAGTACAGGCCTGTCACTTCCAAATGGTTTTCACACAACCTCTTCCAGCACCTAACATAAGGATGCTAGGACCTATGTCTACAGGCAGTCAGGATGCGGGACGGTCCTGCCCTGAGCTCAGCTTTCAAAAGGAGGCATTCCTCGAAGGCAGCTTTCTACTAACTGCGTTCTGATGGCCATGAGAAAGTGGCAGCATTGTAATTCAGGATGTTCCATGAATATCGCTTTACTGCACCTGGAGACACAACCTTGAAGCCTGCAGCTTGCCCTTAGCATGCATGAGCTTCTGACAAACATGTCTATTGAGGAGGTTCGTAACTGTATCTGCAGGCAGTGTGGAAGTGGGAAGGACCACGTGTCAGCTCATCTCCAAGAGGGAATTTCCCCAGAGAGAGAGCTTTCAGCTAGTAACTCAGGTATGGAAGTTAGTATGTAGCTCCCATCTGAGGGAGGAATTCCTCAGAAGTTGCTGGATTGAACTAAGACACATTCGCCTCTCGCTAAACTTGCGTCCTGTATCGAACGAAATCCTTTGGAAGTGAAACATGCAGGCGTTCACCATGAGGGAGGTTCAAGTCCTAAGCTCAATCCAAAGTAGTGTGCATGCCTTGGAGGCAGCTGTCCGCTAGGCGCGAAATTGACAAGGCAGACACTTGGTTCTGACACCGCTACTCTCCCACATACAACGAAATGCTGTGGATGTGGAACATACAGGCAGTCAGAATGGGGAGGTACAAGCCATAAGCTCAACTCTCAGAAGTGTGTATGCTTTGCAGGCCAATGTCTGGTAGACACTGGTCGAGGCGAGGTATAGCCGAGCTACACTCTAATTGAACAAGGACGATGGCAATCGCTGTATTGAACTCAGATACACGTGAGTACAGTCCTGACACTTCCACTTGCATTTCTCCAACCTCTCCCAGCACCTCATGTAAGGATGTTAGCAGCTATGACTATGGGCAGGCAGGATGCAGGAGGGTCCTGCCCTGAGCTCAGCTCTCACAAGAGAGCTTGCCTAGAACCCAGCTTTCAACTAGCAGCATTCTAATGGCCGTGAGACCATAGCAGTCTTCTAACTCAGGGGGTTCGAAGAATACCACTCTACTGCACCTGGAGAGAAGCAAGTACCTTTGGACACTGCGTTCCACTAGCTTCTCATGTATGGAACTTAGTAAGTAGCACCAATCTAAGAGAGCAGTTCCTCACATATCTCTGGATTGGGCTTGGAGACAATAGTCATGTGGGCCGGCACCTTACACTAACAGACGGTTAGCATGTGGGAGGTACAAGCCATAAGCTCAATCCAAAGGAGTGTGCATGCCTTGCAGGCAGCTGTCAACTAGGCATGAAATTGACAAGGCAGACACTTGGTTCTCACTCTGCTACTGTCCCGCATAGAACGAAATGCTGTGGAAGAAAACCACACAGGCAGTCAGGATGTGGGAGGTACAGGCCATAAGCTCAACTCTCAGGAGTGTGTATGCTTTGCAGGCAGATGTCTGCTAGACACTTATTCATGGGAGCTAGAACCGAGTTACACTCTAATTGAACAAGGACGTTGGCAATCGCTGTTTTGAACTCAGATACACGTGAGTTCAGCCCTGTCACTTCCACATGCTTTTCACACAACCTCTTCTAGCACCTAACATAAGTATGCTAGAACCTATGTCTACAGGCTGTCAGGATGCAGAAGGTCCCTGCCCTGACCTCAGTCTCACAAGGGAGCATGCCTAGAAGCCAGCTTTCAACTAGCTGCATTCTTATGGCAGTGAGAACGTAGCAGGATTCTAAGTCAGGGTGTTTCAATATTACCACTATACTGCACCTGAGGTACTGTCCAGGGCTGAATTGTTCCACTTGCATCTCAGTAGCCTCTGACAAACATCTCTGGTGAAGACGTTCTAAACTCAGTCTGCAGGCAGTGTGGAACTGTGAGGAACTGTGTGTGAACTCAACTCTCAGATGTAAGATGCTTTTGGACAAGGCATTCAGCTACCTTCTCATGTATGGAACTTAGTATGTACCACCAGTCTAACACAGGAATTACTCGGAAATCACTGGATTAAACTTGGTGGCACTAGTCTTGTGTGCCAGGACTTTCCACATACCACTCACAACACTTCCGTCACGCATCGAGCCTAGGCCTGTTAGGAGCCAGGTGTACCTGCAGACAGGATGTGGGAGGTACAGGCCATAAGCTCAACTACAGAAGTGTGTATGCCTGGGAGGCAGATGTCTGCTACCCACTTGTACATGGGAGTTAGACCTAGCTACACTCTAATTGAAGAAGCAGTTGGATATCGCTGTATTCAACTCGGATACACGTGAGTACAGGCCTCATGCTTCCACAAGCATTTCTCACAACCTCTCCCAGCACCTAACATAAGGAGGTTAGCAGCTAGGTCTATAAGCAGTCAGGACGCAGGAGGGTCCTGTCTTGAGCTCAACCCTCAAAAGGAAGCGTGCCTCAAAGGCACCTTTCCACTAGCTACGTTCTCATGGCTGTGAGAACGTAGCTACATTGCAAGTCAGAAGGTTCCATGTATACCGCTCTACTGCACCTGGAGACACAAGCATTGAAGCCTGCATCTAGCTCCTTGTGTCCCCTGAGCTTCTGACAAACATGTCTAGTGAGGATGTTCAAAATTCCATCTGAAGGCCGTGTGGAACTGTGAGGGACTGGGGGAGAGCTCAAATCTCAGAAGCAAGTACCCTTTGGACATTGCGTTCCACTAGCTTCTCATGTATGGAACTTAGTATATAGCACCAATCTAAGAGAGCAGTTCCTCACATATCTCTGGATTGGGCTTGGAGACACTAGTCGTGTGGCCAGTAACTTCCACTAACCTCTCACAACCCTTCTGTCACACATCGAGCCTAGGCCTGATAAGAGTGAAGTGTACCTGCAGTCAGCATGTGGGAGGTACAGGGCATAAGTTCAACTCTCTGAAGTGTGTATGCTTTGCAGGCAGATGTCTGCTAGACACTTATTCAGAGGAGCTAGAACCGAGTTACACTCTAATTGAACAAGGACGTTGGCAATCGCTGTTTTGAACTCAGATACACGTGAGTTCAGGCCTGTCAATTCCACATGCTTGTCACACAACCTCTTCCATAACCTAACATAAGGATGCTAGGACCTATGTTTATAGGCAGTAAGGGTGTTGGAGGGTCCTGCCCTGATCTCAGCTCTCACAAGGAAGCATGCCTAGATGCCAGGTTTCAATTAGCTTCGTTCCTATGGCAGTGAGAATGTAGCAGTATTCTAATTCAGGAGGTTCCAAGATTACCACTCTATTGCACCTGGAGATACCGTCCAGGTCTGCATTGTTCACTTGCGTCTCAGAAGCCTCTGACAAACGTCTCTGGTGAAGACATTCGAAACTCACTCTGCAGGCAGTTTGAAAATGTGAGGAACTGAGTGTGAGCTCAACTCTCAGAAGTAAGATGCTTTGGACAAGGCGTTCAGCTACCTTATCACGTATGGAACTTATTTATTTATTTTTTAATTTTTATTTATTTATGATAGTCACAGAGAGAGTGAGGCGCAGAGACACAGGCAGAGGGAGAAGCAGGCTCCATGCACCAGGAGCCCGACGTGGGAATCGATCCCGGGTCTCCAGGATTGCACCCTGGGCCAAAGGCAGGCGCCAAACCGCTGCGCCACCCAAGGATCCCTCACGTATGAAACTTAGTATGTACCACCAGTCCAACACAAAAATTACTAGGAAATCGCTGGATTGAGCCTGGAGGCACTAGTCTTGTGTGCCAGGACTTCCCACATACCACTTAAATACTTCAGTCACGCATCGAGCCTAGGCCTGTTAGCAGTGAAGTGTACCTGCAGGCAGGATGTGAGAAGTACAGGCCATAAGCTGAACTCTCAAAAGTCTGTACGCCTGGGAAACAGATGTCTGCTACCCACTCGGACATGGAGTTAGAAACTAGTACACTCTTTGAAGGCCGTTTGAAATTGCTGTATTCAACTCAGATAATCTTGAGTACAGGCCTGCCACTTCCACATGCAATTTGCCGCCCTCTCCCAGCACCAAAAATAAGGATATTAGCAGTTACGTCTACGGACAGGCAGGATGCGGGAGGGTCCTGACCTGAGCTCAGCTCTCAAAACGAAGCATGCCTAGAGCCAGCCTTCTACTAGCTCATTCTGATGGCCATGAGAACGTAGCAGCATTCTAAGATGGGATGTTCTATGAGTACCGCTCTACTGCACCTGGAGACACAACCATTGAAGCCTGCAGCTGGCCCTTGCGTCCCATGTGCTTCTGACAAACATGTCTAGTGAGGATGTTCGTAACTGCATCTGCAGGCAGTGTGGAACTGGGAAGGACCGCGTGTCAGCTCATCTCGCAGAAGGAAATTCCCCAGAGAGAGAGCTTTGAGCTAGGTACTCAGGTTTGGAAGTTAGTAGGTAGCTCCCATCTGAGGGAGGAAATCCTAAGATGTCGCAGGATTGAACTAAGAGACACTTGCCACTTGCAAAACTTGCGTCCTGTACCGAACGAATTCCTTTGGAAGTGAAGCGTACAGGCGGTCAGCATGTGGGACGTACAAGCCATAAGCTCAATCCAAAGTGGTGTGCATGCCTTGCAGGCATGTATCCACTAGGCGCAAAATTGACAAGGCATACACTTGGTTTTCACACCACTACTGTCCCCGCATACAACGAAATGCTTTGGAAGTGGAACATACAGGCAGTCAGGATGGGGGAGGTACAGGCCATAAGCTCAACTCACAGGAGTGTGTATGCTTTGCAGACCGATATCTGCTAGACACTTATCGAGGCGAGGTATACCCGAGCTACACTCTAATTGAACAAGGACGTTGGCAATCGCTGTATTGAACTCAGATACACGTGAGTACAGACCTGTCACTTCCACTCACATTTCTCCAACCTCTCCCAACATCTAATGTTAGGATGTTAGCAGCTACGGGCAGGCAGGATGCGGGAGGGTCCTGCCCTGAGCTCAGATTTCAAAAGGAGACATGACTCGAAGCCAGCTTTCTACTAACTGCTTTCTGATGGCCATGAGAACGTGGCAGCATTGTAATTCAGGATGTTCCATGAATACCGCTTTACTGCACCTGGAGACACAACCTTGAAGACTCCAGCTTGCCCCCTGCGTCCCATGAGCTGCTGACAAATGTCTAGTGAGGATATTTGTAACTGTATCTGCAGGCAGTGTGGAACTGAGAAGTACCATGTTTCAGATCACCTTCAAGAGGGAAGTTCCCCAGAGAGAGAGCTTTCAGCTAGGTACTCTGGTTTGGAAGTTAGTTTGTAGCTCCCATCAGAGACAGGAATTCCTCAGAAGTTGCTGGATTGAACTAAGACACATTTGCATCTCACAAAACTTGCATCCCGTATCGAATGAAATCCTTTGGAAGCGAAGCGTACAGTCCTTCAGCATGTGGGAGGTTCAAGTCCTAAGCTCAATCCAAAGGAGTGTCCATGCCTTGGAAGCAGCTGTCCGCTAGGCACGAAATTGACAAGGTAGACTCTTGGTACTCACTCCGCTACTGTCCCGCATACAACGAAATACTGTGGAAGCGGAACATAGAGGCAGTCAGGATCGGGGAGGTACACGCCATAAGCTCAACTCTCCGAAGTGTGTATGCTTTGCAGGCAGATGTCTGCTAGACACTTATCGAGGCAAGGTATACCCGAGGTACCCTCTAATTGAACAAGGACGTTGGCAATCGCTGAATTGAACTCAGACACACGTGAGTACAGTCCTGACACTTCCACTAGCATTTCTCCAACCTCTCCCAGCACTTCACGTAAGGTTGTTAGCAGCTATGACTATGGGAAGGCAGGATGCGGGAGGGTCCTGCCCTGAGCTCAGCTCTCACAAGAGAGCATGCCTAGAAGCCAGCTTTCAACTAGCTGCGTTCTAATGGCCGTGAGACCATAGCAATCTTCGAACGCAGGAGGTTCGAAGAATACCACTCTACTGCACCTGGAGACACCTTCCAGGCCTGCATTATTCCACTTGCATCTCACAAGCTTCTGACAAACGTCTCTGGTGAAGATGTTCAAAACTCATTCTGCAGGCAGTGTGGAACTGTGAGGGACTGGGTTTGAGCTCAACTCTCGGAAGAGAGATGCTTTTGAACTCGGGGTTCAGCTAGCTTTTCGTGTATGGAACTTAGTATGTAGCACCTCTCTAAGACAGGAATTACTAGGAAATCGCAGGATTGAGCTTGGAGGCACTAGTCTTGTGTGCCGGGACTTTCCGCTTACCTCTCACCACACTTCAGTCACGCATCGAGCCTAGGCCTGTTATCAGCGAAGTGTACCTGCAGGCAGGATGTGTGAAGTACAGGCCATAAGCTGAACTCTCAAAAGTGTATACGCCTGGGAGGCAGATGTATGCTACCCACTCATACATGGGATTTAGAAACTAGCTACACTCTTGAAGAAGGCCGTTTGAAATCGCTGTATTCAACTAAGATAATCGTGAGTACAGGCCTGCCACTTCCACATGCATTTTGCTGCCCTCTCCAAGCACCAAACATAAGGATATTAGCAGTTACGTCTACGGACAGGCAGGATGCAGGAGGGTCCTGCCCTGAGCTCAGCTCTCAAATGGAAGCATGCCTGAAGCCAGCTTTCTACTAGCTCCTTCTGATGGCTGTGAGAACGTAGCAGCATTGTAAGGCGGGACTTTCTATGAGTACCGCTCTACTGCACCTGGAGACACAACCATTGAAGCCTGCAGCTGGCTCTTGTATCCCATGTGCTTCTGACCAAGATGTCTACTGAGAATCTTCCTAACTGCATCTGCAGGCACTGTGGAAGTGGGAAGGACCACGTGTCAGCTCATCTCGCAGAAGGAATTTCCCAGAGAGAGAGTTTTCAGCTACGCACTCAGGTTTGGAAGTTAGTAGGTAGCTCCCATCTGAGGGAGGAAATCCTCAGATGTCGCAGGATTGAACTAAGAGATACTTGCCACTCTCAAAACTTGCATCCCGTATCGAATGAAATCCTTTGGAAGTGAAACCTACAGTGGGTCAGCATGTGGGACGTACAAGGAATAAGCTCAATCCAAAGGAGTGTGAGTGCCTTGGAGGCAGTTGTCCGCTAAGCACGAAATTGACAAGGCAGAAACTTGGTTCTCACTCTGCTACTCTACCGCATACAACGAAATGTTGTGAAAGCAGAACATACAGGCAGTCAGGGTGAGGGATGTACAGGTCATAAGCTCAACTCTCAGAAGTGTGTATGCTTTGCAGGCCGATGTCTGCTAGACACTTATGGAGGCGAGGTATACCCGAGCTACACTCTCATTGAACAAGGACTTTGGCAATCGCTGTATTGAACTCAGACACATGTGAGTACAGACCTGTCACTTCCACTCACATTTCTCAAACCTCTCCCAGCATCTTCCTTAAGGATGTTAGCAGCTATGACTCTGGGCAGGCAGGATGCTGGAGGGTCCTGCCCTGAGCTCAGCTCTCACAAGAGAGCATGCCTAGAAGCCAGCTTTCAACTAGCTGCGTTCTAATGGCCGTGAGACCATAGCAGTCTTCTAACTCAGGAAGTTCGAAGAATACCACTCTACTGCACCTGGAGACACCTTCCAGGCCTGCATTATTCCACTTGCGTCTCACAAGCTTCTGACAAACATCTCTGGTGAAGATGTTCAAAACTCATTCTGCAGGCAGTGTGGAAATGTGAGGGACTGGATGTGAGCTCAACTCTCGGAAGAGAGATGCTTTTGGACTCGGGGTTCAGCTAGCTTCTCACGAATGGAAGTTAGTATGTAGCACCTAAGACAGGAATTACTAGGAAATCACTGGATTGAGCTTGGAGGTACTATTCCTGTGTGCCGGGAGGTCCACTTATCTCTCACAACACTTCAGTCACGCATCGAACCTAGGCCTCTTAATAGCGAAGTGTACCTGCAGACAGGATGTTGGAAGTACAGGCCATAAGCTCAACTCTCAAAAGTGTGTACGCCTGGGAGGCAGATGTATGCTACACACCCGTACATGGGAGTTATAAACTAGCTACACTCTTTGAAGAAAGCCGTTTGAAATCGCTGTATTCAACTCAGATAATCATGAGTACAGGCCTGACACTTCCACATGCATTTTGCCGTCCTCTCCCAGCACCTAATATAAGGATATTAGCAGTTACGTCTATGTAACTCAGAGACACGTGAGTAGTCCTGACACTTCCACTCGCATTTTTCCAACCTCTCCCAGCACCTAACGTAAGGATGTTAGCAGCTATGATTATGGGCAGGCAGCCTGCGGGAGGGTCCTGCCCTGAGCACCGCTCTCAAAAGGGAGCATGCCTAGAAGCCAGCTTTCTACTAGCTCTTTCTGATTGCCGTGAGAACGTAGCAGCATTGTAAGGGGGGACGTTCCATGAATACCGCTCTACTGAACCTGGAGACAAAACCACTGAAGCCTGGAGCTGGCCCTTGCGTCCTATGAGTTGTCAGAGACAAACATGACTATTGAGGATGTTCGTAACTGCATCTGCAGGCAGTGTGGAACTGGGAAGGACCGTGAGTCAGCTCACCTCGCAGAAGGAAATTACCCTGAGAGAGAGCTTTCAGTTAGGTACTCAAGTTTGGAAGTTAGTATGTAGCTCCCATCTGAGGAAGGAATTCCTCAGAAGTTGCTGGTTGAACTAAGACACATTTGCCTCTCACAAAACTTGCGTCCCTTATTGAGCGAAATCCTTTGGAAGCAAAGCGTACAGGCAGTCTGCATGGGGGAGGTTCAAGTCCTAAGCTCAATCCAAAGGAGAGTGCATGCCAGAAGGCAGCTGTCGGCTAGGCGCGAAATTGCCGAGGCAGACACTTGGTTCTCGCTCTGCTACTCTTCCGCATACAACAAAATGCTGTGGAAGCGGAACGTACAGTCAGGATGGGGGAGGTACAGGCCATAAGCTCAACTCACAGGAGTGTGTATGCTTTGCAGGCCGAAGTCTGCTAGACAGTTATCGAGGCGAGGTAAACCCGAACTACACTCTAATGGAACAAGGGCATTGGCAATAGTTGTATTGAACTCAGATACACGTGAGTACAGTCCTGACACTTGCACTCGCATTTCTCCAACCTCTCCCAACACCTAACATAAGGATGTTAGTATCTATGACTACGGCCAGGCAGGATGTGGTAGGGTCCTGGCCTGAGCTCAGCTTTCAAAAGGAGGCATGCCTCGAAGCCAGCTTTCTACCAACTGCGTTCTGATGAACATGAGAACATGGCAGCCTTGTAATTCAGGATGTTCCAGAATACCGCTTTACTGCACCTGGAGACACAACCTTGAAGCCTGCAGATTGCCCCTTGGGTCCCATGAGCTTCTGACAAACATGTCTAGTGAAAATGTTTCTAACTGTATCTGCAGGCAGTGTGGAACTGGTTAGGACCACATTTCAGCTCATCTCCGAGAGGGAAGTTCCCCAGAGAGAGAGCTTTCAGCTAGGTACTCAGGTTAGGAAGTTAGCATGTAGCTCCCATCTGAGGGAGGAATTCCTCAAAAGTTGCTGGATTGATTTAAGACACATTTGCCTCTCACTGAACTTGCGTCTCGTATCGAACGAAATCCTTTGGAAGCGAAGTGTACAGGCGGTCAGCATATGGGAGGTTCAAGTCCTAAGCTCAATCCAAAGGAGTGTGCATGCCTTGGAGGCAGCTGTCCGCTAGGCGCGAAATTGACAAAGCAGACACTTGGTTCTCACTCCGCTACACTCCCGCATAGAACGAAATGCTGAGCAACGGAAAGTACAGGCAGTCAGGAATTGTGGAGGTACAGGACATAAGCTCAACTCTCAGAAATGTGTATCCTTTGCAGGCCGATCTCTGCTAGACACTTATGGAGGCGAGTTATACCCGAGCTACACTCTCATTGAACAAGGACGTTGGCAATCGCAGTATTGAACTCAAATACACGTGAGTACAGTCCTGTCACTTCCACTCGCATTTCTCAAACCTCTCCCAGCACCTCACATAAGGATATTAGGAGCTATGACTATGGGAAGGCAGGATGCGGGAGGGTCCTGCCCTGAGCTCAGCTCTCACAAGAGAGCATGCCTAGAAGCCAGCTTTCAACTAGCTGCGTTCTAATGGCCGTGAGACCATAGCCGTCTTCTAACTCAGGAGGTTCGAAGAATACCACTCTACTGCACCTGGAGACACCTTCCAGGCCTGCATTATTCCACTTGCATCTCACAAGCTTCTGAGAAACATCTCTGGTGAAGATGTTCAAAACTGATTTTGCAGGCAGTGTGGAACTGTGAGGGACTGGGTGTGAGCTCAACTCTCAGAAGAGAGATGCTTTTGGACTCGGGGTTCAGCTAGCTTCTCACGTATGGAACTTAGTATGTAGCACCTGTCTATGACAGGAATTACTAGGAAATCGCTGGATTGAGCTTGGAGGCACTAGTCTTGTGTGCCGGCACTTTCCACTTACCTCTCACCACACTTCAGTCACGCATCGAACCTAGGCCTGTTATCAGCGAAGTGTACCTGCAGGCAAGATGTGGGAAGTACAGGCCATAAGCTCAACTCTCAACAGTGTGTACGACTGGGAGGGAGATTTCTGCTACCCACTCATACATGGGAGTTATTAACTAGCTACACTCTTTGAAGAAGGCCGTTTGAAATTGCTATATTCAACTCAGATAATCGTGAGTAGAGGACTGACACTTCCACATGCAAATCGAATCGAAACAAAAAGAATCACATCGAATAGAATCGGAAAGAATGAATCGGAAACTATTGTATCAAAACGAAAAAAATCGAATCGAATCGAATCGAATGGAAAAGGATCGAATCGCATCGAATGGAAAAGAACCGAATCGAATCGAAAATAATTGAAACAAATTAAATAAAAAAGAATCGAATAGAAAAAATCGAATCCATAAGAATTAAATCGAAGAGTTTCGAATCGAATCGAATTGAATTAAAAAGAATCTAATCGAACCAAAAAGATTCGAATGGAATAAAAAAGAAACGAATCAAAAAGAATCGAATCGAATCGAAACAAAAAGAATCGAATCTAATCGAATCGAAAAGAATCGAATCCAAATGAATCTAATCCAAAAGTGTGGAATCAAAAAGAATCGAATTGTTTCAAAAAAAAACGAATCGAATTGAATCGAATAGAAAAGAATTGAATCAAATCGATTCTAAAAGAAAGGAATTCGAATCAAAAAGACTCGAATCGAAAGATTCGAATCAAATCGAATCGAAACAAAAAGAATCGAATCGAATAGAATCAAAAAGAAACTAATTGAAAACTATCATATCGAAAAGAAAAAAATCGTATCGAATCAAAAAATATCGAATCGAATCGAATCGAAAAGGATCGAATCAATTCGAAACGAATCAAAAAGAATCAAATCGAATCGAAAAGAATCGTATCGAATCGCATTGAAAATAATCAAAACATATCAAATAAAGAATTGAATAGAAAAAAAGAATCGAATAGAAATAAATCTAATCGAATCAAAAAGAATCGAATCGAATCGAAAAGAATTGAACCGAATCGAATCGAAAACAATGGAATCGAATCCAGTCGAATCGAATCGAAAAGAATTGAATCGAAGAGTTTCGAATCGAATTGAATCGAAAAAAATCTAATCGAACTGAAAAGATTCAAATGGAATCAAAAAGTAACGAATTAAAAAGAATCAAATTGAATCGAATCGAAAAGAAGCGAATCTAATCAAATCAAAAAGAAACGAATCCAAATGAATCGAGTCGAAAGGAGTGGAATCGAAAAGAATTGAACCGTGTAGAAAAAAAACGAATTGAAATGAATTGAATCGAATAGAAAATAATCGAATCGAATCGAATTGAATAAAATAGAAAAGAAATGAATCGAATCGAATCGAAAAGATTCAAATCGAATCGAAAATAATCGAATCAAATTAAATTGAAAAGAATCGAATCGAATCGAAAAGAATCGAATCGAATCGAAAAGAATCGAATCCAAAATAATCGAAATGAATAGCCGAATCGAAAAGAATCGCATTGATTCGAAAAAACTGAATCGAAGAAACTCAAAAGAATCGAATCGAATCGAATCAAAAACAATCGAATCAAATAGAAAAGAATCGAATCAAATTGAATCGAAAAGAATCGAATCAAATCGATTTGAAAAGACATTCGAATCAAAAAGACTCGAATCGAAAAGAATCAAATTGAATCGAATCGCACCGGATCAAAAGAATTGAATCGAATGGAAGTGAAAATAAGCGAATCAAATCGAATCGAATCAAAAAGAATCGAATCGAATCGAAAAGAATTGAATCGAATCGATTCGAAAAGAAAGGAATTCAAATTAAAAACATTCAAATAGAAAGATTCAAATCGAATCGAAAAGAAGAGAATCGAATCAAATAGAAAAGAAACGAGTAGAAAAATATCGAATGGAAATGAAAAAAATCGAATCGAATCGAAGGGAACCAAATCTAATCGAAAAAGATCGAATCGAATCGAATATAAGAATCGAATCGAATAGAAAAGGATCGAATCGAAGTGTATCGAATAGAAAAGAATCAAAGCAAAGCGAAAAAAATCGAATCGAATAGAAAATAATCAAATCAAATTGAATCGAAAAGAATCAAATCGAATCGAATCAAATTGAAAAGAATCGAATCAAAGAGATTCGAAAAGAAATTCGAATTGAAGAGACTCGAATCGAAAAGAATCGAATCGAATTGAATAAAAAAAAATCGAATTGAATCGCACCGAATCAAAAGAATCGAATAGATGGAAGTGTAAAGCATTGAATCGAAGTGAAAAGAATCGAATCAAATGGAATAAAAAAGAATTGAATCGAATCGAATAGCATTTTAAAAATCCAATCGCATCGAATCGAAAAGAATCAAATTGAATTGAATCATGTGGAAAAGAAAGGAATTCGAACCGAAAAGACTCGAATCGAAAGATTCGAATCGAATCGAATCCAAAACTATCGAATCGAAATGAAAAAAATGAGTCAAATCGAATCGAAAAGAATTGAATCGAATCGAATAGAAAAGAATCGAAAACATCTAATAAAAAATAATCAAATCAAATCGAATCGAAAATATCAAATTGAATGGAAAGGAATTGAATCGAATCGAAAAGAATCGAATCGAATCGAAAAGAATCGAATCGAATCAAAAAAATCGAATTGAACCGAAAGAATACAATCGAATAGAAAAAATCGATCAAATAGAAAAGAGCCGATCGAATCAAATCGAAAAGAATTGAATTGAAAAGAATCTAATCGAATAGATTCAAATCGAATTGAATTGAATCGAAAAGAACCAAATCGAATAGAAATAAATCGAATTCAATCGAACCTAAAAGAATTGAATCGAAAAAAATCGACTCGAATGGAATCAAAAACAATAGAATCGAATCAAATCGATTCGAAAAGAAAGCAATCCGAATCGAAAAGACTTGAATCGAAAATAATTGAATCGAATTGAAAATAATCGAATCAAAAAGACTCGAATCAAAAAGAATCGAATCAAAAAGAATCGAATCGATTCGAAAAAAACGAATTGAATCGAATCGAATCGAAAAAAATCGAATCGAAAAAATTGAATTGAATCGAATCGAAAAGAAACAAATCCAAATGAATCAAATCGAAAAGAGTCAAATCGAAAAGAATCGAATCGATTCGAAAAACGGAACGAATCGAATGGAATCGAATCAAAAATAATCAAATTGAATCGAATCGAAAAGAAAAGTATCGACTCGAATCGAAAAGAATAGACTCGAATTGAATCGAAAAGAATCGAATCGAATCGAATTGATCGAAAAGAATCGAATCGAATTGAATCGAAAAGAATCAAATTGAATCGGAAAGAATCGAATCGAATCGAAAAGAATCGAATCGAGTCGAATTGAAAAGAATCAAATTATAAAGAACCGAATAGAATAGATTTAAATCGAATTGAATCGAATCAAAAAGAATCGAATCGAGGATTGAATCTAATCAAATCGAATATAAAAGAAACGAATCAAAATCGAATCAAATTGAAAAGAATCGAGAAAATCAAATAAAAAAAGAATCGAATCGAATCGAATAGTGTCGAATCGAATCGATTAGAATCGAATCGAATGAAATCGAAAAGAATTGAATCGAATTGAAAAGAATCGAATCGAATCGATTCGAATCGAAAAGAATCGAATCGAATCAAATTGAAAAAATCGAATCGAATCTAAAAGAATTGAATCGAATCAAATCGAAGAATAGAATTGATAGGAATCTAATTGAATAGATTCAAATAGAATCGAATCAAAAAGAATTGAATCGAAAAGAATCGAATCAAATCTAATTGAAAAGTATCGAATTGAATTGAAAAAACGAGTCGAATCTAATCTAAAAGAATCGAATTGAATCGAATCAGATTGAAAAGATCATATTGAATCCAATAGAAAAAAATCGAATCGAATCAAATCGATTCGAAAAGAAAGGAATTCGAATCAAAAAGACTCGAATTGAAAAGAATCGAATCGATTGGAAAAAAATCGAATCGAATCGCACGAAATCAAAAGAATCAAATCGAATGGAAGTGTAAAGAATTGAATCGAATCGAAAAGAATATAGTCATATAATTAAAAAAGAATTGAATCGAATCGAATAGAAAGATTCGAATCGAATCAAATTGAAAACAAATCAAAAACTATCGAATCGAATAGAAAAAAATCGAATCGAATCGCATCAAAAAAAATCTAATCGAATTGAATTGAAAAGAAACGAATAGAAAACTATCGAATGGAAACGGGAAAAATCGAATCTAATCGAATCGAATCGAAAAGAATCGAATCGAATCAAAAAAGATCGAATCAAATTGAATATAAGAATCGAATCAAATCAAATCGAATCGAAAAGAATTGAAAAAATCTAATAAAAAATCGAATCGAAAATATCGAATGCAATGGAAAACAATCGAATCGAATCGAAAAGAATCTAATCGAATCAAATCGTTTGGTAAAGAAAGGAATTCAAATCAAAAAGACTCGAATCGAAAGATTAGAATCGAATGAATCAAAAATAAAAAATCAAAAACTATCAAAACGAAACAAAAAAAATCGAATCGAATCGAGTCGAAAAGAAATGAATTGAATCGAAAAGGATCGAATCGAATCGTATCGAATAGAAAAGAATCAAATCAAATCGAAAAGAATCGAATCGAATAAAAAAGAATCGAAAAAATCTAATACAAAAGAATCAAACCGAATCAAAAATATCGAATTGAATGGAAAGGAATCGAATCAAAAGTATTGAATGGAAAAGAATCGAATTGAATCAAAAAAATCAAATTGAACCGAAAAGAATAGAATCGAATCGAAAAGAATCGAATCGAATAGAAAAGAACCGAATTAAATCAAATAGAAAAGAATAGAATTGAAAAGAATCTAATTGAATAGATTCAAATCGAATAGAATTGAATCAAAAAGAATCGAATTGAATAAAAAAGAATCGAATCGAAAAAAATCGAATTGAATCAAACCTAAAAGAATCAAATCGAAAAAAATTGATTCGAATGGAATCAAAAAGAATAGAATCGAATCAAATCAACTCGAAAAGAAAGCAATTCGAATCGAAAAGTCTCAAATCAAAAAGAATCGAATCGCATCGAAAAAAATCGAATCAAATTGCACCGAATCAAAAGAATCGAATCGAATGGAAGTGAAAAGAATCGAATAGAAAAGAATCAATTTGAAAAGAATCTAATCAAATTAAATTGAAACGAAAAGAATCGAATCGAATTGAATCGAAAAGAATCGAATTGAATCGGAAAGAATCGAAGCGAATCGAAAAGAATCAAATCGAATCGAATAGAAAAGAACAGAATCGAATCAAATCGAAAAGAATCGAATCGAATAAAAAAAAATAGAATCGAAACGCACCGAATCAAAAGAATCATATCGAATGGAAGTAAAAAGAATCGAACCGAATCGAATCAAAAAGAATCGAATTGAATCAATTCTAAAAGAAAGGAATTCGAATCGAAAAGACTTGAATCAAAAGATTCGAATCAAATCGAATCGAAACAAAAAGAAACGAATCGAATAGAATCGAAAAGAAACGAATCAAAAACTATCATATCGAAATGAAAAAATCATATATCGAATGGAAAAAAATCGAATTGAATCGAAAAGGATCGAATCGAGTGGAAATGAATCAAAAAGCATCGAATCGAATTGAAAAGAATCGAATCGAATTGAAAATAATCGAAACAAATCAAATAAAAAGAATCGAATGGAAAAAATCGAAAGAAATCGAAAAGAATCGAATGGAATCGAAAAGAATTGAATAGAATCGAATCGAAAAAAATCTAATCGAATCGAATCGAATCAAAAAGAATTGAATCAAAGAGTTTCGAATCGAATCGAATTGAATAAAAAAAATCGAATCGAATTGAAAAGAATAGAATCGAAGTGGAATCGAAAAGAATCGAATCGATTGGAAAAAACCGAATCGAATTGAATCGAAATGAATTGAAAATAATCGAATCGAATCAATTTGAAAAGAATAGAAAGAATCGAATCGAATCGAAAAGAATCTAATCGAATCGAACCGAAAAGCATCAAATGGAATCGAAAAGAATCGAATCGAATCAAAAAGACTCGAATTGAATCAGAAAGGATCGAATTGAAAAGAATCGAATCGAATCGAAAAGAATCGAAGAGTCAAATCAAAAAGAATCGAATTGATTTGAAAAAAAACGAATTGATTCGAACCGAGTCGACGCGAAAAGAATCGAATCGAATCAAAAGAATCAAATCGAATCGAAAAAATTCTAATCGAATCGAATCAAATCGAAAAGCATCGAATTAAATTGATACGAAAAGAAAGAAATTCGAATCGAAGAGACTTGAAGCGAAAAGAATCGAATCGAATCGAATCGAAAATAATTGAATCGAATCGCATCAAATCAAAAGAATCGAATCGAATGGAAGTGAAAATAATCGAATCGAATCGAATCAAATCGAATCGAATCGAAAAGAATAAAATCGAATCGATTAAAAAGGAAAGGAATTCAAATAAACAACACTCGAATAGAAAGATTCGAATTGAATCGAATCGAAAAGAATCAAATCGAATCGAATAGAAAAGAAACGAATAGAAAACTATCGAATGGAAACGAAAAAAATCAAATCGAATCGAATTGAAAAAGATCGAATTGAATCGAATAAAAGAATCGATTCGAATCAAATTGAAAAGAATCGAATCGATTCGAAAAGGATCGAATCGAATTGTATTGAATAGAAAAGAATAAAATCAAATCAAAAATATTCGCATCGAATCGAAAAGGATCAAATTGAATCAAATCGAATACAAAAGAATCAAATCGAATTGAAAAGAATCGAATCGAATTGAATCGAAAAGAATCATATCAAATAGAAAAGAATCAAATCGAATCGAAAAGAATCGAATCAAATCGATTCGAAAACAAAGAAATTCGAATCGAAGAGACTCGAATCAAAAAGAATCGAATCGAATGGAAGTGAAAATAATCGAATCGAATCTAATCAAAAAGAATCGAAACGAATCGAATCGAATCAATTTGAAAAGACAGGAATTCAAATCAAAGTCGAATAGAAAGATTTGAATTGAATCGAATCGAATCAAAAAGAATACAATCGAATTGAATAGAAAAGAAATGAATAGAAAACTATCGAATGGAAACGAAAAAATCGAATTGAATCGAATCAAAGAGAATCGAATCGAATCGAAAAAGGTCAAATCAAATCGAATATAAGAATCGAATTGAAAAGAATCGAATCGAATCGAAAAGGATCGAATCGAATTGTATTGAATAGAAAAGAATCAAATCAAATCGAAAAGAATCGAATCGTATCGAAAAGGATCGAATTGAATCAAATCGAATAGAAAAGAATCGGACCGAATCAAAAAGAATCGAATCGAATTGAATCGAAAAGAATCAAATCAAATAGAAAAAAATCGAATCGAATAGAAAAGAATCGAATAGAAAAGAATCGAACCCAAATGAATCGAATTGAAAAGAGTCACATCGAAAAACATCGTATCGATTAGAAAAAAACGAATCGAATCCAATCGAAAAGAATCGAATTCAATTGAATTGAAAAGATTCGAATCCAAATGAATCGAATCGAACAGTTGAATCAAAAACAATAGAATCGATTCGAAAAGTGAACGAATCAAATGGAATCGAATCAAAAATAATCGAATTGAATCGAAAAGAATAGAAACATATCGATTCTAAAAGAAAGGAATTCGAATCGATAAAACTCGAATCGAAAGATTTGAATCAAATCGAATCGAAACAAAAGAATCGAATAGAATCGAAAAGAAACGAATCAAAAACTATCATATTGAAACGAAAAAAATCGTATTGAATCGAAAAAAATCGAATCGACTCGAAAAGGATCGAATCAATTCGAAATGAATCAAAAAGAATCGAATCGAAAAGAATCGAATCAAATCAAATCGAATCGAATCAAAGAATTCATTCAAAGAGTTTCGAATTGAATCGAATTGAATCGAAAAGAATCTAATTGAATTGAAAAGATTCGAATAGAATCAAAAAGAAACGAATCAAAAAGAATCGAATCCAATCGAAAAGAATAGAATCTAATCGAATCGAAAAGAATCGAATCCAAATAAATCGACTCGAAAGTGGAATCGTAAAGAATCGAATCGATTCGAAAAAAACGAATCGAATTGAATCGAATTGAAAATAATCGAATAGAATCGAATTGAAAAGAATAGAAAAGAATCGAATCGAATTGAATTGAAAAAAATCGGATCGAATCGAAAAGAATCGAATCGAATTGAAAAGAATCGAATCGAAGAGTCAAATCGAAAAGAATCGAATTGATTTTTAAAAATCGAATTGATTCGAATCGAATCGACTCGAAAAGTATCGAATGGAATTGAATCAAATCGAAAAGAATCGAATCAAATCGATTCGAAAAGAAAGAAATTCGAATAGAAGAGACTCGAATCGAAAAGAATCGAATCAGGGATCCCTGGGTGGCACAGCGGTTTGGCGCCTGCCTTTGGCCCAGGGCGAGATCCTGGAGACCCGGGATCGATTCCCACGTCGGGCTCCCGGTGCATGGAGCCTACTTCTCTCTGCCTGTGTCTCTGCCTCTCTTTCTCTCTCTGTGACTATCATAAATAAATAAAAATTAAAA
The DNA here is from genome assembly GCF_048164855.1 of Canis lupus baileyi. NCBI lineage: Eukaryota > Metazoa > Chordata > Mammalia > Carnivora > Canidae > Canis > Canis lupus. Next base: position 46,254,518 of record NC_132862.1, read on the forward strand.
AAAAATATTTAAAAGAAAAGAATCGAATCGAATCGACAAAAATCGAATCGAATCGCACCGAATCAAAAGAATCGAATCGAATGGAAGTGAAAATAATCGAATCAAATCGAATCGAATCAAATAGAATCAAATCGAATCGAAAAGAATCGAATCGAACCGATTCGAAAAGGAATTCAAATAAAAAACACTCAAATAGAAAGATTCGAATCGAATTGAATCGAATCAAAAAGAACAGAATCGAATCAAATAGAAAAGAAACGAATAGAAAACTATCAAATGGAAATGAAAAAATCGAAACGATCGAAGAGAATCGAATCGAAAAAGATCGAATCGAACATAAGAATCGAATCGAATCAAATCGAAAAGGATCGAATTGAGGGATCCCTGGGTGGCGCAGCGGTTTGGCGCCTGCCTTTGGCCCAGGGCGCGATCCTGGAGACCCGGGATCGAGTCCCACATCGGGCTCCCTGCATGGAGCCTGCTTCTCCCTCTGCCTGTGTCTCTGCCTCTCTCTCTCTGTGTGTGACTATCATGAATAAATAAATAAAATCTTTAAAAAAAAATAAAAAAAAGAAAAGGATCGAATTAAATTGTATCGAATAGAAAATAATTAAATCAAATCGAAAAGAATCGAATCGAATCCAAAAAGATCAAATCGAATCAAATTGAATCGAAAAGAATCGAATCGAATCGAAAATAATCGAATCCAAATGAATCGAATTGAAAAGAGTCGAGTCGAAAAAAATCGAATCGATTCAAAAAAAACGAAACGAATCAAATCGAAAAGAATCGAATCGAAAAGAGTCAAATTGAATCGAATCGAAAAGAATCGAATCCAAATGAATCGAATTGAAGAGTCGAATCAAAAAGAATAGAATCGATTCGAAAAACAAATGAATCGAATGGAATCAAATAAAAAATAATCGAATCAAATCGAATCAAAAAGAATAGAAACGTATTGATTCTAAAAGAAAGGAATTTGAATTGAAAAGACTCAAATCGAAAGATTTGAATCAAATCGAATGGAATCGAATAGAATTGAAAAGAAGGGATCCCTGGGTGTCGCAGCAGTTTGGCGCCTGCCTTTGGCCCAGGGCGCGATCCTGGAGACCCGGGATCGAGTCCCACGTCGGGCTCCTGGGGCATGGAGCCTGCTTCTCCCTCTGCCTATGTCTCTGCCTCATTCTCTCTCTCTGTGACTATCACAAATAAATAAAAATAAAAAAAAAGAATCGAAAAGAAATGAATCGAAAACAATCATATCAAAACGAAAAAAATCGTACCGAAACGAAAAAAATCGAATCGAATCGAATCAAAAATAAACGAATCAAAAACTACGAATTGAAACAAAAAAATGGAATCGAATCGAAAAGAATCGAATCGAATCGAAAAGGATCAAATCGAAAAGAATCGAATCCCAAATAATCAAATTGACAAGTCGAATCGAAAGAATCGAATTGATTCGAAAAAAACAAATTGATTCGAATTGACTCGAAAAGAATCGAATTGAATCGAATAAAAAAGAATCGAATCAAATCGAATCAAAAAGAATCGAATCAAATCAAATCGATTCGAAAAGAAAGAAATTCGAATCGAAAAGACTTAAATCGAAAATAATCAAATCTAATAGAAAAGAAACGAATAGAAAACTATCGAATCGAAATGAAAAAAATCGAATCGAATCGAATCGAGAATCGAATCAAATATAAGAATCGAATCAAATCGAATCGAAAAAAATCGAATCGAATCGAAAAGGATCGAATCGAATTGTATCGAATAGAAAAGAATCAAATCAAATCTAAAAGGATTGAATCGAATCAAATCGAATAGAAAAGAATCGGTTCGAATAGAAAAGAATCGAATCGAATTGAAAGGAATCAAATCGAGTTGAAAAAATCGAATCGAATCAAATCGAATCAAAAAGAATCGAATCGAAAAGAATCGAATTGAATACAAAAGAATCAAATAGAAAAGAATCGAATCGACAAATCAAAAAGAATCGAATCGAAAGGAATTGAATCGAATCGAATCGAAACGAATCGAATCCAAATAAATCGAATCTAAAGGAGTAGATCGAAAAGAATCGAATCGATTTGAAAAAAACGAATCGAATAGAATTGAATCGAATCGAGAATAATCGAATTGAATCAAATCTAAAAGAATCGAATCAAAATTGAATCGAAAAGTATCATAAAGAATCGAATCAAATCGAATCGAAAATAATCGAACTGAATCAAATCGAATCGAAAAGAATTGAATCGAATCGAAAAGAATAGAATTGAATTGGAAAAGATCGAATCGAATTGAATCGAATTGAAAAGAATCGAATCGAATTGAAAAGAATCTAATCAAATCTATTCGAAAAGAATCGATACAAATCAAATAAAGAGGAATCGAATCAAAAAAATCGAATCATATTGAAAAGAATCAAATCCAATGGAATCGAAAAGAATCGAAGTGAATCAAATCGAATAGAAAAGAATCAAATCGAAGTGAATCGAAAAGAATCAAATCAAAAATAATCGAATCGAATCGAATCAAAAATAATTGAATTGTAATGAATTGAATCGAATAGATTCAAATTGAATCGAATAGGATGAAAAGAATAGAATTGAATCGAAAAGTATCTAATCGAATCAAAAAGAATCGAATTGAATCAAAAGAATCAAATCGAATTGAATCGAAAAGAATCTAATTGAATCGAAAAGAATCGAATTGAAAAGGATCGAATTGAATCAATCGAAATGAATCGAAACGAATGGAATCGAAGTGTCAATCGAAAAGAATCGAATCAAATCGAACAGAATCAAATCGAAAAACATCGAATCGAATCGAAATGAATCGAATCAAAATTAATTGAATTGAATAGAATCGAAACGAATAGAATAGACAATAATCGAATCAAATCACATCGAAACGAATCGAATCGAAAATAAACGAATCGAAATGAATCTTAAATAATCGAATCGAAACGAATAGAACCGAAAATAATAAAATCGAATCAACTTGAAAATAATCAAATCGAATCGAATCAAAACAAATCGAATAAAAAATAATCTAATCAAAACAAATCGAATAGAAAATAATCGAATCGCTTCGAATCAAATCGAAAATTATCGATACGAAATGAATCGAACCGAATCAAATCGAAAATAGATTAATCGAAATGAAATGAATCGAAAATAATCTAATCGAATCTAATCGAAATGAATAGAACGGAAAATAATCGAATCGAAATGACTCGAAACGAATCGATTCAAAAGTAAATGAATCGAATCGAAAATAATCGAATTGAATCGAATCGAAACGATTAGAATTTAAAATAATCAAATTGAATAGAAACGAATAAAAAATAAACGAATCGAATCGAATCAAAACGATTAGAATAGAAAATAATCAAATCAAAATGAATTGAATCAAAAAGTCGAATCGATCGAATTGAAATGAAACGAATCGAAAATAATCGAATCGAATTGAATTGAAATGAAATGAATCGAAAATAATCGAATTGAAACGAATCGAATCGAAAATAAACAAATCGAATCAAATCGAAAATAATCGATTCGAATCGAAAAAAATCGAATCGAATCGCACGGAATCAAAAGAATCGAATTGAATGGAAGTGTAAAGAATCGAATCAAATTGAAAAGAATCGAGTCAAATCGAATCAAAAAGAATCGAATCGAATCAAATCGAAAAGAATCGAATCGACACATTTGAATCGAATCGAATCAAATTGAAAAGAAACGAATCGAAAACTATTGAATCAAATCGAAAAAAATCGAATCGAATCGAATCGCATCGAAAAAGAATCGCATCGAAAAAAATCCAATCGAATCGAATCGAAAAGAATCGAATCGAATCAAAAAGAATCAAATCGAATCAAATCGTTTGGAAAAGAAAGGAATTCGAATCGAAAAGACTCAAATCATAAGATTTGAATCGAATCAAAAAGAAACGAATAAAAAATTATCGAATCAAAACGAAAAAATCGAATCGAATCGAATCGAAACGAACTGAATCGAATCAAATCGAAAAGAATCGAATCAAAAAGAATCGAAAAAATAGAATCGAAACGCACCGAATCAAAAGAATCAAATCGAATGGAAGTGAAAAGAATCAAGTCGAATTGAATCGAAAATATCTAATTGAATCAATTCTAAAAGAAAGGAATTCGGGATCCCTGGGTGGTGCAGCGGTTTGGCGCCTGCCTTTGGCCCAGGGCACAATCCTGGAGACCCGGGATCGAATCCCATGTCAGGCTCCCGGTGCATGGAGCCTGCTTCTCCCTCTGCCTGTGTCTCTGCCTCTCTCTCTCTCTCTCTCTCTGTGTGACTATCATAAATAAATAAAAATTAAAAAAAATAAATAAAATAAAAATAAAAATAAAAATGTACGGATTCTATAAACTCCACAGTTTAAAAAAGAATAAAAAATAAAACAAAAAAAATAAAATAAAACAAAAGAAAGGAATTTGAATCGAAAAGACTCGAATAGAAAGATTCGAATCAAATCAAATCAAAACAAAAAGAATCGAATCTAATAGAATCAAAAAGAAACGAATCAAAAACTATCATATCGAAACGAAAAAAATCGTATCGAATTGAAAAAAATCGAATCGAATCAAAAAGGATCGAAGCTATTCGAAACGAATCAAAAAGAATCGAATCGAATCGAAAATATCTAATCGAATGGAAAAGAATCGAATCAAATTGAAAAGAATTGAATCTAATCAAAAAGAATTGAATTGAATCAAAAAAATCGAATTGAACCGAAAAAGAATAGAATCGAATTGAAAAGAATCGAATTGAATCGAAAAGAACCGAATCCAATCAAATCGAAAAGAATCAAATTGAAAAGAATCTAATCGAATAGTTTCAAATCGAATTGAATCGAATCAAAGAATCAAATCGAATCGAAAAAAATCGATTCGAAAGGAATAAAAAAGAATCGAATCGAATTAAATTGATTCGAAAAGAAAGGAATTCGAATTGAAAAGACTCGAATTGAAAAGAATCAATTCGATTGATTCAATTGATCGATTTTTCAATTGATCGAAAAAAATCGAATCGACTCGCACCGAATCAAAAGAATCGAATCGAACGGAAGTGAAAAGAATCGAATAGAAAAGAATCGATTCGAAAAGAATCGAATCTAATCAAATTGAAACGAAAAGAATTGAATCGAATTGAATCGAAAAGAATCGAATCGAATCAAATCGAAAAGAACAGAATGGAATCAAATCGAAAAGAATCGAAACGAAGAGTCGAATCGAAAAGAATCTAATCGAATCTAAAAGAATGGAGTCGAATCGATTCAAAAAGAAATTCAAATCAAAAAGACTCAAATAGAAGGATTCGAATTGAATCGAATTGAATTGAAAAGAATCGAATCGAATCAAATCGAAAAGAAATGAATAGAAATCTATCGAATCTAAATGAAAAAAAATCGAATCGAATCGAATCGAAGAGAATAAAATCGAATGGAAGAAGATCGAATCAATGGAAAAAGAATCAAATCGAATCAAATCGAAAAGAACAGAATGGAATCAAATCGAAAAGAATTGAATCGAATCGAAAAGGATTGAATCGAATTGTACCGAATAGAAAAGAATCAAATCATATCGAAAAGAATCGAATTGAAAAAATCTAATAAAAAAGAATTGGATCAAATCGAAATATCGAATCGAATGGAAAAGAATCGAATCGAATGGAAAAGAATCGAATCGAATTGAAAAGAATTGAATCGAATCGAACAGAATCGAAAATAATCGAATAGATCGAATCAAAAAGAATCGAATCGATTTGAAATGAATAGAGTAGAATCGAATCGAAGCGAAGCAAAAAGATTCGAATCAAATGGAAACGAATCAAATTGAATCCAAAAGAATTGAATAGAATCGAACAGTATAAATCGAATCCAAAGAATCGAATTGAATCAAATCAAAAAGAATTGAATCGAAACGAAAAGAATCCAATTGTATCGAATCAAATCGTAAACAATCAAATCGAATCAAATGGAAAAGAATCAAATTGAATCGAATCGAAAAGAATCGAATGGTATCGAATTGAATTGAAAAGAATTGAATCATATCTAATTGAATTGAAAAGTATCAAATGGAATAGAACCGAAAAGAATCGAATCGAATCGAATTGAAAAGAATCGAATCGTATCGAATCAAATCAAAAAGAATCGAATCGAAAAGCATCGAAAAGAATCGAATCGAATCAAAAAGAATCAAATCAAGTCAAATCGAAAAGTATTGAATCGAATCGAAAAGAATCGAATCGAACCGAAAAGAATCGAATCGAATGGAATCGAATTGAATTGAATTGAATTGAATCGAATTGAATCGGAAAGAATCGAATAGATTCGAATCGAATCGAATCGAAAAAATTCGAAACGAATCTAATCAGATCGAATGGAAAAGAATCGAATCGAATCGAAAAGAATTGAATAGAATCGAACCAAATCGGAAATAATCGAATAGATAGAATCAAAAAGAATCGATCGATTTTAAATGAATAGAGTAGAATCTAATCGAAGCGAAGCGAAAAGATTTGAATCGAATTGAATCCAAAAGAATTAAATCGTTTTTTTTTTAATTGGTGTTCAATTTACTAACATACAGAATAATACCCAGTGCCCGTCACCCATTCACTCCCACCCCCCGCCCTCCTCCCCTTCAAAAGAATTAAATCGAATCGAACAGTATCGAATCGAATCCAAAGAATCGAATTGAATCAAATTGAAATAATCGAATTGAAAAGAATCGAATCGAAACGAAAAGAATCCAATTGTATCGAATCAAATCGTAAAGAATCAAATCGAATCGAATCGAAAAGAATCGAATTGAATCGAATTTTAAAGAATCGAATGGTATTGAATTGAATCAAAAAGAATCAAATCATATCTAATTGAATTGAAAAGAATTAAATCGAATAGAACTGGAAAGAATCGAATCGAATCGAAAAGAATCGAATCGTATTGAATCAAATCGAAAAGAATCGAATCGAATAGCATCGAAAAGAATAGAAATGAATAGAGAAGAATCTAATCGAATCGAATCGAATAGAATAGAATCGAATTGAAAAGAATCGAATTGAATAGCATCGAAACAAATCGAATCGAAAAGAATCGAATTGAATAGCATCGAAACAAATCGATGCAAAACGAAAAGAATCGAATTGAATCGAATCGAAAAGAATCAAATCATATCGAATGGAATCGAAAAGAATCGAATCATATTGAATTGAATCGAAAAGAATCGAATCGAATAGAACCGAAAAGAATCAAATCGAATACAATCGAAAAGAATCGTATTGAATCGAATCGAATTGAATCGAAAAGAATTGATTCCAATGGAATTGAATCGAAAAGAATCGAATCGAACAGTAACAAATCGAATTGAAAAAAATCGAATCAAATAAAATCGAAAAGAATCTAATTGAAACGAAAAGAATCGAATCGAATCGAATTGAAAAGAATCGAATCGAATCAAAACAAAAAGAATCAAATCGAAGAGCATCGAATCGAATAGAAAAGAATCGAATTGAAAAAATCGAATCGAAAAGAATCGAGTTGAGTTGAATCGAATCGAAAAGAATCGAGTCGAATCGTATCGAATAGAAAAGAATCGAATCAAGTACAAAAAAATCGATTCGAATGGAATCGAAACGAATTGAATCAAAAAGAATCGAATCGAATTGAATCGAAAAGAATCGAATAGATTCGAGTCGAAACGAATCGAAAAAAATTGAAACAATCGAATCATATCGAATGGAAAAGAATCGAATTGAATCGAAAAGAATCGAAACGAACTGAATCGAAAAGAATCGAATCGAACAGAACCAAAAAGAATCGAATCGAAAAGAATCGTATCGAATCGAATCGAATTGAATCGAAAAGAATCGAATCGATTCCAGTCGAATTGAATCGAAAAGAATCGAATCGAACAGTATCGAATCTAATTGAAATGAATCAAATAAAATAAAATAGAAAAGAATCAAATCGAAACGAATAGAATCAAATCGAATCGAATTGAAAAGAATCGAATCAAATAAAATCGAAAAGAATCGAATCGAAACAAAAAGAATCGAATCAAATTGTATCGAATTGAAAAGAATCAAATCGAATCGAATCGTTTGGTAAAGAAAGGAATTCGAATCAAAAAGACTCGAATCGTAAGATTCGAATCAAATCGAATCAAAAAGAAACGAATCAAAAACTATCGAATCGAAACGAAAAAAATCTAATTGAATCGAATCGAAAAGAATCGAATATAATAGAAAAGGATCGAATTAAATCATATCGAATAGAAAAGAATCAAGTCAAATCGAAAAGAATCGAATCGAATAGAATCGAAGAAATCTAATAAAAAAGAATCGAATCGAATCGAAAATATAGAATTGAATGGAAAAGAATCGAATCGAACCAAAAAGTGTTGAATGGAAAAGAATCGAATCGCATCGAATCAAAAAGAATCGAAAAGAATCGAATTGGGGATCCCTAGGTGGCGCAGCGGTTTAGCGCCTGTCTTTGGCCCAGGGCGCGATCCTGGAGACCCGGGATCGAATCCCACATCGGGCTCCCGGTGCATGGAGCCTGCTCCTCCCTCTGCCTGTGTCTCTGCCTCTCTCTCTCTCTCTCTCTCTCTCTCTCTCTGTGACTATCATAAATAAATAAAAAGTTTAAAAAAAAAAAGAAAAGAATCGAATTGAATCAAAAAAATCGAATTGAACCGAAAAGAATAGAATAGAATCAAAAAGAATCGAATCGAATAGAAAAGAACCGAATCGAATCTAATCGAAAAGAATCGAATTGAAAAGAATCTAATTGAATAGATTCAAATCGAATTGAATTGAATCAAAAAGAATCGAATCGAATCGAAAAGAATCGAATTGAATCGAAACTAAAAGAATCGAATCGAAAAAAATCAATTCGAATGGAATCAAAAAGAATAGAATCGAATCAAATCGAATCGAAGCAAATCGAAAAGAATCGAATAAAATCGAATCGAAAAAAATAGAATCGAAACACACCCAATCAAAAGAACCAAATCGAATGGAAGTGAAAAGAATCGAATCGAATCGAAAATAATCGAATAGAATCATTTCTCAGAGAGGAATTTGAATCGAAAAGACTCGAATCGAAAGATTCGAATCAAATCGAATCAAAACAAAAAGAATCAATTCGAATAGAATCGAAAAGAAAAGAATCAAAAACTATCATATCGAAACGAAAAAAATCGTATCGAATCAAATCGAAAAGGATCCAATCGATTCGAAACGAATCAAAAAGAATCAAATCGAATCGAAAATATCTAATAGAATGGAAAAGAATTGAATCAAATCGAAAAGAATTGAATAGAGAAGAATTGAATCGAATTGAATAGAAAAGAATTGAATCTAATAAAAAAGAATCGAATTGAATAAAAAAATCGAATTGAACCGAAAAGAATAAATCGAATAGAAAAGAATTGAATCGAATCGAAAAGAACCGAATCCAGTCAAATCGAAAAGAATCGAATTGAAAAGAATCTAATTGAATAGTTTCAAATCGAATTGAATCGAATCAAAGAATCGAATGAATCGAAAAAAACGATTCGAATGGAATCAAAAAGAATCGAATTGAATTAAATCAATTCAAAAGAAAGGAATTCGAATCGAAAAGACTCGAGTTGAAAAGAATTGAATTGAATAAAAAAAATCGAATTGAATCGCACCGAATCAAAAGAATCGAATCGAACGGAAGTGAAAAGAATCGAATAGAAAAGAATCGATTCGAAAAGAATCGAATCTAATCAAATTGAAACGAAAAAAATCGAATCGAATTGAATCGAAAAGAATCGAATTGAATCGGAAAGAATCGTATCGAATTGAAAAGAATCAAATCGAATCAAATCGAAAAGAACATAATGGAATCAAATCGAAAAGAATCAAATCGAAAAGAATCAAAACGAAGAGTTGAATCGAAAAGAATCGAATCGAATAGAAAAGAATGGAATCGAATCGATTCAAAAAGAAAGAAATTCAAATCAAAAAGACTCGAATAGAAGGATTCGAATTGAATCGAATTGAATTGAAAAGAATCGAATCAAATCGAAAAGAAACGAATAGAAAACTATTGAATCGAAATGAAAAAAATCCAATTGAATTGAATCGAAGAGAATAGAATCGAATCGAAAAAGATGGAACCGAATCTAAAAGAATCGAATCGATTCGAAAAGGATTGAATCGAATTGTATCGAATAGAAAAGAATCAAATCATATCGAAAAGATTCGAATCGAATTGAATCGAAAAGAATTGAAAAAATCTAATAAAAAAGAACTGAATCTAATCAAAAATATCGAATCGAATGGAAAAGAATCGAATCGAAAATAATCGAATCGAATCGAAAAGAATTGAATCGAATCGAGCCGAATCGAAAATAATCGAATAGATCGAATCAAAAAGAATCGAATCGATTTGAAATGAATAGAGTAGAAACGAATCAAAGTGAAGTGAAAAGATTCGAATCGAATGGAAACGAATCAAATTGAATCCAAAAGAATTGAATCTAATCGAACAGTATCAAATCGAATCCAAAGAATCGAATCGAATCAAATCAAAAAGAATCGAATCGAAACAAAAAGAATCCAATTGTATCGAATCAAATCATAAACAATCAAATCGAATCAAATCGAATCGAAAAGAATCAAATTGAATCGAATCGAATGGAATCGAATTGAATCGAAAAGAATCGAATCTTATCGAATTGAATCGAAAAGAATCGAATCGAATAGAACTGAAAAGAATCGAAACGAATACAATCGAAAAGAATCGTATCAAATCAAATCGAATTGAATCAAAAAGAATCAAATCGAATCTTATATACTCGAATCAAAAAGAATCGAGTCGATTCAAATCGAAAATATCAAACTGAATCGAAAAGAATCGAATCGAAAAGAAAATAATCTATTCAAATAGAAAATAATCGAATTGAATCCAAACGATTTGTCGATACGAAACAAATCGAATCAAAAATAATAGAATCAAATCGAACTGAATCGAAATGAAAATAATCAAATTGAATCGAATTGAAAATAATCGAATCAAATCAAATCAGAAATAATTGAATCGAATCTAATCGAAAATAATCTATTCGCATTGAATCGAATCGAAAATAATCAAATTGAGGGATCCCTGGGTGACACAGCAGTTTAGCGCCTGCCTTTGGCCCAGGGCGCAATCCTGGAGACCCGGGATCGAATCCCACGTCGGGCTCCCGGTGCATGGAGCCTGCTTCTCCCTCTGCCTATGTCTCTGCCTCTCTCTCTCTCTCTGTGTGACTATCATAAATAAATAAAAAATTTAAAAAAAAAGAAAATAATCGAATTGAATTGAATTGAAAATAATGAAATCGAATCGAAAATAATCGAATCGAAAGTAAACTTATCGAATCGAAAATAATCAAATCGAATCGAATCAAATCGAAAATAATTGACCGAATCGATCGAATTGAATTGAAAATAATTGAATCAAATTGAATCGAAAATAATCGAATCGAATCGATATGAAAAGATTCGAATAGAATTGAATCAAATCGAAAAGAATCAAATCTAATCGAAAAAAATCGAATCGAATCGAAAAGAATCGAATCGAAACGAAAGATTTGAATCAAATTGAATTGAATCGAAAGGAATCGAATCGAATCGAAAAAATCAAATCGAATAGAAAAGAATAGAATAGAATAGAATAGAATCCAAGATAATCGAATCGAAAAGAATAGAATCGAATCGTATCGAAAAGAATCGAATCAAATCAAATGGAAAAGAATCGAATCGAATCATAAAGAATCGAATTGAATCGCATCAAAAAGATTTGATTCGAATTGAACTGAAAAGTATCGAATCGAAACAAAAAGAATAGAATCGAATCAAATAGAATCGAATAGAAAAGAATCTATCGAATCGAAAAGAATCGAATCGATAAGAATCGAATTGAAAGAATTGAATCGAATTGATTCGAATTGAAAGAATTGAATCGAATCGAAATGAAAAGAATCTAATCGAATCAAATCCCTAACCCTAAACCCTAACCCCTAACACTAAACGTATCCTAACCATAACCCTTAACCCTAACCCTTAACCCTAACCCTAACCGTAACCCTACCACTAACACTAACTCCTAAACCCTAACCCTAAACCTAACCCTAACCCGAACACTAACCCTAAACTTAAACCGTACCCTAACCCTAACCCGGACCCTAACCCTAACAGGTACCTTAACACTACCTGTACCCAAACCCTTACCCGTACCCTAAACCATACCCTAACCCTAACCAGTACTCTTAACACTAACCCGTACCCTAACCCGTACCCTAAAACATATCCTAACCCTACCCCTAACCCATAACCCTAACGTTAACCCTTACACCTAACCATAACCCTAAACCCTAACCCCTAACCCTAACCCTAAAACAAAACCTAACCCTAACCCCTAACCCTAGCCTTAACCCCTACCCATACCCCTAACCCTAAACTGAACCCCTAACCACTAAACCTAAACCTAACCTTAACCCTTAACCATAACCCTTAACCCTAACCCTAAACCTAACCCTAATCCTAACACTAACCCAAACCCTAACCCTAACCCCTAACCCACCTAACACCTAACCTTAACCCTAACACTAACACTAACCCTAACAACTAACAACTAACCCTAGCCCTAACCCCTAACCCTAACCCTAACCCTTAACACTAACACTTAACCCTAACCCTATCCCTAACCCCTAACCCCTAGCCCTAACCCATACCCTATCCCTAACCCTTAAACCTAACACTTAACCCTAACCCTAAAACGAACCCTAACCCCTAACCCTAACCTTAAACCTAACCCCTCACCCTTACCCTAACCCTAACACTAACCCGAACCTCTAACTCTAACCCTAACCCTAAACAACCTGAAACCTACCCATACACTAACCCGTACCCTAGCCCTAACACTCACCCGTAATCTAAACCTAACCCTAATCCGTACCCTAACTGTAACCCATACCCTAAACCTAACCCTAACCCTAACCCGTACCCTAACGCTAACCCTATCCCATACAGTAACCCTAACCCTAACACACTAAACCTAACCCGTACCCTAAACCTAAACCGTACCCGTACCCTAACCCTAAAGCGTACCCTAAACCTAACCCTAAACCCGTACTCTAAACCTAACCCTAACCGTACCTAAACCTAACCCATACTCTAAACCTAACCCTTTCCTGTACCCTAACCCTAACCCGTACCCTAACCCTAACCCGTACCCTAACCCGTACCCTAACCCTAACCCGTAACCCGTACCTTAACCCTAACCCAAACCCGTACCCTAACCCTAACCCTAACCCTAACCCGTACCCTAACCCTAACCATAACCCATACCCTAACCCTAACCCTAACCCGTACCCTAACCCTAACCCGAAACCTAACCCTAAACCTAACCCGTACCAACCCTAACCCTAACCCTAACCCGTACCCTAACCCTAACCCGTACCCTAACCCTAACCCATACCCTAACCCTAACCCGTACCCTAACCCTAAACCTAACCCGTACCCTAACCCTAACCTTAACCAGTACCCTAACCCTAACCCTAACCAGTACCCTAACACTAACCTGGACCCTAACCCTAACCCTAACCCGTACCCTAACCCGTAATCTAACCCTAACCCGTACCCTAACCCTAACCCGTACCCTAACCCGTAATCTAACCCTAACCCGTACCCTAACCCTAACCCGCACCCTAACCCTAACCCGTACCCTAACCCTAACCCATACCCTAGCCCTAACCCTAACCCGTACGCTAACCCTATCCCGTACCCTAACTCGTACCCTAACCATAACCCTAACCCGTACCCTAACCCTAACCAGTACCCTAACCCTAACCCTAAACCCGTACTCTAACCCTAACCCTAACCGTACCCTAATCCGTACCCCAACCCGTACCCTAACCCTAACCCTAACCCGTATCCTAACCCTAGCCCTAACCCCTAACCCGTACCCTAACCCTAACCCGTACCCTAACCCTAACCGTAACCCTAACCCGTACCCTAACCCTAACCCTAACCCATAACCCTAACCCTGCCTTCACCCCTTACCCTAAACTCTAACCCCATCCCCCACTCTATCTCTAACCGTATTCCCTCCCATTCCCTAACCCTAAACCCTATAACCTATCTGTAACATTACCCTAATCCAGACTTTAAGTCAATTTCCTAATCCCTAATACCTTATTTTAACTCCTACCTCTTGACCCTTACCCCATCCGTCACCCTCACCAGTAACTCGTACGCATAACCATGATCACTAATCCATATCATCTAACCTAACCTTTACCACCTATTGCTCACCCTAAACCCTAACCCTATTTCAATTCTCCCCATTCACTTACCTTGTCGTTCTGAGTAGCCCTGCTGAGGTGGATGTGACTCTGAACAGCGCCTCCAGGGTCCTCCAGCGGGTCCTGAGGAAGCCGGACTCCTGTCATGGCGGACGTGGCCCCATGTCTTCCTGAGTCATAGACAGCGGGTCCTGAGGACGAGAGGGGTCCTGTCACTGTGGACTATGCCTCACATCCTCCAGAAGCCTCCCCGCGGGTAGGCCCCATGGATGTGGCCCCACATGGGACTGAAGCTTACCCGCGGGTCCTGAGAAGGCCGGGGCTCCTGTCAGCGTAGACGCGACCCCACGTCATCCCGAAGACTCACCGCAGGTCCTGAGAAGGCCGGGGCTCCTGTCAGCGTAGACGCGGCCCCACGTCATCCCGAAGACTCACCGCAGGTCCTGAGAAGGCCGGGGCTCCTGTCAGCGTAGACGCGGCCCCACGTCATCCCGAAGACTCACCGCAGGTCCTGAGGAGGCTGGGGCTCCTGTCAGCGTGGACGCGACCCCACGTCATCCCGCAAACTCCCCGCGGGTCCTGAGGAGGCCGGGGCTCCTGTCAGCGAGGACGCGGCCCCACATCTTCCTGAAGTCTCACCGCGGGTCCTGAGGAGACCAGGCTCCTGTCAGCGAGGACGGGGCTCCACATCCTCTGGAAGCCTCACTGCGAGTCCTGAGGAGGCCAGGGCTCCTGTCACTGTGGAGGCAGCCCCACATGGTCCTGAAGCCTCCCCGTGGGTACTGAGGAGGCCGGGGCTCCTGTCAGCATGGACGCGGCCCCACGTCCTCCTCAGGCCTCCAGAGCGCAGAGGGACTCCTGTTACTGCTGGCGGACGAGGCCTACTGCGCACGTGCGCCCTTGACCCGGGCCTGGGTTCGGGCGCCCCCTGCGGGACGCTCAGGAGCTGAAGGAGGCCGTGCAGGAGGCGGGGTCCCCGCGCCCAGGGCCGGACCTGCCTCCTTCCAGGCTCCAGCTGAGACCTAGGAGCTTCGGAAACGTCGCGCTGAAATGGAGCACAACACCCGGCTTCCCCAGAAATACTTAAGGACAATGAATTGGAGCCCACAGGATGCGAAATGAAATGTGGACCAAACTTTTACCACGTCCGCCAAGACTCACTCAACCCTCTTCCACTGTGGGCGGGACCGCGGGCTGGTGCAGCCGCCCTGGAAACAGTCAGGAGGCTCCTCAGGAAGTTACTGATAGAGCTGCCCTGCGACCGGCAGGTGCACGGCCTGGAGCTCACTCCGAAGATACAGATGCAATGAAACGCCGGGACACCTGCGCCCCAATGTCTACAGCAGCCGGGTCCACAGTAGCCACACTGTGGGAGGAGCCTCGGTGCCTTCAGACAGATGATGGATAAAGAGGATGGGAGATAGATGATGGTCATAGAGAGAGGAATGGTACTGAGCTATCAAAGAGAAGGAAATCTTGCCATTTGCAATGACGCGGATAGAACTAGAGGGATCATGTTAAGTGAAATAAGTCAGTCGGGAAAGAGAATGACCGTGTGGTGTCATTCATAGGTGGAATTAAAGAAGCAAAGCAGATGAACTACTGTGAAGGGAAGGAAAGACAAATAAGATGAAAACAGATACAGGAAATACAGACTCTTTTTTTTTTTTTAATTTTTATTTATTTATGATAGTCACACAGAGAGAGAGAGAGAGGCAGAGACACAGGCAGAGGGAGAAGCAGGCTCCATGCACCGGGAGCCCGACGTGGGATTCGATCCCGGGTCTCCAGGACCGTGCCCTGGGCCAAAGGCAGGCGCCAAACCGCTGCGCCACCCAGGGATCCCACATCTGCTTTTTTGAAATAAGATTTTGTTTATTTACTCATGAGAGACACAGAGAGAGAGAGAGAGAGAGAGAGAGAAAGAGAGAGAGGCAGAGACAGAGACAAAGGGAGAAGCAGGCTCCCTGTGGGAAGTCCAATGTGGGACCCCATCCTAGGACCCCAGGATCAACCACTGAGCCACCCAGGCATCCCTAAAATTACATTTCCTAACAAACTTGCAGTCCATAAACAAATACTTGAAACCGACAGAGTGGGACATTCTTCCAAGAATTCACAGCTGCCTGAATGTTAATGCTTTGCTAGAGGCCAAAAGCAACATTTGTTTACAGATAGCCAGACCTCCAGGATCCTGTAAATCTTTCATGTGTGAAAATCCTTTTGGAAACTTCTTTTATCTCTAGAGTCCCCACCCCACACAGCAACTTAAAAGTTTATAACCAAGGCTCCTCATAATCCTGGTGAAGCTTTTCAGGCCCAGGGGTCCTGTCCCCATACTTTAATAAAAACACCTTTGTCTCAAGGATTCTCTCTTGACCACTGGCTCCTGGCCCACAGTACATCACAGGTACATTTCTGAGTTAATTGCATCAGCACATCAGGAAAGTACAGAAGATTTTTGCCTATCTTCTTGTATGACACATTCCGGAGAGGGACATTCCCATCTGTTCGATCTGGGTTTTTCTCTTCCTGGGATATACAGCTAGCTAGCTAGGTAGATGATAGAGTGATAGATCTACTGATAGATCAATCCCAGGAACATAAATAGATGTTTATATAAACAAACATATAAACATAAATCTATTTTTCCACTTAATATATTTATTATTAAATATATTACTCATAATATAATAATTATTATCTATAAACAGAACTATATATTTATATTTAAATATGCAAAATAAACATTTCTATATCTAATCTCTATACGTCCATATATAGATCTCCCTATAGAGATAGAGACAAAATGGTTAGAAATAGATGTGTGCAGAAAGAGAGAGAAATAGATATAGACCTATAAATATGGAGAGGATCTGCTTTCAAATTCTATCCAAAGACCTCTCCTGACAGGCACAGGCAAACGCACACACACATACTCAATAAAAATACTTCTTTTATAGTAGACACCATATTGCAAGTGCATTTAAAATTAGCAATGCATAACATTTATTTCCTGGACATTTGTCTTCCAAAAAGTTCACAGTGCTTCAGTGTCAGTTAAGAAATGATTCATGTGAAATTTTTATTAAACCAAATTTACTGGGAAATTACTGCCCAGATAATACTTTATTTTGATTTTATTGAGTTCCTTCCTAATCACTGAGCCTTTTAGTTAGAGCTTTCAACTATAGCAAATGCCTTAGAAGGCCAATTTTTAAGTTGCTATTATAATACCCTAATGGATCACGTATCGTTTTCCTTCGCTCAGATATGGCACACAGTAGGCACCTGATAAAATACTGAATGAGTGAATGGATAAAATTGATTTTTATCATTTAATTCAGCAATTTCATTCTTATCTTTGTCCATTTCATGTTCTAATGTTTATCAACATCAACTCAAGAAGGTTAGGGATCCATTAATTTATTAAGTATTTGGTGCATAGCTACTATGTGCAAGGTGCTAGGAATACCAAGTTAACCAGATATAGATGCAGTCCCTAGCTCCCTCCAGGCCATGCTGGTGGGACGGATACTAACCAAAAAGTGACAGAAAGACAACTAAACAAGATTATAGTAGCCTATATAAAGGTAAATATACAGCTTACTACAAGTACATATATAAGAAGGCTTAGTCTAACTGGGGCCTCAGAGAAGATGACCAGAAGAAGCAACATTTATATTAAGACTTAGAGAAAGGAGAAGGTAAGTGGTGGAAGGAGAATATTATGAGGAAAAGGAAGGTTTCTGCCTCTGAATTGTAGGGCTCTGGGCAAGTCCCTTGAGCTTAGGCTCTGAACCTACTTCTTTCTCTGCAAAACTGTGACAGTAAGAATGCCTGTGCCATAGAGCTCTAATGAGTAAAGAGTTGGACTTTATTTGTACAATACCTAGGACTTTAGTAAGTACTTAATAAATATTTTCTGGTGGCCATAACGGCCTGGAGCCAGGCTTCCTGAGTTCGAATCCACTTAACTAGCTAGGTCAAACGACCTTGGACAAGATGTTTTCTTCCTATCTATCCTTTAGTTGGCCCATCAAGATAACAGTATCTGCCCATAGGGTTGTTGGAGGATCCCATGAGTTCTTTTATGTGAAGCATGACACAATTCTTGGCACATAATATGTGCCATATGAATGTTAACTTGTATTAGCAATAAAGAAATCCTACAACAGTCTAATGAGGTGTTTAGAAATTATTCTATAGCTTTTAAAGGAATTGAAATTCAAAAAGAACCTACGTGCCTGTCCGTGTTTATGTAGCTAACCAGTTCATTATCTGAAACCCAAACTCACAATTTCTGATTCTAACCTCACTCCAAGAGGCCTCCGCAAGCCCGAGGAAAAATTGCCTTCCTGGGATCTCAAGGAAGAATCTTTAACATAATAATATGACCATTGGTAATAATGTCTCTTGGTTCTTTCCAAATCCATAAAGATGCATTTCCTGAGGAGTGACTGAGCTGTGAAGAGATGAGGAACCCTCAGCCCTCTGAATTACTTGTGTCAGAAAATTTTAACCATAGTACTGCGGATAGTAAATTATCCTTATTAAGAGGAAATATGTCTCAGATTGGAATCTGAGCAATCAGATGGGCAGAGAAAAACCGCTTTGACTTGCTCTTCATCTTTTAAAGACAAAGGAGAGCTTTTCTATGTACAAAGTCAGTTGTCAAGATAGCCTTAGGGAATAAGAGTCTGCAGCATCGAATCCGGCTTCACAGCTTCACAGCCGGGACGCCCGCGCTCCAGGTCTTCCTGATCCCAAATCCCTGGACCTGTCCCCCAACACACGCTGCCACCAGAGGTCATTTGCAATTGCTCTCTTAGGAGCTCTGGGGAAGGGGGAAAGAGCTAGATAGGAAGACGGGACGTGTGGAGGCCGAGAAAAAAAAATTTTTTTTGAGGCCGAGAAAATTAAGGCCATTCCACTTTTAGTCCAGTGTTAGCACACGTCCAGCCATCCCACGCCCCTGCAAAGAAGAGCTGAAATTTTCATTACTTCAGTTACAGGGAAAAAAAAAAAGTTTACAGCTTAATGTCTTTGAAAGCCCCACATTAGCATAAGAACTGAGCCCAGGCCTAGGGCGGGAAGCCCCTATTAGAATGAGAACAGAGCTCAATGCCCTTGAAGGCCCCATATCAAAATGTAAACAGAACTTGAGAAATTGCTCCAGCCCTTCTGGAGGTCCCCGAGACCAGCCCTTAAAACTAAGCTAAAACCCACCTCGGGGTCCAAGTCCCTGCTCCGCTGTGTCGGGTGTACTTGGACGCAAGCTCGAGCTTGAAAAAAACCCCTCGTGCGTTTCCATCGGTGTTGGCTTCTCGGTGGTTTCTCGGATTTGCAATCTTGGGCACAACAGTCTGAGATAAAAAAACAAAACCAAAAGAAGCTCGGACGCAGGCAGAGTGAACGCAGGGTTCTGAGAGAAGCGGCGGAGACCCAGGGGCTTGGGGGCTCTTCTGTGGAGGCCATCCCCCTCATTACCCACCTCCACACCATCCACCTACATCATCATCCCCCATGGGATCGTCCCCATACCATCCCCCCTACACCATCCCCCTGACACCCCCACACATTCCCCACCCACACTATACCCACACACCATCCCCCCTACACCACCTCCCACACTCCACCACCATCATACCTCTGCCCCCACACCATCGGACCCCAGCAAGGACCTGGGGCAGCTGTCCCCTCTGGGACATGCTCAGCCTCCCCGGGGTTCTCTGGACAGCCTGCTCCCATCAGAAGCCCTGGTGTCCCATAGAGTACACAGGAGGGAATGCCGGAGCCCCCCACAGGGTGGATGCAGGTGGGTGGAACACGGTATGCACTGTGCCCTGCCTCCTCCCACTGTCCCTCCTGGAGGGCGGCACACCCTGCACAGGACACCAGCCCCTAACCCAGAGAGACGTGGGCTGGCCTGGCCCCGGGCTCTGTGGGGGCTGGGGTGATTTGAGCCCCCCCCCCCAGGCCCAACACAAAGACTAAAGGGATCCAGCCCCCCATGGCCCTGGTCAGGCCTGGATACTGGCCCCGGGCTGAGCGAGCCCTCTCACAGCTGCATGTGGCCTCCTGGGCCCTGGGTGTGCCCCACAGATCCGGGTCGCTGACCTAGGGCAGCCCTTGGGATCCCGGGACACCCCAGGGTGGAGAGAGCAGGGGTAGGCCGGTGGGCCCCACCAACACCCACAGCAGGAGGCAGGCTCCTCCAGGTGCTGGGGCCCCAGGGGGCCCGAGATCGGGGTCCAGCTGCCCTGCGGGGACCCAGCGCAGGAGCCCATGAGGTGCAGGTCCAGGTCAGCTCTGCTGTCCTCAGAACCATCTCTCTGGCTGAAACCTCAGGACACACGCCCCCCCACACGGAGTCCACACATGCTCCCAGGTGGCGGACTCCAGCCCCCGCCCCCCCACCCCGTGTGATTCTTGCCCTCCCCTAAAGGACAGAAAGGTCTCCCTCCCCAGGGGAAGGCGCGCACTCTCGGCTCTGAGCCTGTTTGCTGTAGCAAGTCAAGAAAGTGTTGTGGTGCGAAAATGCACAGCCAGCCCATTTCCGTGTCTCCAGGAACTCAGTGCACGGGGCCTGGAGAGACCCCCAGAGAGGAGGAGGGGGCACCACCCAGGCCCCAACCAGCCCCTGCAGGGGCGCCGCCAGGCACACACACAGCTGACGTCCCCACGTGCCTTCCAGGGGCGGCCAGACACCAGGGTCAGGACCCCACGGACTTTACTGGGACTCAGCCTGTGCCCCGCGGGCCAGGAGGGGCTGGGACAGAGTGACAGTCAGGGAGCCTCAGGTCACCAGGGTCTGTGCAAAGCGACCTAGGAGGTCTGTGCTCCCTCTGTCCTGGGGGCCTGGGCTGGCCGGGTTCCGGGGCACTTCCTCCCCTCCCCGCATCCCCGTGCCTGTGTGCCTCGGGCACAGAGGGCCTGTGGGGCAGTCAGTGTGGCCCTGGAAGGGAGGTCAGGGCAGCAGGCCCTGGTCTTGTGCCCAAGATTGCAAATCCAAGAAACCTCCAAGGAGCCAAAACCGATGCAAACACACGAGGGTTTATTTACAAGCTCGAGCTTGGGTCCAAATATACCCGACACTGCGGAGCAGGGACTTGGACCCCGAGACTAAGAGGTGGCGTAGCAGCTTTATAGGGGCCAGTGGCCCATGGGATACACAGAAAGGTTCACAGTCATGTCGGTCCACTTGCAGGTGGCCGATTGAATTACATCTTACCCTATAGTATCCATTTGAGCTGGCCTATACTTTGGTCAGAATTGGCGCGCAGTTTTGGCGGGCACAAAGCAGGGTTACATTGTTATGAGCCGATTTCCAATTAGGGTGTGCCCAGAGGCTCGACTAGGGTGGGGCAGCGCCTTAAGCAATAAGCAGGTTATGTGGGGGTCATACAGGAGGTGGCAGGTGTAGCACAAAATGGAATCAGTCCTGCTCTGCTTGTCCAGGGGTAGGGGATTTTTGTTAAATTTCCTGGGTCTCACATTCCCCCCTTTTTCAGAGGATTCTATGCAGGATCCAATCAAGGGTCCAGGTTGCTCTTAGAGTGAGCCAGGTGGAATGATTAAACCAGGATTTTAACCAACCTTGTTGCTGTTCTCGCTCCCATTTATATTCCAGCGAAGAAGCAACACTCTACGTGTAAGGCAGCACATAACCCCCCACACACACACCCTTTGTTGTAAGAAGACTAAGTCTAATCCCTTTCTATTTTGAAGGACAACCTCAGACTAGGGAGTCTTGGAGGTGCGAAATTAGTGAGAACGGCGCAGTATTAGCTTTAGGGGATTGTCCTTGTCCGGTTGGCCTTTCCATTCTGGAACAAAGTTCTTGAGAACGGTATGTGGGTCAGCTGGCTGGACGTGGGTATGGTGGACTCCGGGAGTAATCCCGTCGACCTTGAGAGCAGTGGGAGTGGTCAGGATCACGGTGTAAGGTCCCTTCCAGCGAGGTTGAAGTGTCTGGTGTTGGTATCTCCACACGTACACCCAGTCACCTGGCCGATATCAATGGGGATCCGGGGGTGGCCCAGTCTCATAGAGGGCCCTCAGTGTAGGCCACACCTGCTCATGGGTTCATGACATTTGGAAGGAGAAAAGAAGTTGGCGACCATCAAATTCAGCAAGCACCTCAAGTTTTAAAATGGGGATAACAGGTGGAGGAAGACCGAACATGATCTCGTAGAGTCAGTCCCATCTTATATGGGGAGTTCCTCACCCTATATAGGGCGAAGGGGAGGAGAGTCACCCAGTCCCCGCCAGTCTCCAGGACTAATTTAGTTAAGGTCTCCTTTAATGTTCTGTTCATCCTCTCTACCTGTCCTGAGCTCTGGGGCCTATATGCACAATCTAATTTCCAATCTGCCCCAAGTACTAGTGCCACTCCCTGTGTTACCTTAGAGAAGAATCCTGGGCCCTTGTCTGACCCAATCTTAACAGGAAAACCATATCTCGGTAAGATGTCTTCCAGCAGTTTCTTGGTCACGGTCTGTGCCGTTTCATGTTTGGTGGGAAATGCCTCTGTGCATCCTGAAAAAGTATCTACAAACACTAGTAAATACCTGTATCTATCCGTATTTTCCAGGTTTTACCTCAGTGAAGTCCACTTCCCAGTACGCTCCTGGGCGGTCCCCCCGGAGCCAGGTGCCTGGGTTAGATCCATGGGCGGTGGCATTAGTTAACTGGCATGAGTGGCAGCTTGCCACGATCTGCTCGATCTTTGCTCGAGAGTCTTTAATAGTGATCTTTGCATGTCGTATGAGGTCTTCCATCTTCCTTGTTCCCGTGTGAGTACTCCGATGCGTTTTGGATAGGACTCGCTGTCCCAGTTCCTCTGGCAAGATGATGCTGGAGTCTGCGGCCCTCCACCAGCCACACAATCACTGGGTCATAGGCAAGTGTTTGATCCAGTGTAAGTCAGCATCACTATAGTTGGGGGTGTCCGGCAGGGTCCGCTCCCCCGGATCAGGTAGCGTGATTGCTAAGACCTGGGTCACCAAAAGGGACGCCTCCTTTGCTTTTAAATCGGCTAGCCGGTTTCCCCTGGCTACTGGTGTGTCTGCCTTTTGGTGCCCCGGACAGTGGATGATGGCTAGGGCCTTGGGCAGCCAGAGGGCCCTCAGGAGTTCAAGAATCTCCGTTTTGTTTTTAACAGTCTTTGCCTCTGCTGTCAGAAGCTCTCTCTCTCTCTGTAAAGGGCTCCGTGAATGTGAGTGGTGGCAAAGGCGTACCTGCTGTCGGTGTAGATGTTTATTCATTTACCTTCCCCCGTGGTCAGCGCCTTGGCCAGTGGGATCAGTTCTGCCCATTGAGCCAACATTCAGGCTGTCAATGGCTCTGCCCAGACGGTCTCTGTCTCCGTGGTTATGGTATGGCTGCCCCCGCAAATCGGACCCCTTCTCGGACAAAACTGCTGCCGTCCGTGTACCAGGTAGCATCGGCATTTGGCAGTGGCTGGTCCTGGAGATCAGCTCTGATTCCGTACACCTGTGCCAAAATTTCTTGACAGTCATGCAGGGGGGGGTCCCAGTCTGGGTTAGGGAGTAGCGTTGCCGGATTCAGGGTTGTTGGTGGCTTAAATAAAATTCTGGTGGGGTTTAGCAGTAGGCTCTGATAATGGGTCAGATGGGCATTGCTGATCCAGCTGTCTGGGGGCTGTTTGAGTACCCCTTTAATAGCGTGTGGGGTGGTAACATGCAGTTCTTCCGGACTTTTTTTATTATAGACTCGTTCTGCTATTATCACTAAGTCCTGCAAGCTCTTCTCTCCCAGTCTCTCTACTCTTTGCAATTTCTTTTTAATGTTCAGAGCGGCCTGGTTAACAAAAGCCATGATAATTGCGGCCTTTGTTTCCGGGGCTTCTGGGTTCATACGGGTGTACTACTTAAAGCCTCTATGACTCCCTCTAAGAAGGCTGCTGGACTCTCATCCTTACCCTGTCTCACATCATAGACCTTGGCCAGATTGGTCGTCTTGCACGCGGCAGCCTGGAGACCTGCCATTAGAGTCTGGCGGTGGACCCGGAGTCTCTCCTTAACTTAAGGCGAGTTGTATGCTTTGAGGAGTAAAAAAGGGTTTCAGCCAAAGAGGGGAATTCTCGATCATGTCCTGCCATGCCAGGATGTTGGGCATCTGGTCAGGGTGGCCATCTGGTTTGTCCCTGAAGTTCACGGCCTTAACCTGTAAGATAATAGGTAGGTGAAAATTTTCTTCTCGGGGCCATCCCACGTCAAAGGTTGACCATTCTGATATGCAATAAATTTGGAATCTCTCTCTCTGTATGTCTATGCTCAGAATAAGAGTGCTTCCCTAACATCCGAGAAGTGGGAGAGCATAAGAGACAAGGGTATGGTTTGCATCTGCCCCATTATGTCCCCCGTCCACACCAAGGCACAGTTATGACAGTTCACAAATAACACAAACACACAGTTAACAAGAACACAGTAACACAGACCAGCACACAAACAGGTAACACAGACCAGCGTGCAAACAGGTAACAAGAACACAGTAACAGACAAACGTTCTAGTGCGGCTGTGGAGACAAGACAGAAAGTAATCCAAAGGGCTGGCAGCCAGCCCTCCTTACAGATGAGGACCCCCGTCCTCCATACAGATGAGGACCCCATCCTCCTTTCATATGAGGACCCCCATCTTCCATACAGATGAGGACCTCCGTCCTCCTTACAGATAGGACCTCCATCCTCCAGGCAGGGGCAAGAGACGTCTCCTCAAGACCCCTGGTTGATGGCTCACCAGTGCGTCCGCCTAAGCCAATGCCGACCTAATACAGATTGGAATTCCTACAGGTTAGAGCTCTCAGAGAATATGCGCGCAAAAGGTGGAAAAAGTTGAGTGCACTCACCACGCATGAAACCCTCCGGATAGGGTCCTGAAAGTCTCTCAGATCCCGGAAGAGCCCCCAAATGTTGTGGCCAAGATTAAGAATCCGAGAAACCACCGAGAAGCCGACACCGATGCAAACACACGAGGGTTTATTCACAAGCTGGAGCGTGGGTCTAAGTATACCTGACACAGTGGAGCAGGGACTTGGACCCCGAGACTAAGAGGCATAGCAGCTTTATAGGGGCCAGGGGCCCATGGGATACACAGAAAGTTGCACAGTCATGTCGGTCCACATGCAGGTGGCTGATTGAATTGCATCTTACCCTATAGTATCCATTTGAGCTGGCCTATTACTTTGTTTTTTTTTTTTAATTAATTAATTTATTTTTTTATTTATGATAGTCACACAGAGAGAGAGAGGCAGAGACACAGGCAGAGGGAGAAGCAGGCTCCATGCACCGGGAGCCCGATGTGGGATTCGATCCCGGGTCTCCAGGATCTCGCCCTGGGCCAAAGGCAGACGCCAAACTGTTGCGCCACCAAGGGATCCCTGGCCTATTACTTTGGTCAGAACTGGCGCACAATTTTGGCAGGCACAAAGCAGGGTTACATTGTTATGAGCCGATTTCCGATTAGGGTGTGCCCAAAAGCTTGACTAGGGTATGGCAGCACCTTAAACAATAAGCAGGTTACGTATAGGTCATACAGGAGGTGACAGGTGTAGCACAAAATGGAATCAGTCTTGCTCTGCTTCTCCAGGAGTAGGGGATTTTTGTTAAATTTCCTGGGTCCTGAGATCCGTGGGTGGTGCAGCGGTTTAGCGCCTGCCTTTGGCCAGGGGCGTGATGCTGGAGACCCGGGATCGAATCCCACGTCGGGCTCCCGGTGCATGGAGCCTGCTTCTCCCTCTGCCTATGTCTCTGCCTCTCTATCTCTCTCTCGCTGTGTGACTATCATAAACAAATAAAAAGAAATTTCCTGGGTCCCACACTGACTGCATGTACACTTTGCTTCTAACAGGCCTAGGTTCGATGCGTGACAGAAGTGGTGTGAGAGGCAATTGGAAGGTGCAGGCCAGGAGACAAGTGTCTTCAAGCTCAATCCAGCGACTACCGAGGAATTCCTCTCATACATTGGCACTACATAATAACTTCCATACAAGAGAAGCTAGTTGAACGCAGTGTCCAGGGGAACTTGATTCTGAGAGGTGAGACCACACGCAGTCCCTCACAGTTCCACACTGCCTGCAGATAGAGTATCGAACATCCTCACTAGAGATGTATGCCAGAAGCTCATGGGATGCAGGGGGCAAGTCGCAGGCTTCAATGGTTGTGTCTCCAGGTGCAGCAGAGCAGTATTCATTAAACCTCCTGACTTACGGCACCGAGCCATGCGTCCTTTTGAGAGCTGAGCTCAAGACAGGACCCTCCCGCATCCTGCCTGACTGTAGACATAGCTGCTAACATCCTTATCTTAGGTGCTGGGAGACGTTGTGAGAAAAGCATGTGGAAGCGTTGGGCTTAACTCACGTGTATCTGAGTTGTATACAGCGATTTCCAACGGCCTTCTTCAATCAGAGTGTAGCTAGGTTCCAACTCCCATGTACGAGTGGGTATCAGACATTTGCCACCCAGGCATACACACTTCTGAGAGTTGAGCCAAGGGCCTGTACCTCCCACATCCTGCCTGCAGGTACTCGTCGCTCCTAACCGGCCTAGGCTCGATGCGTGACTCAAGTGTTGTGAGTGCTATGTGGAAACTCCTGGCACACAAGACTAGTGCCTCCACGCTCAATCCAGCGATTTCCTAGTAATGCTGTCTTAGACTAGTGCTACATGCTAAGTTCCATACATGAGAAGGTAGCTGAACGCCTTGTCCAAAAGCAAATTACTTCTGAGAGTTGAGCTCACATTCAGTCCCTCACAGTTCCACACTGCGTGCAGAATGAGTTTCCAACATCTTCAAAATAGACTTTTGTCAGAGGCTTCTGAGATGGAAGTGAACAATGCAGACCTGGAAGGTATCTCCAGGTGCAGTAGAGTGGCAATCTTGGAACCTCCTAACTCAGAATACTGCTACGTTCTCACTGCCAGGAGAACACAGCTAGTTGAAAGCTGGCTTCCAGGCATGCTTCCTTGTGAGAGATGAAGTGAGGACAGGACCGTCCCGCAACCTGACTGCCTGTAGACATAGGTCCTAGCATCCTTATGTTAGGTGCTGGAAGAGGTTGTGTGAAAAGCATGTGGAAGTGACAGGCCTGTACTCACGTGTATCTGAGTTCAATACAGTGTTTACCAACGTCCTTGTTCAATTATAGTGTAGCTCGGTTCTAGCACCCGTCAATAAGTGTCTGTCAGACATCTGCCTGCAAAGCATACACACTTCTGAGAGTTGACCTTATGCCCTGTACCTCCCACATGCTGACTGCAGGTACACTTCGCTCCTATCAGGCCGAGGCTCGATGCATGACAGAAGGGTTGTGAGAGGTTAGTGGAAGGTGCCGGCCCACACGACTAGTGTCTCCAAGCCCAATCCAGAGATATGTGAGGAACTGCTCTCTTAGATTGGTGCTACATACTAAGTTCCATACATGAGAAGCTAGGTGAACGCAGTGTCCAAAGGGTACTTGCTTCTGAGACTTGAGCTCAACCCCAGTCCCTCAAAGTTCCACACAGCCTTCAGATGGAATTTCGAACATCCTCACTAGACATGTTTGTCAGAAGCTCTAGGACACAAGGAGCTACCTGCAGGCTTCAATGCTTGTGTCTCCAGGTGCAGTAGAGCGGTAATCTTGGAACCTCCTGACTCAGAATACTCCTACGTTCTCACTGCCAAGGAGAACGCAGCTAGTTGAAAGCTGGCTTCTAGGCATGCTTCCTTGTGAGAGCTGAGGTCAAAGCAGAACCCTCCCGCATCCTGACTGCCTGTAGACATACGTCCTAGCATTCTTATGTTAGGTGCTGGAAGAGGTTGTGTGACAAGCCTGTGGAAGTGACAGGCCCGTACTCTCATGTATCTGAGTTCAATACAGCGATTGCCAACGTCCTTGTTCAATTCGAGTGTAGCTTGGTACTAGCTCCCCTGGATAAGCGTCTAGCAGACATCGGCCTGCAAAGCATACACACTCCTGAGACTTGAGCTTTTGGCCTGCACCTCCCCCATCCTGACTGCCTGTATGTTCCACGTCCACAGCATTTCGTTGTATGCGCGACAGTAGCGGAGTGAAAACCACGTGTCTGCCTTGTGAGTTTCTCGCCTAGCAGACGGCTGCCTCCAAGGCGTGCACACTCCTTTGGATTGAGCTTGTGGCTTGTACCTCCCACATGCTGACCTCATGTACACTCCGCTTCCAAAGGATTTCGTTCGATACGGGACGCAAGTTTTGTGAGAGGCAAGTGTCTCTTAGCTCCACCCAGCGACTTCTGAGGAATTCCTCCCTCAGAAGGGAGCTGCATACTGACTTCCAAACCCGAGTACCTAGTTGAAAGCTGTCTCTCTGGGGAGCTTCCTTCTGTGGGGTGAGCTGACACGCCGTCCTTCCCAGTTCCACACTGCCTGCCCATGGAGTTACGAACATCCTCACTAGACATGTTTGTCAGAAGCTCATGGGACACAAGGGCCAGCTGCAGGCGGCAATGCTCGTGTCTCCAGGTGCAGTAGAGTGGTATACATGGAAGCTCCTGACTTACAATGTAGCTTCGTTCTCATGGCCAGGAGAACGCAGCTAGTGGATAGGTGCCTTCGAGGCATGCTTCCTTTTAAGAGGTGAGCTCAAGACAGGACCCTCCGGCATCCTGACTGCCTGTAGCATAGCTGCTAACATCCTTAGGTTAGGTGCTGGGAGAGGTTGGGGGAAATGCATGTGGAAGCGCGAGGCCTGTACCGACGTGTATCCGAGGTGAATACAGCGATATCCAACTGCTTCTTCAACTAGAGTGTAGCTAGGTTCTAAATCCCATGGACAAGTGGGTAGCAGACATCTGCCTCCCAGGCATACACACTTCTGAGAGTTGAGCCAATGGCCTGTACCTCCCGCATCCTGCCTGCAGGTACTCGTCGCTCCTAACAGGCCTAGGCTCGATGCGTGACTCAAGTGTTGTGAGTGGTATGTGGAAACTCCTGGCACACAAGACTAGTGCCTCCACGCTCAATCCAGCGGTTTCCTAGTAATTCCTGTGTTAGACTGGTGGTACATGCTAAGTTCCATACGTGAGAGGGTAGCTGAACGCGTTGTCCAAAAGCATCTTACTTCTGAGAGTTGAGCTCACACCCAGTCCCTCACAGTTCCACACTGCCTGCAGAGTGAGTTTCCAACGTCTTCACCAGATACGTTTGCCAGAGGCTACTGAGACACAAGTGGAACAGTGCAGACCTGGACGGTATCTCCAGGTGCAGTAGAGTGGCAATCTTGGAACCTCCTGACTCAGAATACTGCTATGTTCTCACTGCCAAGGAGAACGCAGCTAGTCGAAAGCTGGCTTCTAGGCATGCTTCCTTGTGAGAGCTGAGGTCAGGGCAGGACCCTCCCGCATCCTGATTGCCTGTAGACATACGTCCTAGCATTCTTATGTTAGGTGCTGGAAGAGGTTGTGTGACAAGCCTGTGGAAGTGACAGGCCCGTACTCTCATGTATCTGAGTTCAATACAGCGATTGCCAACGTCCTTGTTCAATTCGAGTGTAGCTCGGTACTAGCTCCCCTGGATAAGCGTCTAGCAGACATCGGCCTGCAAAGCATACACACTCCTGAGACTTGAGCTTTTGGCCTGCACCTCCCCCATCCTGACTGCCTGTATGTTCCACGTCCACAGCATTTCGTTGTATGCGCGACAGTAGCGGAGTGAAAACCACGTGTCTGCCTTGTGAGTTTCTCGCCTAGCAGACGGCTGCCTCCAAGGCGTGCACACTCCTTTGGATTGAGCTTGTGGCTTGTACCTCCCACATGCTGACTGCCTGTACGCTCCGCTTCCAAAGGATTTCGTCCAATACGGGACGCAAGTTTTGTGAGAGGCAAGTGTCTCTTAGTTCCATCCAGAGACTTCTGAGGAATTCCTCACTCAGAGGGGTGCTACATGCTAACTTCCAAACCGGAGTACCTAGCTGAAAGCTCTCTCTCTGCGGAATTTCCTTCTGTGAGATGAGCTGACACGCGGTCCTTCCCAGTTCCACACTGCCTGCAGATGCAGTTACGAACATCTTCAACTAGACATGTTTTCAGAAGCTCATGGGATGTAAGGGCCAGCTGCAGGCTTCAAGGTTGTGTCTCCAGGTGCAGTAACGCGGTATTCATTGTAAGCGTACCACCTTACAATGCTGTCACGTTCTCATGGCCATCAGAACGAGCTAGTAGAAAGCTGGCTTCTAGGCATGCTTCCTTTTGAGAGCTAAGCTCAGGTCAGGACCCTCCCTCATCCTTCCTGCCCGTAGACGTAACTGCTAATTGCTTATGTTATGTGCTGGGAGAGGGCGGCAAAATGCTTGTGGAAGTGTCAGGCCTGTACTCCCGATTATCTGAGTTGAATACAGCGATTTCAAACGGGCTTTTTCAAAGAGTGTAGCCAGTTTCTAACTCCCATGTTCGATTGGGTAGCAGACATCTGCCTCTCAGGCGTACACACTTTTGAGAGTTGAGCTTATGGCCTGTACTTACCACATCCTGCCTGCAGGTACACTTCGCTGCTAAAAGGCCTAGGCCCGATGCATGACTGAAGTGTTGTGAGAGGTAAGTGGAAAGTCCCGGCACACAAGACTAGTGCCTCCAAGCTCAATCCTGCGATTTCCCAGTAATTCCTGTCTTAGACAGGTGCTACATACTTAGTTCAATACGTGAGAAGCTGGCTGAACCCCGAGTCCAAAAGCATCTCTCTTCCGAGAGTTGAGTTCACACCCAGTCCCTCACAGTTCCAACTGCCTGCAGAATGAGTTTTGAACATCTTCACCCGAGACGTTTTTCAGAAGCTTGTGAGACGCAAGTGGAATAATGCAGGCCTGGAAGGGGTCTCCAGGTGCAGGAGAGTGGTATTCTTCGAACCTCCTGTGTTAGAAGACTGCTATGGTCTCCCGGCCATTAGAACGAAGCTAGTGGAAAGCTGGCTTCTAGGCTTTCTCACTTGTGAGATTGAGGTCAGGGCAGGACGCTCCCGAATCCTGGCTGCCCATAGTCATAGCTGCTAACATCCTTAAGTGAGGTGCTGGGAGAGTTTGGAGAAATGCAAGTGGAAGTGTCAGGACTCTACTCACGTGTCTGAGTTCAATACAGGAGTTGCCAACGTCCTTGTTCAATTAGAGTGTAGCTCGGGTATACGTCGCCTCGATAAGTGTCTAGCAGACATCGGCCTGCAAAGCGTACACACTTCTGAGAGTTGAGCTTATGGCCTGTACCTCCCCCATCCTGACTGCATGGACGTTCCGCTTCCACAGCATTTCATTGTGTGCGGGAGAGTGTCGGAGTGAGAACCAAGTGTCT
Source organism: Canis lupus baileyi (assembly GCF_048164855.1). Lineage (NCBI taxonomy): Eukaryota > Metazoa > Chordata > Mammalia > Carnivora > Canidae > Canis > Canis lupus. The sequence goes on from NC_132862.1 coordinate 46,286,204, forward strand.
GCCTTGTCAATTTCACGCCTACTGGACAGCTGTCTCCAAGGCATGCACACTCCTTTGGATTGAGCTTAGGGCTTGAGCCTCCCACATGCTGACCGCCTGTACGCTATGCTTCTAAAGGATTTCGTTCGATACGGGATGCAAGTTTTGTGAGAGGCAAGTGTCTCTTAGCTCCATCCAGCGACTTCTGAGGAATTCTTCCCTCAGATGGGATCTCCATACTAACTTCGAAACCTGAGTACCTAGCCGAAAGCTCTCTCTCTGAGGAACTTCCCTTTCGGAGATGAGCTGACACGCGGTCCTTCCCAGTTCCACACTGCATGCAGATGTAGTTACGAATATCCTCACTAGACATGTTTTCCGAAGCTCATGGGATGTAAGGGCCAGCTGCAGGCTTCAATGGTTGTGTCTCCAGGTGCAGTAGAGCAGTATTCATGCAACGTCCTGCCTTACAATGCTGCTACGTTCTCACGGCCATCAGAATGAGCTACTAGAAAGCTGGCTTCTAGGCATGCTTCCTTCTCAGAGCTGAGTTCATGGAAGGACCCTCCCGCATCCTGCCTGCCCGTACACGTACCTGCTAATATGCTTATGTTAGGTGCTGGGAGAGGTCGGTGAAATGCATGTGGAAGTTTCAGGCCTGTACTCCCAATTATCTGAATTGAATACAGCGATTTCAAACAGCCTTCTTCAAATAGTGTAGCTAGTTTCTAACTCCCATGGACGAGTGGGAAGCAGACATCTGCCTCCCAGGCGTACACACTTTTGAGAGTTGAGCTTATGGCCTGTATTTCCCACATCCTGCCTGCAGGTACACTTCGCTGGTAAAAGGCCTAGGCCCGATGCGTGACTGAAGTGTTGTGAGAGGTAGTGGAAAGTCCCGGCACACAAGACTAGTGCCTCCAAGCTCAATCCAGCGACTTCCTAGTAATTCCTGTCTTAGACAGGTGCTACATACTAATTTCCATACGTGAGAAGCTAGCTGAACCCCGAGTCCAAAAGAGTCTCTCTTCTGAGAGTTGAGCTCACGCCCAGTCCCTCACAGTTCCACACTGCCTGCAGAATGAGCTTTGATCATCTTCACCAGAGACGTTTGTCAGAAGATTGTGAGACACAGGTGGAATACTGCATGCCTGGAAGATGTCTCCAGGTGCAGTAGAGTGGTAATCTTGGAACCTACTGAATTAGAATACTGCTACATTCTCACTGCCATAAGAACGCAGCTAGTTGAAAGCTGACTTCTTGGCATGCTTCCTTGTACGAGCTGAGGTCAGGGCAGGACCGTCCCGCATCCTGACTGCCTGTAGACATAGGTCCTAGCATCTTTATGTTAGGTGCTGGAAGAGGTTGTGTGAAAAGCATGTGGAAGTGACAGGCCTGACTCACGTATATCAGAGTTAAATGCAGCGATTGCCAACGTCCTTATTTAATTAAAGTGTACCTCGGTTCTACCTCCTATCAATAAGTGTCTATCAGATATCTGCCTGTAAAGCATACACACTTCACCAGTCACCTCGTCCAGGTGAGGCCCAGGTATATAAGAGAGTATCCAGGTCCCAAAGATGCCCAGGTAAGGACCACAGTCAACAGGTCCAGGAGAGGCCCAAATATGGATCAGAGTCATTTTGTTCCAGGTGAGGCCAAGAAAGAGTCCACAGCAATCAGGTCCAGGTGGGGAACAAAGTCACCAGGACTGGGTGAGGCCCAGATGGGGACCAGATTCACCAGGTCCAGGTGAGGCCCAGGTGGTGACCAGAGTCCCCGGGTCTGGGAGAGGACCAGGTAAGGACCAGATTCACCAGGTCCAAGAGGCCCACGTGGGGACCTGAGTCACCAGATATGGGTGAGGCCCAGGTGGCAACCCCACTCACCAGGTCCAGGTGAGGCCAACCTGCAGGCCAGAGTCACCAGATCCAGGTGAGGCCCTAGTGGGGACTGGAGTCACCAGGTAAATGTGAGTCTACAAGAACACCACAGTCACCAGGTCCAGGTGTGGTTCATGTGGGAACAAGAGTCACCAGGTCCAGGTGAGACCCAGGTGGGGACCACAGTCACCAGGTCCAGATTGAGGCCTAGGTGGGGGGACCAGAGTCATCAGGACCAGTTGAGGCCAAAGTGTGGAGCAAAGTTATCATGTCCAGGTGAGGCCCAGGTGGGAAACAGAGTAACCATGTCCCATTGATGCCAGGTGGGAAAAGAGTCACAAGGTCCAGACGAGGCCTAAGTGAGGAGTAGATTCACCAGGTCCTGTTGAGGCCCAGTTGAGGACCAGTGTCCCCAGCTCTGGGTGAGTCCCAGAGGGGTACCAGAGCCACCCGGTTCTGGTGATATCCAGGTGGGGACCAGAGTCACCACGTCAGGGTGAGGCCCAGAGGGGGACGAGAATCACTAGGTCCAGGTGAGGCCCCGATGTGGAACTGAGAAACCAGGTCCCATGATGCCCATATGAGGACCTGAGTCACCAGGTCCAGGTGAGGTCCCTGTGGGAACCAGTCACCTCGTCCAGGAGAGGCCCAGGTGGGACCACAGTCACCAGGTCCAGGTGAGGCCCAGGTATATAAGAGAGTATCCAGGTCCCAATGATGCCCAGGTAAGGACCAGAGCCAACAGGTCCAGGAGAGGCCCAAATATGGATCAGAGTCATTGTGTTCCAGGTGAGTCCAGATGGAGACCACAGGAACCAGGTCCAGGAGAGCCCCATATGGGAACCAGAGCCACCAGAACCAGGTGAGGTCCAGGTGGGACCACAGTCACAAGGTCCAGGTGAGGCGCAGGTGGCAACAGGATTCACCAAGTCCAGGTGAGGCCCAGGTGGCGACCAGTCACCAGATCCAGGTGAGGACCAGCTAAGGACCAGATTCACCAGGCCCAAGTGAAGCCCAAGGGGTGACCAGAGTCACCAGGTAAGGGTGAGGCCCAGAGGGGGAACCAGAGTAACCAGTTTAGTTTGAGGCCCAGAAAGGGACCAGAGGTCCCTGGTCAAAATGAGGCCCAGGTGTGGAATAGAGTATCCAGGTCCCAATGATGCCTGGGTGAGGACCAGAGTCACTAGGGCCATGCAGGCCCAGATGGGGAACAGAATCACTAGGTCCTGGTGAGGCATAGAATAAGACCACAGTCAGCAGTATCAGGTGAGCCCCTTGTGGGAATCAGAGCCACTCTATCCAGCTGAGTCCCAGGTCCATGTGAGGCCCACGTGAGGACCAGATTCATCAGGTCGAATTGAGGCATAGCTGGGGACAAGAGTCACCAGGTCTGGGTGCGGCCTAGGTGGGGCAAGATTCAGCAGTTCTGAGTTAGGTCAAAGTGGGGACGAGAGACACCAGGTCCAGGTGAGACCAAACTGAGGACCAGAGTCACCAGATCCAGGTGAGGTCCATGTTGGAAAGAGAGTCACCAGGTCCAGGAGAGGTCCAGGTGGGGACCAGAGTCACCAGATCCAGGTGGAGCCCACGTGGGGACCAGAGTCACCAGATCCAGGTGAAGCCCAGGTGAGGACCAGAGTTACCAGGTACGCGTGAGGCCCCGGTGGGGATCAGAGGCAACAGGTCCATGTAAGGCCTGTTTGGGGACCATGGTCAACAGGTCTACTGGAGGCCCAGGTGTGGAACACAGTATTCAGGTCCAGGTGAGTCCCCGGTGGTGACAAGAGTCACCACGTCCAGGTGAGGCCCAGGTGGGGACCAGGATCACCAGGTACAGGGGAGGCCCCTGAAAGAACCAGAGCCAACAGTTCGAGGTCAGGCGCAGGTGGCACCAGGGTCAGCAGGTCCAAGTCAGGCCAAAGTGGGGTTCACAGTCACTAGGGCACGGTGAGACACAGAGGGGGACCAGAGTGACCTGGTCCAGGTGAGGTCCAGTTGTGGAACACAGTCACCGGGTCCCAATTTTGGCCAGTTGAGGACCATGGTCAACAGGGCCAGGTGAGGCCCAGATGGGGACCGCAGTCCCCAAACCAGGTGAAGCCCAGGTGGGGACCCCAGTCACCAGATCCAGGGTAGTCTCAGGTGCAGACCAGAATCACCATGTCCAGGTGAGGTGCAGGTGGCAACCACACTCACCAGGTCTTGGTGAGGTCCTGGTGGGGACCAGAGTCACAAGGTCCATGAGAAGCTAGAAACACTGCAGCCACCAGGTCCACATGATGTCCATGTGGGAACGAGAATCACCAGTTACAGGTGAGGATCAGGTGGGGATCCGACTCACCATGTCCAGGTGAGACCCAGGTGGGAACCAGTGTCACCATGTCCAGGTGTGGCCCAGGTGAAGACCAGACTTAATAGGTCCGGCTGGGTCACTGTTAGTGAACAGTGTAACCATATCCTGATGCTACCCAGGTGGGTATCAGAGACACCAGGTCCTGGTGAGGCCCAGGTGGGACCAGAGACATTAGGTCCAGATGAGGTCCCGATGGGAACCACAGTCACCAGGTCAGGTGAGGCCATGCTTAGGATCAGAGTCACCAGTTACAGGTGAGGCCCAGGTGGAGCCAGAATCACCTGGTACAGAAGAGGCCAAAGTCAGGACCAGAGTTACCAGGATCAGGTCAGTCCCAGTGGAGAATAGAGTAATCATGTCCAGATGATGCCCAGGTAGAACCAGAGTCACCAGGTCCAGATGAGGCGCAGGTGGGGAGCATATTCACTAGGTCCCGGTGAGGCCCAGTTGAGGACCAGAGTCACCAGGTCTAGGTGAGGCCTAGAGGGGTACCAGATTCACCTGGTCTAGGTGACATCCAGATGGGGACCAGAGTCACCATGTCAGGGTGAGGCCCAGAGGGGATCCAGAGTCATCATGTCCAGGTGAGGCTCAGGTGTGGAACAGAGTATCCAGGTCATAATGATCCACAGGTGAGGACCAGAGTCACCAGATCTGGGTGAGGCCCAGTTAGGATCAGAGTCACCAGTTCCAGGTGAGGCCAAGGAGTACACAGCAATCAGGTCCAGGTGGGGAACAAAGTCATCAGGACTGGGTGAGGCCCAGATGGGGACCAGATTCACCAGGTCCAGGTGATTCCCAGGTGGTGACCAGAGTTACCAGTTCCGAGTGAGGACCAGGTAAGGACCAGATTCACCAGGTCCAAGTGAGGCCCACGTGGGGACCTGTGTCACCAGGTATGGGTGAGGCCCAGGTGGCAACCCCACTCACCAGGTCCAGGAGAGGCCAACCTGCAGGCCATGCAGAGGAACCATGTCCCGATGATGCCCAGGTAGGGACCAGAGTTAGCAAGTCCAGGTGAGGCCAACCTGCAGGCCATGCAGTGGAACCATGTCCTGATGATGCTCAGGGAGGGACCAGAGTCACCAGGTCCAAATGAGGCCCAGATGGAGCATATTCAATGGGTCCAGGTGACGCCCAGTTGAGGACCAGAGTCACCAGATCTGGTTGAGGCCTAGAGGGGTACCAGAATCACCTGGTTCAGGTGACATCCAGATGGGGACCAGAGTCACCAGGTCAGGGTGAGGCCCAGAGAGGTTCCAGAGTCATCATGTGCAGGTAAGGCTCAGGTGTGGAACAGAGTAACCAGGTACCAATGATGCCCTGGTGAGGACCAGAGTCACCAGATGTGGGTGACGCGCAGATAGGATCAGAGTCACCAGTTCCAGGTGAGGCCAAGAAAGAGTTCACAGCAATCAGGTCCAGGTGGGGAACAAAGTCACCAGCATTGGGTGAGGCCCAGATGGGGACCAGATTCACCAGGTCCAGGTGAGGCCCAGGTGGTGACCAGAGTCCCCGGGTCTGGGAGAGGACCAGGTAAGGACCAGATTCACCAGGTCCAAGAGGCCCACGTGGGGACCTGAGTCACCAGGTATGGGTGAGGCCCAGGTGGCAACCCCACTCACCAGGTCCAGGTGAGGCCAACCTGCAGGCCATGCAGAGGAACTATGTCCCGATGATGCCCAGATAGGGACCAGAGTTACCAGGTCCAGGTGAGGCCAACCTGCAGGCCATGCAGTGAAACCATGTCCCGATGATGCCCAGGTAGGGACCAGAGTCACCAGGTCCAAATGAGGCTCAGATGGAGCATATTCACTGGGTCCAGGTGAGGCCCAGTAGAGGACAGAGTCACCAGAACTGGTTGAGGCCTAGAGGGGTACCAGAATCACCTGGTCCAGGAGACATCCAGATGGGGACAAGAGTCACCAGGTCAGGGTGAGGCCCAGAGAGATTCCAGATTCATCATGTCCAGGTGAGGCTCAGGTGTGGAACAGAGTAACCAGGTACCAATGATGCCCAGGTGAGGACCAGAGTCACCAGATCTGGGTGATGCGCACATAGGATCAGAGTCACCAGTTCCAGGTGAGGCCAAGAAAGAGTCCACAGCAATCAGGTCCAGGTGGGGAACAAAGTCACCAGGACTGGGTGAGGCACAGATGGGGACCAGATTCACCAGGTCCAGGTGAGGCCCAGGTGTTGACCAGAGTCCCCGGGTCTGGGAGAGGACCAGGTAAGGACCAGATTCACCAGGTCCAAGAGGCCCACGTGGGGACCTGAGTCACCAGGTATGGGTGAGGCCAAGGTGGCAACCCCACTCACCAGGTCCAGGTGAGGCCAACCTACAGGCCAGAGTCACCAGATCCAGGTGAGGCCCTAGTGGGGACTGGAGTCACCAGGTAAATGTGAGTCTACAAGAACACCACAGTCACCAGGTCCAGGTGTGGTTCATGTGGGAACAAGAGTCACCAGGTCCAGGTGAGACCCAGGTGGGGACCACAGTCACCAGGTCCAGATTGAGGCCTAGGTGGGGGGACCAGAGTCATCAGGACCAGTTGAGGCCAAAGTGTGGAGCAAAGTTATCATGTCCAGGTGAGGCCCAGGTGGGAAAAAGAGTAACCATGTCCCATTGATGCCAGGTGGAAAAGAGTCACAAGGTCCAGACGAGGCCTAAGTGAGGAGTAGATTCAACAGGTCCTGTTGAGACCCAGTTGAGGACCAGTGTCCCCAGCTCCGGGTGAGTCCCAGAGGGGTACCAGAGTCACCCGGTTCTGGTGATATCCAGGTGGGGACCAGAGTCACCACGTCAGGGTGAGGCCCAGAGGGGGACGAGAATCACTAGGTCCAGGTGAGGCCCCGATGTGGAACTGAGAAACCAGGTCCCATGATGCCCATATGAGGACCTGAGTCACCAGGTCCAGGTGAGGTCCCTGTGGGAACCAGTCACCTCGTCCAGGTGAGGCCCAGGTGGGACCACAGTCACCAGGTTCAGGTGAGGCCCAGGTATATAAGAGAGTATCCAGGTCCCAATGATGCCCAGGTAAGGACCAGAGTCAACAGGTCCAGGAGAGGCCCAAATATGGATCAGAGTCATTGTGTTCCAGGTGACGCCAGATGGAGACCACAGGAACCAGGTCCAGGAGAGCCCCATATGGGAACCAGAGCCACCAGATCCAGGTGAGGTCCAGGTGGGACCACAGTCACAAGGTCCAGGTGAGGCGCAGGTGGCAACAGGATTCACCAAGTCCAGGTGAGGCCCAGGTGGCGACAAGTCACCAGATCCAGGTGAGGACCAGCTAAGGACCAGATTCACCAGGCCCAAGTGAAGCCCAAGGGGTGACCAGAGTCACCAGGTAAGGGTGAGGCCCAGAGGGGGAACCAGAGTAACCAGTTCAGTTTGAGGCCCAGAAAGGGACCAGAGGTCCCTGGTCAAAGTGAGGCCCAGGTGTGGAATAGAGTATCCAGGTCCCAACGATGCCTGGGTGAGGACTAGAGTCACTAGGGCCATGCAGGCCCAGATGGGGAACAGAATCACTAGGTCCTGGTGAGGCATAGAATAAGACCACAGTCACCAGTATCAGGTGAGCCCCTTTTGAGAAACAGAGCCACTCTATCCAGCTGAGTCCCAGGTCCATGTGAGGCTCACGTGAGGACCAGATTCATCAGGTCGAATTGAGGCATAGCTGGGGACAAGAGTCACCAGGTCTGGGTGCAGCCTAGGTGGGGCAAGATTCAGCAGTTCTGAGTTAGGTCAAAGTGGGGACGAGAGACACCAGGTCCAGGTGAGACCAAACTGAGGACCAGAGTCACCAGATCCAGGTGAGATCCATGTTGGAAAGAGAGTCACCAGGTCCAGGAGAGGTCCAGGTGGGGACCAGAGTCACCAGATCCAGGTGAAGTCCAGGTGGGGACCAGAGTCACCAGATCCAGGTGAAGCCCAGGTGGGGACCAGAGTCACTAGGTCCAGATGAGGCCCAAGTGAGGACCAGAGTTACCAGGTACACGTGAGGTCCCGGTGGGGATCAGAGGCAACAGGTCCATGTGAGGCCCACGTGGGGACCTGTGCCACCAGGTATGGGTGAGGCCCAGGTGGCAACCCCACTAACCAGGTCCAGGTGAGGCCAACCTGCAGGGCAGAGTCACCAGATCCATGTCAGGCCCTGGTGGGGATCGGAGTCACCAGGTAAATGTGAGTCTCCAAGAACACCACAGTCACCAGGTCTAGGTGTGTGCCATGTGGGAACGAGAATCACCAGGTCCAGGTGAGACCCATATGGGGACCACAGTCACCAAGTCCATATTGAGGCCTAGGTGGGGCCCAGGGTCATCAGGGCCAGGTGAGGCCTAAGTGTGGAGTGAAGTTATCAGGTCCAGGTGAGTCCCAGGTGAGAACCAGTCACCTCGTCCAGGTGAGGCCCACAAGAGTAGTGCCTCCAAGCTCAATCCCCTGACTTCCTAGTAATTCCTGTCTTAGACTGGTGCTACATACTAAGTTCCATACTAGCTAATTGAACCCTGCATCCAACGGCAACTTACATCCGAGAGTCGTGCTCACACGAAGTCCCTCAGAGTTCCACACTGCCTGCAGAATGTGTTTCCAACGTCTTCACCAGAGAAGCTTGTCAGAAGCTTGTGAGACACAAGTGGAATAATGCAGGCCTGGAAGGTGTCTCCAGGTGGAGTAGAGTGGTATTCTTGGAACCTCCTGAGTTAGAATACTGCTGCGTTCTCAGGGCCAGAAGAATGCAGCTAGTTGAAAGCTGGCTTCTAGACATGCTTCCTTGTGAGAGTTGAGGTGAGGGCGGGACCCTCCCGCAACCTGACTCTCTGTAGACATAGGTCCTAACATCCTTATGTTAGGTGCTGGAAGAGGTTGTGTGAAAAGCATGTGGAAGTGACAGGCCTGTACTCACGTGTAACTGAGTTCAATACAGCGATTTCCAACAGCCTTGTTCAATTAAAGTGTAGCTGGGTTCTAACTCCCATAAAAGAGTGGCTAGCAGACAGCTGCCTGCAAAGCATACACGCTTCTCAGAGTTGAGCTTATGGCCTGTACCTCCCACAATCGACGGCCTGTACGGATCGCTTCCACAGCATTCCCTTCTATGCAGGACTGTAGCCAAGTGAGAACCAAGCTTCTGCATTGTCAATTTCGCGACTACCGAACACCTGCCTCCAAGTGATGCACACTCCTTTGGATGAGCTTATGGCTTGTTCCTCCCACATGCTGACCGCCTGTACCTTTCACTTCGAAAGGACCTTGTTCGATAAGGGACACAAGTTTTGTGAGAGGCAAGTGTCTCCCAGCCCAATCCAACGACTTCTCAGTAATTCCTCCCTCAGAAGGGAGCTACATACTAACTTCCAAACCGGAGTACCTAGTTGAAAGCTGTCCCTCTGGGGAACTTCCTTCTGAAAGATGAGATGACACGCGGTCCTTCCCAGTTCCACGCTGCCTGCAGATGCAGTTACGAACATCCTCACTAGACATGTTTGTCAGAAGCTCATGGGACGCAAGGGGCAAGCTGCAGGCTTCAAGGTTGTGTCTCCAGGTGCAGTAGAGCTTTATTCATGGAACGACCTGACTTCCAACTCTGTAAAGTTTGAGTTAGGGTTAGGGTTAGGGTCCTGTTTAAGCTTAGGGTTAGGGTTAGGGTTAGGGTTCAGGTTAGGGTTAGGGGTAGGTTCAGTGTTAGGGGTAGGCTACGGGTTAGGATTAGGTTTAGGGTTAGGGTTAGGTTACGGGTTAGGGTACGGGTTAGGTTACGGATAAGGGTACGGGTTAGTGTTAGTGTTAGGGTTAGGGTACGGGTTAGGGTTCAGTTAAGTTTTCCGGTTAGGGTTAGGGTTAAGGTATGGGTTAGGGTTAAAGTTAGGGTACTGGTTAGGGTTAGGGTAGGGTTAGGTTACGAGTTAGGGTTAGCGATAGGGTAAGGGTTATGCTTAGGATTAGGTTAGGGTTAGGGTTAGGATTAGGGATTGGGTTTTGTTACGTTTAGGGTTGGGGTAAAGTTAGGGTTAGGGTATGGGTTAGAGTTTGGGTTAGAGTACGGGTGAGGGTTAGGGTAAGTGTTAGGGTATGGGTTAGGATTAGGGTGCGGGTTAAGGTTAGGTTTAGGGTTAGTGTATGGGATAGGGTTAGGTTTAGGGTACTGTTTAGCGTTAGGGTTAGGGTTAGGTTACAGGTTAGGGTTATGGTTAGGGTTAGAGTACGGGTTAGGGTTAGAGTTAGAGTTCGGGTTATGTTTAAGTTTCGGGTTAGGGTTAGGCTACGGGTTAGGGTTAGTGTTAGGGTTATGATTAGGGTTCGGTTTAGGCTTAGGTTAGGGTACAGATTAGGGTTAGGGTTAGGGTTAGGGTACGGTTTAGAGATATGGTATGGATTACGGTACGGGTTAAGGTATGGGTTAGTGTACTGGTAACGGTTAGGGTTTGGGTTAGGTTTAGGGTACGGGTTAGGGTTAGGTTTAGGGTTAGGGTTAGGGTACAGGATAGTGTTGGTTTACGGTTAGTGTTAGCGTTTGGGTTAGGGTACGGGTTAGGGTTAGGGTTAGGGTTAAGGGTAGGGTTAGGGTTTAGGGTTAGGGCTAGGGTTAGGGTACTGTTTAGGGTTAGGTATAGGGTTAGGTTTAGGTTACGGGTTAGGATTAGGGTTAGGTTTGGGTTAGGGTTAGGGTTAGGGTTCGGGTTAGGGTATGGGATACGTTTTGGGTTAGGGTTAGGGAACGGGTTAGGGTTAGGGTTGGGGTTAGGGTTACGCTTAGGGTACGGGTTCAGGTTAGGGTTAGGGGTAGGGTACGGGTTTGTTTATGGGTTAGGTTACAGGTACGGTTACGGGTTAGTGTACAGGTTAGTGTTAGGGTTTTGGTTAGGGAACGGGATAGGATTAGAGTTTGGGTACGGGTTAGGGTACAGGTTACGTTATGGTTTAGGGTTAGCGTACAGGTTAGAGTTTGGGTTCAGGTTAGGGTTAGGGTTAGGGTTAGGTTTAGGGTACGGGTTAGGTTTAGGGTCACGGTATGGGTTAGGGTACGGATTAGGGTTAGGGTTAGGATACGGGTTAGGGTTAGGGTACGGGAGAGTTAGTGTTAGAGTACAGGTTTTGGTTAGGGTTAGGTTTAGGGTACAGCTTAGGGTTAGGTTTAGGGTTAAGGGTTAAGGTTAGGGTTAAGGTACATGTTAGGGTTAGTGTACTGTTTAGGTTTAGGGTTAGGGTTAGGTTTATTTTACGGGTTAGGGTTAGGGTTAGTTTACGTGTTAGGGATAGGGTTAGGGTGAGGTTTAGGGTTAGGTTAGGGTTAGGGTTAGGGTTAGGTTTAGAGATAGGGTTAGGGTTATGATTAGTGTTAGGGTTAGGTTAGGGGTAGTTTTAGTGTGAGGGTACGGGTTATGGTTAGGGTTATTGTAGGTTACGTTTTAGGGTTAGGGTGGGTTAGGGTTAGTGTCAAGGTTAGTAGTTAGGGTTAGGGTTAGGGTTAGGGGTTAGGGTTAGGGTTAGGTTACGGGTTACGGTTAGAGTACGGGTTATGGTTAGGGTTAGGGAATGGGTTAGGGTTAGGGTTAGGGTACTGTTTAGTGTACAGGTTAGGGTTCGGGTTAGGGTTAGGGTACAGGTTAGGGTAAGGGTTAGGGTTAGGGTATGGTTTAGGTTTAGGGTTAGTGTAAGGGTTAGGGGTAGGCTTACTGTACGTGATAGGGTCAGGGTTAGGATCCAGGTTACATTTAGGGTTAGGTTTAGGGTACGGGTTAGAGTTAGGGTACAGTTTAGGGTTAGGTTTAGGTTATGGGTGAGTGTTAGGGGGAGGGAAAGGGTTAGTTTATGGGTTAGGTTTCAGATTAGGTTTAGGGTTAGGTTTAGAGTTGGTGGTTAGGATTTATGTTAGGGTTAGTGTTAGGGTTATGGTTAGGGTGAGGGGTTAGGGTTAGTGTTAGGGGTTAGGGTTAGGTTTAGGGTTAGGGTTAGGGTTAAGTGTTAGTGTTAAGGGTTAAGGGTAGGGTTAGGGGTTAGCGGTTAAGGGGTAGGGCTATGGTTAGGGGTTAGGTGTTAGGGTTAGTGTTAGTGTTAGGGTTATGCTTAGGGGTTAAGGTTAGGGTTAGTGTTTAGGGTTGGGTTTGGGTTAGTGTTAGGATTAGTGTTAGGGTTAGGGTTAAGGTTTAGGGTTAAAGGTTAGGGTTAGGTTTAGGGTTAGTGGTTAGGGGTTCAGGTTAGGGGTAGGGGTATTGGTTAAGGTTAGTGTTAGGGGTTAGGGTTAGGTTTTGCTTTAGGGTTATGGTTAGCGGTTAGGGTTTAGGGTTAGGGTTAGGTGTTAGGGTTAGGGTAGGGTTAGGGGTTAGGGTTAGGGTTATGGTTAGGTACGTGTTAGTGTTAGGGTTAGGATACGGGTTAGGGTATGGGTTAGGGTATGGGTTAGTGTAGAGTACTGGTTAGGTTAGGTTTAGGGGACGGGTTAGTGTACGGGTTAGGGTACGGGCTTAGGGTTAGGGTACGGGTTAGGGTATGGGTTAGGGTTGGGGTACAGGTTAGTGTTAGTGTACCTGTTAGGGTTCGGGTACAGGTTTGGTTAGTGTACGGGTTAAGTTTAGGGTTAGTGTTCGGGTAGGGTTAGGGTTAGGTTTAGGGGTTAGGGGTTAGGGTTAGGGTTAGCGTTATGGTTAGGGTTAGGCTTAGGGTTAGGGTTAAGGGTTAGGGTTAAGGCTTAGGGTTAGGATAGGTTTAGTGTTAGGGGTTAGGGTTAGGGGTTAAGGTTAGGGATTTGATTCGATTCGATTCTTTTCAATTCGATTCGATTCAATTCTTTTCGATTCGAATCGATTCGTTTCAATTCTTTCAATTCAATTCTTATCAATTAGATTCTTTTCGATTAGATAGATTCTTTTCTATTCGATTCAATTTTATTCGATTCGATTCTTTTCGATTTGATTCGATTCGAGTCTTTTTGATTCGATTCATTTCAATTTGATTCTTTTCGGTTCGATTCAATTCAAATCTTTTTTATGCGATTCAATTCGATTCTTTATGATTCGATTCGATCTTTTCAATTCGACTCGATTTTTTTCGATTTGATTTGATTCTTTTCCTTTCGATTTGATTCGATTCTTTTTGATATGATTCGATTCTATTCTTTTCGATTTGATTCTCTTCGATTCAATTCGATTCGATTTTTTCGATTCGATTCAATTCCTTTTGATTCAATTCAATTTGATTCAAATCTTTCATTTCGATTCGATTCTTTTCAATTCGATTCGATTTTTTCGATTCGATTCTATTCTTTTCGGTTTGATTCAATTCGATTCGAATGTATTCGAATCAATTCTATTCTTTTCAATTCGATTCGATTTGATTCTTTTCGATTCGATTCTTTTCGATTCGATTTGATTCTTTTCGATTCGATTCGATTCAATTCTGTTCGATTTGATTTGATTCAATTCGATTCGATTCGATACTTTTCAATTAGATTCTTTTCGATTTGATCGATTCTTTTCAATTCGATTCGATTCGATTCGATTCAATTTGATTTTTTTCGATGCGATTCGATTATTTTTGATTCGACTCAATTCGATGGTTTCCGATTATTTTCGATTCGATTTGATTCGATTCTTATCAATTCGATTCGATTATTTTCGATTCAATTCGATGCTATTCGATAATTTTCGATTCTATTCGGTTGCATTAGATTTGATTATTTTTTATTCAATTCGATTCGATAATTTTTTATTTGATTCGATTCATTTCAGTTTGATTCGATTATTTTC